>NC_056743.1:1108928619-1109288619 GCF_019279795.1 Protopterus annectens | reverse complement strand
CCTTGTCGCCAGATAAAAAGGATAAACTTGTAGGGAGATACTCTATCTTTATCTCATTATAATTGAGGTTAATTTGTTTTTTATTCAGAATAAGCCTATTTTTTGCAATTAGACTGGACATTCTGAAGGGAAAATTAAAAGTCATGGAACAGTGTTGCATATTTTGCATAATCTATACTCTGCTGTGCATGTATCTCAAACAGTAGTGATACGATGGAGTAAGGCTTTTTTTGGTTAATGTACCATAGGCAGTAAGACAATCTTGCTGCACCAATCACTCGCAATACAAAGTTGCTCCAATGCAATATATGGCAGCACATTGGCTGAACCAGTCTTGTCTTTATAACAAAAAAATGCATTTCCTAGCCTGTTCTTGCAGGCTATTTCATCCTAAACAAAAACAAAGCATCATACAACTTCCTTCTTGAAGAGTGGTCATGAGCAGAGAATACATTGAAAGTCACAGGGGGTGTAACAGCAAAGACTACCATGATGTGGCTAATTGGATCACTTTCTACAGTATCCAGGTGCTGAAGGTATTGCTAGAATCTACAAGTCTTTAAAAAGTATTCAGATTTTAAACAAAGCCAACATAAACAGCACAGCTGTACATGAACACTTAGCCTTTAAAAAAAAGAAGAAAAGCTTAGGAAAAGGTTAAGCTGGATAAAAGTAACTTTAAACCAAATGTTGAAATATGTCCAGATGATTTTCAATAAGCTCCCTTGACATTCAAGTTACTTTAAGCGAAATATGAGCTCTAGGCTCACATTTGGCAACAGGTAATAAAGATTTATACAGAACAGTTTATGAATTTCTAGAACTCATAGAGGGAGTAGAAAGGATAACAGAAAATATATGTCAGTTTTCCTTAAATAAAATGCCTCTTAACCACTTAGCAGAATGTTTTGAAGTAACATGACGTGATCCTAAGTACTTTATTCTCATAGTACACAAAAGGTAAATGAAGGTGAATTGGAAATTTCTAGAATACATCAGTCTATAAATTCATAAGATACTGTCAGTGTATAGAAACTGTGGAACTGTATCAAATGACCATCAAAAAAGAATTACAGTTGTCAGAGATGGTTACTAGTCAACTTCCCCCTCTAAAGTTTTTGTTGAGCTTGCACATAAAAGGGAGAAAATTGCTGAAATAGAGATTATTTTCTAGGACCTATGACTGCGGTGGTGGTGCTGCGGTAGCATTGTCGCCTCACAGTAAGACGTTGTCCGGTTTGATTCTCAGCTAGAGCATCTTCTGTGTGGAGACATGCGTGAATGGGCATACCTTTGTTGAAGGTTGTGCGTCAGGGCTAGCAACTCAGCATGTAAAAATCTACTGCCGGTCATTAGCGGACCGGAGTTCCGTTGTGGTGACCCCTAACTGGGAAAAGCCAAAAGACACAACATTTTATAGGACCTATGAAGAATAAATAGCTGATAAGCAACACCCTCACCCCTGCAAAGCCCGTCACTCAGCATTATACAGCCATGCTTTTCATGGCACATTACGCCCCCTGATGCTAGTCTTGGCTCTATTGTAACAGTGAAAATATAAACTTGTCAGAAGCATCCTGTGTTGTTTTACATGCTTCGTGCACCATATTACCTTAAGCAGATTCTGTACCAACATGTTGTCTTTGGATTTATTTTATGAAGCTGCGGTATATCCTAGCCATTTATCAAGTGAAAATTCATCAAAATACTTGCCTCAAGGGATTAGAAACATATTTATTGTAGTTTTTTTATTATCTGAGGACTACATACACAGATAAAATGAAGAAAATGAAAATCTGGACAAGAAGTTGAAGGATGAGCTGCTTCTTGCTTTATTGTAGTCTCTACTGCATGTGAGAGAAGAGATGTATAGAATAAAAAGAAAAAATGCAGTTAAAAGGCACATACACTGCATGACTCACTTGCAGATACAGAGCACTGTCTTTACCTCTGAAAGTATGCAAAATGAAGTATAGCTATTGGAGTGGTCCGGGATGACACAGGCTATGATGCCAGTCTCCAGCTCTCCTTATTGGTGTGGACGACTGGGAGTTCTGCTGCATGACTTCCATCTACTGGATGTCAAGGGTACAGCCCTTAATGCATTGTCATGCATTGAAGCTGTGGCAGCTACCAAAGGAGGAAGCATATAGTAGCATGCCGTATTCCTGTGACAACACTATAATGTATTCCTTTGGATGAAGAAGTAAGAAAGAGCAATTACTCTAATTTACACAGTATGATGCCTGGCCCTAAATAAAGACTGTGCAAGTAACATCTTTATGAAGAAGGTAAATGGCTCTGTTATGCTACAGCCAGTGCTTCAGTCAGTCTTAGAGGGAAAGGCTTACATTTAGATGCAGATGGACAGAACTGCTTCTAAGATCAACAATAACTAATACCTTACATATGACTGCTGGTCATTGAAACCTCAGAAAGTTAGCTGGTTGTTGTCCAGGTTATGTTTTCCACTGTATCGAAAAGCTAAGACAGGCAAGTAGTGAGTCCAAGCATATTGCAAATAAGCCTGTCTTAAGAAGTCCAATGGCAGATCTTCTTTTTCAAATGTGCCCATGCATGTCTCTCCTGGTCCATCAGTGTCAAGTAATTATCAGCTATGCAGCAATCCCAAATGGTATGCCTGTCTCAAAGATTATGGCATGAGTCTAATGGGTAAACATATGCATCGCTTGATTAGGGAGCTTCTAAGTAATCTTAGCAGTTGTTACATAGATTCTTCTCTGTATTATTACTACTATCATCAAGACAGAATTAACACTAGATAATGTAATTTACCAGAAAGCATGGGACATGGGATGACTTCTGTGAGTTCAAGACTCATTTCACTGGCAACATTAACATGTTAACTTTGTTAAGAGCAACACACTGGCCACTTCATTACTAATTTACTCTTTTAATCAGGTCAACAATATATTCCTAAAAATAATGATTCGAACAGGCCCTGGTCTATACAGTATAGATAACAGGGACTCGTGAAAGAAATCAAAGAACATATGCCACAAAATAAAGGAACATTCTGAACAGAAACCTTGATTTTTTTGATTGTGGGCTTACTTCACTCTTTCTTAGTTTTCCTTTAATGAAGGAAATAAAGTGAATGAACTCACATCATGTGATCTATTAAAGACCTTTAATAAGACAGGGCAAATTATTCACAAGGCGTATACATATTAAAATACTTCATTCACAGATATTAACCACAGTAAGATTTATTCTTGTGTGCTGACATGGATATTATTTTTGAAATTATACACTTGCTGCATGCTGTTTCTATATATTTGTTAACAGCTTCCAACAATGTCCTCAACCCACTGTCAAAAGTTACTTCTTCTTCTGGCTTTTCCCAGTTAGGGGTCGCCACAGTGGATAGCATGGTTTTAGAATTACTGATGCAAATCTGAACAAACAATATTTGACACCTAGAGGTGTCAGTAGGAGTTAACCACAGATGCACCTGGAGGCATACAATTGAAAATGCATATAGGATCAGTATCGCACTTGCCTCTTCTGCTGGCATGGATGAGAAGTACCTGGATTCTAGTCCTCCACCAGGAGCTTATGTTTGTACTCCTCTGCTGTCTCTGCTCTACACATGAAAGTGCAGGATATAATGTTCACATTTTTCTAACTATGTCAACAAACAAGTATTACAGACATAACACCTTAGCCTCATATGAAAGCTCTTGGCTAAATTAATAAAATGCTGCTGACAATATGTGTGTAACTTGAGTGGTTGCTGGGATATTGTAAGTTGTTTACAAAATATAACAAATTTAATAGTTACTGTGTTTACTGTGACTTACAAAATTCGGTTTAAGGCCCAGAAACTAAAAAATACTACTATTATAAAAATAGTTTGTGCTGAAGAGTTTGCCATTTATACTTCTTTCATAATCCGTATGGTTCTAGAGATATGACTATTTGTTTGAAATGTGAGCACATAATTTGATTCTGTCTAAAGGCTTAGGCTCCACCCATCGGAAGTTACAGTGCAAACTTCCTGTGCTCCATTGAGTGAATGAGTTAAGAGAGTGTTCTTGAGTTAGGATCCCACTGTGTGTTTCAGCGGGTCTACTTCATATGAGCTAAATTTCATTTGACTGAAATTCATTTGACTGAGACCAAAACACTGAAAGTTCAAAAGACTGAAAACTCATTTGACTGAGATTCATAACACTGACACATTAAAGTAAAAGATATATGCCCTTTTCCCCATTGTAGTGCAATCCTGGAGTTAGTATATATAGTTAGGGGGGTGAGGGAGGTGAAGCCTCCCACATACCTTATACATTTTAAACCATACACATGGATATTTATAACTGCAATGAATAACTCTTTGCAGAAAACAATATTTACCTAAATTATATATACTAACTCCAAGATCACACAACAGTGGGGAAAAGGGCATATACCTTTTACTTTAATATGTCACTGTTATTAGTTTCAGTCAGATGAGTTTGCAGACCTTTGAACTTCCAGTGTTTTGGTCTCAGTCAAATGAATTTCAGTCAAATGAAATTTAGGTCATATGAAGTAGACCCATTTCAGCATACTAGGAGATTTTAGCATTATTCCTTATTGAAGATTCAGTGGCAGACATTTTATATAAAATTAAAAGAGGAGTGGGCACTTTTTCTTTTAAATGCTACTTATAATGCTGTTTCAGTGCACAGACATGCTTTTGGGGTGATATTTCTAGCAGTGTGTGCACTGTGATATTTATTTATATATTCTTTCTTCACATGTTGAGTCTCACTAGGTTAGTAGCTTCTTTTCAGGAGATACCCCACTACTAAGGTAAATTTGGCCAGGGCATAAGGGAACTTCCCTTACTCTTTCTGATATGTGGTGTGGGATCTTTACATCCACTTGAGCTATCACCAACTCAAGAAGATGGGACTGCAGTTTAACTTCTTATCCAATGGATGATACACTAAGGAATGCAGCTTCACCAACTTTTGCACTGCAGTGCCAGCAATCCAGTCACCTGAAATGGGACTAGAATCTACTTCTTTCTTGCCTTCCAGCATCAAAGGCAAATTTGCTATATGTTGGCACTGCTGATTTCATTACTTTTCACATTTCTGAGAAGTGATCATAGTCTTCTAATGTAAATTTCACTAAACCTTAACAGTTGTGTTGCTATGATGTGAGAAAGTTAGCATAATAATTAATGAGGTGTGGCTATGGGACATCATATTCAAAAAGACTCAGAAAACCAATAGAAATGCCATGCTCCTGGATAAATTAAACTATCCATCCATCCATCCAGTTTTACTAGCTGAGTTATCAAATTCAGTGTTATGGGACCCAGAGCCTACTTTGGGCAGCATTGTATGAAATGAATGTACTGGTCCTGCGTGAGAAGGCAGCCTATTACAAAATACCAGCCATGTACTCTTGACATACAGTTTTGAGCATCATAGGAACATCTACCGGCATGTCTTTAAGATTACTTATACTGAAAACTAAATGGTTTGACCATTGTTCACAATAACTAACAATATATATTGTGAAGAAGTTCTGTTTTAAGGATATCTGATTGTGCTAGGTTTCATTTGACTGACACATACTAGAAGAAGCCATGGCTTTAATATGTTTCCAAGCAGTATTATGGCTGCATCTCAATATGTTTCCCAGTAGACTCCTTAGAACCCTGTTCAGGTTCTATCCCAGGTCCGGATCCAGTGGAATGCAGTCGATGGTGTTCTTGTACATTGGTCCTTTCATGCTTCTTATTTAGTACAAGGTCATTTCATTTAGAAATAGCCCACAACGATACATGTGCATAATGCACATAGGTTAGCTCTACCCCAGGCTTTCCGTTTATTTATGTCTTTCACAGATTCTTCACCAGGAGGATCTGTTCTGGTGCATTGGTGCATACCCACTATATATAAAACTGGAATGGTATGCATAGCTTTCCATTCATGATGTCAGCCAGATGTTCCTAATACACAGAACTAGAAAAAGCAAACAGTAAGAGCTAGAAAGCACAAGCATTTAGTTAAAAAATGTCAGAGCAGGGTTGTAAACCATTTCACTCTTAACTAAACATTCCGCTTGTATTACATAAGACTGCATTTCCTGCATCTGTGCTTTATGACTTACTACACAGACAGATAACAGCTGACAGTAATATCTGCTAGATTGTCACTTGGGGAGGTCTCAGGGGACATTTCTCTTTTCTGCTGTAGCATATAATTTCTTGTCCCTTTAAAAAAGTTTTCAGGGCAGCAGATCAGACAGAATTTTTATTGCTTTTGCCATGAACATTGTGGTTGATGGCAAATAGCCAATTAAACACTTAGTTTGTGCTGCACACATTCTGCCACATTCTTTCAGGCAATAGTCCATGTTTAACAGCAGGACTTTTTCCACTATCAGTTGCCAAATATAGCAAGGTCAGAAGTTTTTTAAAGGTGCAGTCATCAAAGTGAAATGAGAAAAGATGAGGTTCCAACCCCTTCAGCTCTGCTTGAAAACTGTGTTGAAGTGCCCCAGGGATACAGTACTTTCATAAACTAGCCTTCATCACCACCTAGCAACAGGATATTATTCTGTTTTTTTTTCCCTTTTCCTATGAGTCAGTACTGTTATTTACAAAACCTATTTTCCTCTTCTTTTTGGGAACTTATTTCCACCTTAAATTTGGGGAATTAGGAAGGAGATCCCAGGGAAGCCGTGCATTTTTTCTGTGGAGATTACCATACTGTGTATTACTGCCTGGATTTTGTTCCTCTAGAAACTCTTGCAGCTTTGCAGACAGGCACTATTAACTGTTTGCTCACAGATGGTAGTGCCACTGGAGTGGACTATGGAAAGATACTAGAGTAGGGCCCCACTTTAATTAAAGGATATCCCATTAGATGCATGACAGTCAAATTCTAGAAAAAGAGCAGATGCAGAAAATGAGCATTCATTGCATGATGCTGCTAAATTAGAGGTTTACTCTTGCTGTGATGGTGTAAAGGGCAACGTTTGACTACATCCTCAGTGATGTGAGCTGATCTAAATGATTGGATGCTTGACAGACCTGGCATAGAAGGCTGGTGGTAACTGGCTGTGCAAGTTAATGCAAATGCACATCCGGTGTGGGTGGGGGGTTTGCTCATCAGCCCAGCAGTGGATAGTAGCCTTCGTTGTGAGTACACAAAAATATGCATGCACCCACACAGGAAAGGCATTACAGACTTCTGTGATGGTGTGAATCACTTGTCCCTCTAACCACGGTTGAGTCAGAGAGTTATCTAAAAGTACAGGTATGCTTGTCTGATAAAACAAATGAGTGAATGAATAAATGAATGAATGAACACTCAAGCAAAAACATAAGCTAGCAAGCAAATCGATAGATAAATGAAGATTCAGGGTACTCTGTCATAACAGAAGATCTAAGTCTATGAACTGGATACTAAAACTATAAACCTTTGGACCACTTCCAGAAATCCATAGGTCTAACATTTGCATGTCAGACTGCTGCCACTTTCTTCAAAATGGCCTTACATATCTTGGGGTATTGCAAGTTGCATCAAAACTGAGGCCAAAGTAAATGTAATGCTTGCATTTTGCCCAGTCTCTTTTATTCTGTCAGTGATGCATTTGTCCCTCCCATAATATGGATCTGGTAGACCTACAGAAGAAAAACATTGTAAATTCTGAAGTGTTTGCCATTGTTTGGTATACTCACTGCTTCAATATCCTCTCAGAACTAGGATGGTCTCCACTTGCATACAGTTTTCACTATGTTTCTCCTTTATGATGGCTGTTGGATCTGGATGACTCATGCTTTATTGCTTGACATTTACATTAGATTTCTTTGATCTTCTGACCACTATTACATCTTAGCTGCTCCACCAGAGCTGATGAAAAAGCATTTAGTGCATTTGTCCTAGACTTTTGGAATGTCTTAGCTTGGTCTCAACAACTTACCATATCCAGCGTCTCATTGAATTAAAAACATGTAGAACTTTCCTTGGGAGAAAGTGCATCTGTCTGGCAGTTGGTGGAGAGGGTTAAGACTGGGAGCTATAGCTCCTGAGGTACTGGATTTGATACACCCACGGCCATCATTTGCCTACTGTGTTATCTTGAGCAAGTCAGTTAACCAGACACTTTTTGGGAGCAACTGGGAATTTGAGCTAGTCTTCTCAATGGTCCCCTGGTCTGCAAGCCTATTAACTACCAATACCTTGTTACAAATAAACATGATAATTAAAGTTACATCCTTGGTGGCTATCAATTACAACTCTTTGGCTATATGATTTGTATAATCGATTAACTATTTCTAATGTTGCACCTTATTATTCCCACTTTGACTCCTTTCAAGTTTAATCATTTTTTCCTGTCTGGGGGCACATAATCAAGGTCAAACCAGAAAGAACTTGAAGGGTACACTATTGCAACATCTGACCTACTGGCAACTGCATAAAAGTATCTGTATTTATCAAAGACATAATCATATGCAGGCAGATTCCTCGCAACCCCAACGTTAAACTTTTAGAAGCCCATGTTACCATAAATAAAGTTAATTACCTCTTCAAAGTTAGCAACATCTCACCTTCCATATTTTGTACTCACCATGACAGCTATTTTAATGCCTTACTCAAAACTTCAGTTAACTGTCTGTATGCTGGCTAGCCTACACCAGTGAGAGTAAGCATTGCTAATGCTTGCCTAACTTTATAAGATTTACCTTCATTTGGTTGACTAACATGAATGTTGACATCCTGAAGGTAAACCAGTGTTCATCAAAAAATATACAGAGATTGCTTCTCACAGGATCATAGGAGGTTGCTAGGCTAATGACCCTTGGGCCCTTACAAGCCTAGCCAAGCTTTACTCTTATTTCCATGATCAGCACCTATCACCCCTGTCCAAGAGGGACATAGGTGGAACCACTGGGGTGAATTTATAGTTACCCATCCAACCGTCCAGATTGTGTTTGAAGAAAGCCAATGAGGTGCTCTGCTTGTGAAGTGGGAGTCTGTTCCAAAGCTGTAGGGGTAACCTCTGGGAGACAAATCTGTTCCTCCATCAGGTTCTATTAATGTCACATACCAGGTTAAGGCCATTAGAGCAAGTAACCCATGTACCATTTGACTTACTGATATGCAGTATTTCCAATAAAGCAGGGTCAAAGATTGAGTAGTCTGTATGAAACAGAATAAAGTGACAGTGATTTCAGATAATCCTCTTAGGACAGATGCTGAAGACCTTGAAACGTCCTTGTGTGGAACCTTTTTGGTCTCTTCAATTGCTGCCTCTCAGTGCATGCAAATATTATTAAAAAAAAAAAAGAATAATCATCCCCACGATCTCTGATAATTATATATACTAACTCCGAGACTGCATAATCCCTGAAAAAAAGGGAATATTCCCCTACCTGGGGATTGTCAATTTTGCACACCTGTTGACTGTCTGTATATCGACCAAATGTGGTCAATTAAACAGATGTAGACCAAACTCCCTATCCATCAAACCAATGGAACCCATTTAAAAATGCTAATTCCCATGAAAAAATAAGTAACTTTTTTCTTTGATTTCATTCTTGCTAAAACGCTCCCTTCTTGCACACCTCCCTATTTATCATAATTTTTCATTAAATCAGACCATATACCTGTGATATTTTCTACTTTAAACACTTGGTATCTCCACGTGGAAATATCTCAATTTTTCAGGACTTCTCAAAAGCTAGCTAGCTTTCTACAACTACTTGATGATTGAGTAAAGCTGTAATCCTTTTCCTACTGACCTCATTCCCAGAATAATTGCTCATACCTCTAATTTTTACTCACTTATATAAATGTATTGCTATTGATAAGGCATTTCCTATCTATATTATACTAGCAGGAAAATGATTGTCTGTGGGACCTGGGTATTCAAGCTCCTATGCAGAGGAGGAAAAATGTCCACGAATAAAATACCCTAGGGAAGCCAAGAACAAATGGATGACCAGGTAGGCTTCCTTAATAAAGGTACGGTGGGATGTTGGTGAAGAAGCTGGGCTACTGGTAAAGCCTTAAGAAAGGCTGTGCATACCCGAGCGCTTGTGGTTGAAGGCTGAGTAAAGCCTTTGGAAAGGCTTCATATACAGGTTGTAGTTCTGGCTGGTCAGGTCGTCTGGTGAGAGGAACCGTTAGTGTGGCAGCTAGAAATCAAAGATGAAACACACAGAAAAAACAGGCAAAACAACGTAAATGTGGCTCGACTAAGGAGCTCTGCTCGCCGTGGTGGCAAAAAATCAACGTAGTCGAAGTTCAGATTCTAGAAGGTCGTACTTTATTGAAGAAAAAAGTACCAGAAGTACAATCACCATCGAAGCATAGTTCCTTAATGGAAAGAGTGATCCTGAGGATTTCCTTTTATAAGAGTACCTGGGTATTGCTCAGGGTATCTAACCTATCAGATTGTAAGGTGTGATGTCAAGTTGTTGTGCCCAATCACAGTAAAGGTTTTTTCACCCACACTTGATTGGCTCCCATTGGCACACCCCCAGGTACGCTTATAAAAGGAAATCCTCAGGATCACTCTTTCCATTAAGGAACTACGCTTCGCTGGTGATTGTACTTCTGGTACTTTTTTCTTCAATAAAGTACGACCTTCTAGAATCTGAATTTCGACTACATTGATTTTTTGCCACCACGGCGAGCAAAGCTCCTTAGCCGAGCCACATTTACGTTGTTTTGCCTGTTTTTTCTGTGTGTTTCATCTTTGATTTCTAGCTGCCACACTAGCGATTCCTCTCACCAGGTGACCTAACTAGCCGGAACTACGACCTGTATATGAAGCCTTTCTAAAGGCTTTACTCAGCCTTCAACCACAAGTGCTCGGGTATGCACAGCCTTTCTCAAGGCTTTACTGGTAGCCCAGCTTCTTTACCGACATCCCACCGTACCTTTATTAAGGCAGCCTACCTGGTCATCCATTTGTTCTTGGCTTCCCTAGGGTATTTTATTCATGGATATCTATATTATACTGAACAATTTAAAAATCTATAATGGAGCACCAATAAAAATATATAACAAGTGGAAGAAATTACTTAATGGTTATATTAAGCTACGTTCTCCTCATCTTAAAAGATCAATCATCTTAGCTTGTAAAGATCTTAGAAATGCAATTAGAAAGCTTTAAGATGAATACAAACTAAAGTAGCCCATGAAACCAAGACTTTGAAAGTTCTCCCCATTTCTGTGTAGATTTTCCTGGCATACTTTACAGATAGTTATCACTAGCCAAAGGCATGTTATTTAGGTTGACTGGCAACTATGATAGACAATTGTCCCTGCATTTTTTATTGTGAAGCAAGCTTAAATATAGGGTATTATGATCACAGTCTCCAAACATAACAAGTTTATTATATGCCAAGAAATTTACCTTGAGAGTGAATTTCGAGAGGTGAATCTTGCTAACCAAAGAGCACATAATAAAAGATTATAATCAGTGACCCAATTATAATTCTTTGTAGTCCATAGAGCTGTTTCTGTTCCATGTACCACCAGCTGCAAATAATAATAATAATAATAATAATAATAATAATAATAATAATAATAAAATGTTTGAAAGCCAGTAAAGCACTAGGTGAATGTTGTCACTCAGAGAACAGCACACTCATCATCATATAAAGAACTCTGAGGGGGGGGCAAAGGAATAAAACGAGGGACAGTTTTTAAATATTCCTTTAACTGACTTAAAAAAATGACAGAACACTTTTTTCATTCCTTTCTTTCTTTCTTTCTTTCTTTCTTTCTTTCTTTCTTTCTTTTTTTTATTTGCTTTTGTTGACTGGGAGAGTTCACTGGGCTGAAGAGAGCTCATTTTCAGTGGAGGCTCGGGGAGAAAAGCTCCATAAACAGAATACAGATAAGAGAAATAACTTAAACAAGAGTTTCAAAAATATACTAAGTTACAGAAAGTGTAGTAAACAGGAGAATAACTAGGAGCATTATACAATTAGATGGCTAGTAGCTAGTAAATCAACTATGGTTAATAGCAGGGTATCATGTGTGCAGAGTTTAACAGAGAATACACATAGTTCATACACATTTACAATGATGTATTACATTTTAAACAGTAGGCCTATTCTGAGTACTTTATGTACTATACGTATACAAGAGTAGGTAACTACAATAATTTCCATATGCCATATGGGGCAAAATTGGATGTAGACAGATTTCCAAGGGTGACACATTAAGAAGGGAGAAAAGATGAGTACTGGGTAGAAAGGATATAACAGGAAATCAGGTTATTGAGGAGTTGGGGATAGTACATGGACAGAGCCATTGAGAAGAGAAATATTGATGTAAAGGCTTTTTGAATAAGGGGCACTAGTAATGGTTTGGAGATGACAGCTGCAGTGGTGCAGTGGTAGCGTTGTTGCCTCACAGCAAAAGGTTCTCCCATTCGATTCTCGGCTGGAGTGCGAGGAGTGCCTTCTGTGTGGAGTCTGCATGTCCTCCCTGTGGTTGGGTGGCATTCGAAAGACTTGTGTAAATGGGCGTGCCTTCATTGAAGGTTGGATGTTGAGCTGGCACCTCAGCGTTTGTGAAAATCTACTGCCAGTCATTAGCGGACCGGAGTTCCACTGTGGCGACCCCTAACCTGGGAAAAGCCGAAAAGACAAACAACAACATTAATGGTTTGGAGATGAGATGGGAAAGCGCTCTACAGTTTGGCTACAGAGAAAGAGTAGAGATACTGACCTGCAGGTCATTTTGGTCTACTTACTTGGATAAGAGATTGATTTTCAGATCTGAGATGCCTGTTTGATAGATAGTTAGAAGGGAGGTGAGGGCTGGGCATTCCATGGGTTTGTATAAAAGTTTGCATGCTCTAGATAGTTGTATGTGAGGTGTTGTGGGAGTTCAAGTCAGTTTAGGGATTGTAGAGAGTGTCAGTGGATATGAGGAATATAAAGCACGGGTCTCAAACTTAGCAATTTTGTTGTAACAGGTGTCCATCTTATTTTTTAAGGATGATAGAATGTTTGTAAGAATGGGGGCACCATAAAGGAGAGATGGTAGGAGAAAGGTTCTGGCAAGTGTTTTATGAGTGGAGTAGTTTAAAAAGTGTTTGTCTGTAAATGGCATTGAGTTTTTGATGTTTTTTTTAATATTATTATGGATGCATTGGTCAAAAGTGAAGTTATCATCTACAGTAACACCAAGAAACTTGGTATGGGGGACAACCTGTATGGTGGCTTTGTTTGATGAGTAGATGATAAGGTGTGATTTATTAAGGGTGGTGTTTTGTTTGGAAATAAAGAAGAGGAGCATAGTTTTGTTGGGGTTAAGGGCAAGGTGGTTATTGGTCATCCAAATTTCTGTGGTGGAGAAAACGTTGTGAGTCATGGTCAGAAGTTCTGTTTTGGAGGTACCGGTGCAGATGATAGTGGAATCATCTGCATATTGTACTATAGATCCACGAGTGATGGCAAGTGAAAGTCATTAATGAAGAGACTGAAGTGGAAGGGACCCTAGATAGATCCTTGGGGGACTCCAGTGACAGTAGTGAGAAATGGTGAGAAGGAGTGTAGTCATTTGGAAGATTGTTTTTTTTTCATCAATATACATTTTCTGATTAATAAGAAAAGTGAAATTCTAAGTGTGACATTCTACACTGACTATAATCTTTAGTAATTTGCCAGAAGAGCAAGAACACATACAGCTGACAGAGCAAAAATATGAGACAAAATAATCACAGAGACCCCATTGTACCATTGTTTAGGAGTGTGTGCAACAACTGTTAAATCCCCAGGGCAGCATTACCATTGGGTCTCGTGCTAGAGAATCTTGTAACACATTTATGCTCGTTTCTGATATTGGAGAGTAATCATGGCACTCCATACACTACAAATAAATAATCAACAATAAATAAAATATAAATAGTCATGGCACTCCAGTGCATTACAAATAAATAATCAACAATAAATAAAATATAAATAGTCATGGCACTCCAGTGCATTACAAATAAATAATCAACAATAAATGCAATATAAATAGTCATGGCACTCCATGCACTACAAATAAATAATCAACAGTAAATAAAATATGCATCATAGGCTAGTCCAGCTTCATGCCAGTTTGTTACTTGTCTGTTTCACATTTCCACAATCAATGAAGATTTTCCCAAAGTGGGGGTAAAAAAGAACTATTATGTTGTATACATCTGTAGAAAGAAGATGACAGAAGACATTGAATGTGCCCAAGTAATTTATTTTTGTTTATTTATATATCCTTTGTTGATTGGGTTAGTCTTAAAAGGTCAGTGGCCTATTTTCAGGGGAGACTTAAGGTGTTATTTATACTACTAGGAAAAACGTGGCCAAGGCATCGATGGATGCCATTGGATCTTTTACATTTACCTGAGCTATCACCACCTCAAGCAGGTGGGTCCTTGGTTTAATATATCATCCAGAGGATGGCACATTCACAACTGCAGTACCCCCCCCCCCCCACCTCCCCATGCTGCACTGCAGTGTTAGAAATCTGAAACGTAATCAGCTGGATTAGGAATAGAAAGCATAATCTTTTAGCCTACCAGCATGAAAGGTAAATGTAATACCTGATGAGACAATAACACTGCTGTATAATATGCAGCATAAAAAAAAGTTTGGATAATGTCCCCTAATCTTGTCATTGGCATTCTCTCTGCCTCTTTTTACTGAAAATGTCTCAACTTGAGGTTGAACCTGAAAGTAAAAAATCATTAAGTAAATCCTTTCATTCATATGGCTCTTGCCCAAAACAGACAGCGCTACTCATTTCAGGTAACTTTTTTTGGCAGTCTTCAGCAATGCCATTATAAGTCAGTGAGAAATCCCAATACTACATAGCACCTTTATATGACAGATGTAGGCAGATAGAGGACAAGGCAGTCTATTTTGTGTGATGTATAGCTTTCTTATCAGGCATATATGTAGGCAGCCTTTACTGGGCCTGGTATTCCGTAGCAAACAATACATATTTGTAGGTTAAGTAAAGGACAGTAACTTTAATTTGGGGTTATATTAAAGGTTTGTTCTAAAAATGAAGTGATTTAAAACAAGTCCTGCAGGCTGTCCCTGAATGACTTGACTTTTCTGACAGAGTCAATATGAATTAAAGCAGGAATTGCAATCATAAATTGAGCAATGTCTGCTTCACAACCATGTGGTTATAAAGAACATACAGTGGTAATGCACTTATTTACAAGGCTGAGAATTCTGAACAACAGCACTCTTGAGATCACAGTTATGAAAAAAAATGTTTTTCTTACCTCCAGAGTTATGGCTGCCTCTATTCACACACAGCAAAAGGACAAGAAGAAGTTAGCTATGGTGCCATTTCACTGCTCTCAATATTTGGTCATTCAAAATATCATTTCTTATCTAAGTGCATACATTTTTTTTTTCAGCAGAATTTCCACAGTTTTTAAGCAGTGGATGAAATAGACATGTTTAACTGCCTGTTTGGTTTGCCTTATGGCAGCACTACATTTAAGTTTGTCGGGGTGACATTATTTGTTTTTTATTCTTAATTTCCTCTGTCATATCTGTGGGTGAAATCCTTGAATACAGTAAGCCCTACATAGGTCCCTACTGCAGTTAAAAAGTCATGTATGATTACAGACCATCCGCCAAAACAGCCTGAACTGGGCTGTAAAAGGCATATGCCATCATGTAAAGAAGTGGTTTATGAAGTACTTTACATAAGCAGATAAGTGTCATAGCATGAATGAAGCACAACTTGCAATACATGGCAGCCTAAGCACATGATGACTTGTTTATAACGATGCAGTGATTTATACCAACTGTCCTGATTCAGCATCCTAACTCAGCACCAATTGTGTTCCTTGGTAAAGCAGCGAGAGACATCCATACACAAATGCATGCCATTTGTTTTCAAGCAGATATTTATCAAAGTTAGAAACGGTAAAAAGAAATAATAGTAATAACTATGGCAGCCCAGTCTATAACATGGGAATGACCTTTACTCACGGAGCAGTCTGTGGTTTGATTCAAAAAGAATCCTCCTATCCAATCACAGTGCAGGAGTGTGCAGGCATGTCGCACCAACATGTGTGTAATTACATAAATTGACTGGTACAAGTGCATATAAAGTGAGGTTTACTTATCATAGAGATTATGTGAAATAAACCCCATGAACTTGCATAACAGCCCAGCACATGAATATCGGTGATGATAGGTCTGCATACCCCCTTTAGAATGGGTAAGAATCCATTTATTTTTCTTAATGTATTGTCACCTACCACAAAATTGTCTCATCAGAAGTGTAAATGTGACATGGTCATAACAACTGCATGCACTACCTTTGGATGGCTGTACATGGCAAAACAATCGCTGCACAGGCTGCTTTCACTGTACTCCATTCTGAAACTTTGGCTAGTCATGTGACATCTGACAATATCTCTGCTCTGTATCGTAGTCAAACATTGTATGTAATGTTGCAGTGCAACAACAGTTTCTTGCTTTTAAAAATTGAAGCCCTTAGACTTCTTTTTCAAAATCAGGCAGGTTCATATTAAGACACTACCATTCATTCGACTGGTTACACTAGGCTGAAATTTGATACTTTCCTGTGGTGGAGCTGTGCAAGTCTGCACTCTGATGCTGTTTAAACCTGTACATATCTCATCTGGGAGCCCTTGCTTCCTGTCTCTGTGCCTCAGACTACCTACATGTACACGCCTGCCTGATTGTTGCACTGCATACAGCTGCTACAAATACATCTGTACATGTGTGTATCGTAACACGGTGCAATGGCTTCCATGTGTATTACATGTGTTGTTGTATCTTTCGTCTTTTCCCGGTTAGGAGTCGCCACAGTGGAACTCCAGTCCGCTAATGATTGGCAGTAGATTTTTACGTGCCGAGTTGCCAGCCCTGATGCACAACCTTCAACGAAGGTACGCTCATTCATGCATGTCTCCACACAGAAGACGCTCTAGCCGAGAATCGAACAGGACAACGTCTTACAGTGAGGCAACAACACTACCGCAGCACTACCACGATTGTAGTAATTCATGTTCCTATAGCTACTAATTATGTAGGCATTTTTCCCCATCACAAGTAAAGATACCATGCTGGATTCAGTAAGGAGGCTTAGTGTGGTCTATGTGCCCCTTGGTGGCATATTGAGCATGCCGTGGCCAGTGTATGGTTTTCTCTGTGAATTACCAACCATTCCATATTTTGGATAGTGTTTCTTCATCAACACTTCTAGCATATAGCTCAGAGGTTATTTATGAACCTGAAAGCCCATTTTTATCACATATCCCAACATTCCTAAACCTATTCCCATGTCAGTCAGTCCTCTTCTTAGCATTGTTTCACTCATCCATGCTTCTCTGTTCATAATCTTCTATTATGTCAGAATTCGTTCCCTTTTTCATGCTTCCGGGATTTTATTTTGTCAGGTTTATGGAAGTTTAGGAAATGATGACAATGCCTTCCAAATGTTTGTAGAAGGAATGTCTTCCATAATATATAAACAAAGAGGTTAACTGTAAACAACTGGAACTTTGTTGTACACCATCATTTTAGTTTAAAATATGTAGTTGCAGTATATGTTTCACTGTCATTAAGGCATAGTGGAAATGGGGTTTCAAGGTAACTGTGCATTGATTGCCTGCAGAATGATAATGGTATACTTTTATTTATGTATTTGTTTGTCACCAATGTAAGTGGATGGCTCTTCTTAGACATCCTTTACCCTTCAGGTACAACGTGGGCCATAAAGGCATCATTAAATGGATAGCTAGATAGATAGATAGATAGAAAGATAGATAGATAGATAGATAGATAGATAGATAGATAGATAGATAGATAGATAGATACAAGATAGGTAGATATAGATATGATTCATATGGACTCATCAGTTACATTTTCAGCGAGTGCCAATAATGCAAATCCATATCACTGAAAAACATTCTCAGCCATCTGCAAAGTTTTTTTTTTTCCTTAGGGGAGGAGTCACTTGGAGCAGTCCTCATATGCACCCTTTAGTTATATGTAGACTAACTCCATGGTCTTACAACAGTAAGGAATAGGGTAAACTCAGTGAGCAGTCAGAATGATTCCAATAATGTTTACCTGGGCTACTGGTGCTTACTGAAATTTCACTAAAGTTACACCTGTCAGGCTCCCTATAAATAAATAAATATATAACTATATATATATATATATATATATATATATATATATATATATAGGTTTATAGGTAAGCCTGAAGGCATCTGTAAGCCTAGCCAGAATGTGTTGACTTTCGCCACCCCCTTAGATTAGTTCCCTGTGCCTCTGTCCAGCACAGCCATTAGTTCCCTGTGCCTCTGTCCAGCAGAGCCACTGCAGTGATCCCCGGGATAAATTTTCTGTTTCCAATCCACTCGTCAAGCTTTCTCTTGAAGAGTGTTAGTGAGGGGCTCTGCCTAATGTAGTTTGGAATCCTGTTCCAAAGCATGGGGAGTCTCTGGGACAGGAATCTATCCCTCCAGCAAATCCTATTCATCGGTATGGTGAGGTTTACATCCCTAGAGCGTGTGGCTCTCAGGGATTTATTTTTTTTTTTTTAGGTGGAGCATGTCCATCAATTCTGGGTTGGACATGGCCTTGTATGTCAGGCAGAGATCACCTCTGAGTAGGCAGTATGCAACCGAGTACAGCTGGAGTTTCTTCAGTCGGGCTGCATAGGGCATCTGTTTGAGGCCAGTAATCCTCTTGGTGAGGTACTTCTGTGGTCTTTCCAGCTGTTGCAGGTGTCTTGTAAGGTACATCACAAACGGGGCGTTGTACTCTATGATGGGTAGAGGGGCACAATAACCTCTTTTGTTCTAGATGCAAACCCTTTTGTGATTAGGTGGGCCACATAGAATGATTTTCTAACCAGCCTGGCAATATGATTAGCAAAGGATATATATATATAGTGTGTGTGTGTGTGTGTGTGTGTGTGTGTGTGTGTGTGTGTGTGTGTGTGTGTGTGTGTGTGTGTGTGTGTGTGTATGATTTAGTGAAGACCAGCCATCAGCCAGCATATGTCAGATATATGTCAGATGAGATTAGAAAATGGGAGAGCATGCAGACTCCACAAGGACAATGTCCAGCGATTTGAACTAAACCGCATACCTTGGAGGTAAGGAGCAGACATCTTGTGTATCATATTACCTTAGGTGCATTTGCTAACATTAACTGAACCATTCTCCAGCACCTGAATGCATCTGCTAGTATAGTGTAGATAATTATGGTTATAAAGTCCAAATGAGCTTTATAAGTGTTCGATCCTCTCTGTCTTCATTTGCATATTATTGTACTACTGATTAAATCTCCTAACTACCCCAAAGCACCTGGGATTTCCCCTGTAAACATGCAGTCAAATGCAGTGAATTCTATTTGATTTAAAAACAAACAGCATTATAGAACACTTACTGAAAGCACTGTTTTTATGTATTTATTTCTTTTATACTGTCCAGATACAGATAAGGCCCCCTACCTATTGACTAGTTCCTCAGTTACCTAGGAGCTGGTTCTAGTTAAGTCATTTGGTCATTTATTGAGTTTGCAGGTGTGTATTGTGAGCATTAAAAAGAGGTCTGTATCATGCATATGTGTAGTTGCACTCTCCTCTTACCTCCCAACACTCAGACTTGTGAGAGATGCGCCTATATCTCCAAATTGGAAGCCATGAACTCTCCAGCCAAGATCGGAATAGCTGGCCAAGAGGCGAAGGTCAACACCTGCATGACACCATTGAATGAAGAATGCCAGCATTATTTAGTTCAGGATCACAATATCCTTTCCCTAATATATATTGTGATCTTGGAGTTGGGATATTTAATTTGCATGGGGGTGTTTGCTCCTTGTAAAAAATAAGAATTTTTATTTTGTTTACTTTTTGATCAGCTATTGTTTGAACATTTACATTTGATCATTTGCAGTTCAAAAATGTGTTTTTTGATGAGGTTTATGTCATATAAAGATAGACAGGTAGACAGATAGATAGATAGTGGTGATGTTGTGCTTTACCTTTAAAAGTACTTTCTTCCAGCCTTGGGTACATTATGCAAAAACATAATGACTTTGGCAGTTCACAAGGTGGTGCTCCGTGAATTCCGTCTTCATGTCGCCATCAGTGTGAATCCTCATGGTTTTAGCTGCACTGTAAAGATTAGTACCAAGTGGGTCACCGGATATCTTCATCTCATTGTGGCATTTTTGGAAATGTTTTCATTTCTTTATAAACTGTACAATCAATCCACAGTATTTTACATAATTCAGTATTTCAGTAGGCCTTGTACACAGGGTTGATAAATTAGAATTTCTTTACACCCAAGTATACCTGCAACCATTCAAGATTTTGAATGAATGCCATACATTTATATGAATTGTTAATTAAAATGTCCTCCCTCTGCAGTTTGCCACTTAAATCAGCTAATAACTTAGCAATGTAATCAAAAATGTTTGGTCATTTGGTGATGTCATCAAAAATGAATCTGGCTGAATAAAATCACACCATTGTGTTCCATTCCTATTTTCCCGATAAAATGTTTGAAAAGTCTGTGATTCAGATGCTTTCAGGTTGAAAATGGCAGCAACCGTTTCCATAGCGCGCGCGCACACGCACACACACACACACACACACACACACACACACACACACACACACACACACACACACACGCACACACTCACACATATATATCTGCAAACCATCTAGTGGATCACCAGTTTACATCTCTGCATGCCTTTGGAATGTAGACAAAGTAGGAGACCCCTGGAATAACAGAATTAATACACAGAGACATGAAAGTATTCGGTGACAAAAATAATTCTCAGATTAGGAAGTTTTAAAGATGGAACCTCCAGTATTAATCATTTCTTGTTTGCATTTTCAGACAACATTATGATAGGAATATTGGAAACAGTATCAAATATTACAAGTCAAATAATAAGCCAGATAGTACTTCCACATGTGATGGTAGCTCGTATAAACTTGGTGATAGACCCACAGTATGTTTGAAAAAAAGATACTCTGGACACCCACTACTATTCAAATAAAGGTGTGCTACATTTGCATTATACATTTGAAAGGTGACAGCAAGCTTCCCGTGTAGTGTGGTGTTCTGGTGGCTAGTTTACCTATTTCACAGTTTCAAAGTTCAGTGATTGGCCCCAACTCTGCTACTTATGTTGACAGCAAAGCAGAAGCTGCCAAGATATAGTGCTCAGCGTGTGGTGTGATAGGCCGATGGAAAGTATCCACCTGATATGGGTTGACATAATGGGTAAGGTCTTCACCTCATAGACACACAAAAAAAAAAAAAAAGTGACAGGGTTTGATCCTGAACTCAGGTTATTGGCTGTGCTTCAAATGGCTCTTCAGGGCAGTTAGCATAGAATTTACCTATGAACCTGTGAACATCACTGCTCCTGGACTTAGTCCAGAACTCCATCTCAAGTAGTATATCAGTACTTCTTGAAATGCAGTTTTATTGGAGAGCGGTAACTAAATACAGCCCCCATCTCACAGCCTCATGGTTAGTACTGGCCAAATTAGACCCTCTCCCCGTGTCATCAAACAGCAACAGAAATGGAGTTTTATGGTTCCCAGGATGTTCTCTTGTGCTGAGGATAAAATTAGAGCTGGACTACTCTAATGTTCATTTCTAACTCCTTTTACCATTCCATGCATATAACTGCTGGGACAATGCTAACTGTATTAGGCTTAAACCCAAATGTGCAGACATCACATGGAAATGCTGCAGAGCACGTAAAGCAAGAACTATGATAACATCCCTTTTGGCAGAAAAACACTCCTCGGAGCAGTATGAGAATGTGGTCCATCACACCCTGCTCAGTACTGAGCAAAACTGGGCAGATTAGGAAATGCACACATTATTGTAGATAATGTGACCTGTGCACCCAATGTGGTAGGCAGGAGATGACAGCCACAAATCAACCACTAACAGCTGTAAAACGTCTGCTACCCTACTGGGAAATATAGAATGTTAGAGGCAGATATTGTGGATAACAAATACTCCCTTATCCAACACACCATTTTCCTGACCAGATGAAGTCAAACAGTATAATGACAGAGAAATGTCATTCCAACATGACAGGCATGACAAGACAGAGGTAATTGTAATTACAGCAGTGGTGTTCATCATCCAAGTTTTATTAAGTACCATAGAATGGCACAGATGTTATGTGTTATAACTTGCAGCAAGATGGGATGCTGGGTAAATAAGGAGGTTTTCAGGGTAGTACCGTCCCCCAGTGTAATACTAATGTGTCTTCTCTTGTTAGCCGCATTCATTTTAGCAATAAATGCATAGAGGAGTGCAACAGTGACTAACTGCTTAAACAGTTACACCAGCTTCTCTAGTGCAGTGAGTTATAACTTGGTGCTGATGCAGCAAGCATGTATAGCAGGCACAGAGAATGGAAGCCAAATTAAACCTGACGCAAGGAATATTGGACACACTGTATGAAATGTGAGCTATACATATAATAGAAAAACATAAACTATTACACCAGAAATAAGTAGTAATCCATGACTGCATAAGCACGTTTTCATTTCATCTTCATCGGGTCAGCTTTGGCACGTATGACCTGTTGACATTTAAAACAAATAATAACAAAACTGCATTTAATGTATCTCCAGCTCAGTGATATAAACTGATAAAGCTGTGAGGGTGACTGATATGATCCTGCATCATTTGGGGACCAAGGCACTACATGGGCCAGGTGGGAGAGTAGGAGTGAATGGCTGACACTGGCTTGCACATCCTTTGGGGGAGGAGACTTGCTGCCTGAGCAGAAATATTAGTGGCTCATATTGGAAGCTGTAAGAATGTAACAGGAAGACTGGTTTAGCCTCACACATGGATTGCTAAGCCAGGGTTTGTCACTGGAAGTTAAGGATCCAAACAGAAAATCCTACTGGCTGCACTATTTATGGCCCCTGGAGAAGGAGTGAACAGAAAAACAGAGACATTTTATGTATTAAATTTTGATCCTCACTCACCTCACCTAAATGGGAAGTTCAGGTGGATCAACTGTTTTCTCATAAATACCTTCGCTGAGGTTGTTGTTGTTGTTGTTGTTGTGTCTTTCAGCTTTTCCCAGTTAGGGGTCGCCACAGCGGAACTCCAGTCCGCTAATGATTGGTAGTTGATTTTTACATGCTGAGTTACCAGCCCTGACGCACAACCTTCAACGAAGGTACGCCCATTCAGGTATGAACCTTATTTCTATGGAACTACACATGAATGAGATCAGACCTCTCAACTTCTTACAGCAAAAAATCTGTCTGAAGCCATATAAATGGGGGGGGGGGGAGGCCTAAAAATAGGGACACATTTTAAATAATTGCTCTTACAAACTTAGAAAGTTGATAGAGTAAAAGGTTAGGTTATGCATTAGCATGAATTTTCTGATGGGTATGAAGTCTGAAACACAAATGGCCATCATTATTTCTGAATTCAGTCCTCAATAATTAGCTAGTGATTTGTCAGAAAATCAAAATTTTATGAAGGAGAGTGGCCTAATGGTTAAGGTGTTTGCCTTACAAATACAAGGTGCAGGGTTTGAGTCGCACACAGGATAATTGGCTAAGCTTAAAGTGGCTCGCAAGGGCAGTTAGCTTAGTACTAATCTATGAACCTATGAACATACAAAAAATATAAGGCAAAAATATGGGCATTCTGCAAAAATCTGGACAGTTGAGAGCTGTGAATGCGATACAAGCACAAATCCTTCCTTGCTAACAAGCCAGCACTATCATCAATGCTAATTACATTCCAGGGGACCTTGTGGAGCCTAGTCCAAATTCCCAGTTTTGCCCTCAAGACTATCTGGTTAACTAACTTTGTCAAGGCCACACAGTGGGCATATGAGAGCTGTGGGAATCAAACCTTGTACAGCAGGAGCAACCACTCACTGCTTTAATCCTTTGAACCAACTATCAGAGTTATTTTGCTGTTACTTCTGTAGCAGCAAACAACATAACACATGTAACAATTACATGTCACACTTTCACTGTAATATTTGAGTTGCATACCAAATGAAACCTAAAACAAAATGGTAGGGCTATATTAAATCCCATGTTCCTTTGCTATCAGAAACTGTGTTATCCATTCCCAACTCAGAAATATTAATCTGTAAATCTAAAAAATATTGACTAGTGGCAGAACATTGTTGGTTCTTATTTAAAATTACTAATAAGGTGGATTGGTTAGTATAAAGAACACTTTAGCTACAAACTAAACCACAGACAATGCAGACAAATTAAAAGTATGAAACATACTCTATATTAATTAAGATTGGTTATGGATTAATACAAAAGCATAGCAGTATAGTACCCTATTCTCATGCATAGCTTCATCAGCTGGAATTCAGTCATACAGTCATGCATTTAACCAAGCATAGATGGAGAACTCAGTTGCGTAAATAATTTTTTTGGTACCTGTCTTAAATTTGTTTCATTATTAACTCTGCAAATGATCCACAGAAAAGCTTGTATATCTGACTACAGGTGCAACATGAAAATCTGATAAGCTCATACTGTTTGCAGTTAGGACAGCATAGTTAGCTCTGGCCCACATCTATATGTCTGCAGTCCTATATGCATAAAATAGGTGTGCAATAAGTGAGAATAAGACACCAGAACTTTCTTGTGTTCAAGTGCAAAATCTGTCTACTTTACACCCTTCCATTTAATAAATATCTCCTCCATGACACACTGTGTCAGCCCAATCATTCTGTGCCTGCACTGCTAAATAGAAATACTGACACTTACAAGACTTCAGGCTAATGTTAAGGGAAAGGCGTTATAGTAATTGATGTTTATTCTGATTACTCACCATCCAGATGAGCAGTACAATGATGTGTCTCATGAAAAAGTTCAGCTGCTCGCTCATTAGAATTGTATTTCCATAAAATACAGCATATATCCCTATCTGCTGATTGCTTCACCACTTATTAGAATTATTTTAAGAAATGATAAAAAAGTCAGGTGTTGATAATATTCAGCCATGCAGGGAGACAGGAATTCTATTACTTTTATATTCAATAAAGGTTTGATCTCAGAAGATCAGTTTATGAAACATTATAGTGTGAAAGGGTAGAGGGCTAAGGACAAAGTTACATGCAGATTGCAAAGACAAGTATGTACAATAAAAATGTTTTTGTGTTTGGTATGTCTGTAATTTTTTGAAAGTTATATTAGCTTTTCTGCTGTTCTTAATGCTTTGATCTTTACGCAGACATTACATTTTTGTCTGCATCTGTGAAACATTATTGATGAAATTTTTTCCTCCTGGCTGACAAATGGTTAGCATGCTCAGATTTATATACACATGACATAATGAGCAAGTATGTGTTACTGACATTTATAGCGTGGGTTTATGTTTCACACCATATGCGCTAGTGCAGGATTTGTGTGAGAATGTTGTTCTTAAGTTGTTCTGTTTTTGGTCTGGTTGTTGTAGGTTACTTAAATCACTTGCACTAAGCTTCACACAGTATTAAACTAATATTTGATCAATTAATGTGAAAAAATCAGCTAAAATGTTACCTTTGAGAAGGATACCTAAAGTGGAAACTAATGCACTGTAGCTGAGCTATACTTGACTATTTTGACAACATTTACTAACCAACTGACCAAAAATAAACATTTCATCCACTACTTCACCAATTAATTAGAAAGTGCTACTTACTGATGGTATTATTGACAAAGAAGCTAAGACAGGTATGAATATACAGTGAAGTACTTTGATTTAAAATACACACACACACGCGCGCGCGCATACGTGCACATGCACACACGCGCACACGTGGAACCAGGTGTATTACCCACTGTCTCTTTGATATTATCATCCGTAGTTAATGTATACCAGTACTTCTTATTAATATCTGTTGTTTGTTTAACATTACTTGGATAAAACAAATGTCTCTGAAACTTGCAAATACAAATAAAGTCTGTCTTTCTTAACATACTCATGTGGTCTCTAATTTGAAAGTTACAGTGCCCTGTCAATGAGTATTGCCACAATATAAATGACAGTCTCTGTTCTGAAATCTGATATGAAAATTACCAGAAATATCCTTTGACCAGTATTCCTGACATGAAACCTTTCAGAGACCATAATCTGTTCTCAATTTGTTATGTTTATAAGCTTCTTCAAATACTCTTTTGTTTGCACCTGGGGCTATGCCATATATCAGTTGATATTCCCCTTAAAGGAGTTATTACAATGTGCAGTACAGTGACAGGTACTATCAAAAAGAGCTGAAATAAAGTCACAGACAAATGACTAAAACATACCTTTTTATCATGTGAAAAACCACAACATTGTGTTGCTATGTCCCTCATTCTCTCTCTCTCTCTATATATATATATATATATATATATATATATAAAATACAATTTTTTTATTCCTTTCACCACCTCCACCCCTTCTGCATACCTCCAGCTGCAGTCCCTAGTTTGGGCAAGCTGATGGCTCTTGTAGAAGGTGGTGGTCCGTCTTTTTGTATACAGCTGCACAGTTCACCTAAACATTGCTTCTCTGTCGATGCAGTAAAGCTGGCTGTATGGCATGTTCAGCGAGGGGAATGTTTCCTACTGATGAAAATGATGTAGGTGCATGGAAGCCATGCTTCCCTTGCAAGCTGGATAACTTCTCTTAACCTCCTGGTGTTCACCAGAGACTTAATAATTACATGCTTGCCAGGACATACCTGACTCACCCTTCAGGACCTCATGATCATGTTCCAACCTTATTATTCCTGGTCAGCCTGTAGATTCTTGCCAAAATTAGGTTGTGTGAGGTGTGGGAAGATACTTCACTTTGCTCAGCTCGAATGGGACAGCCCATGTGCAATACTTCTGTGTTTATTGCCCTTCTTACAAATACCATGGCTATCAAAGATGAAAGAATATAAGAAGGAGGGGTACTGTTTTGATGCACCACTAAATGTTCTAGAAGTAGAGTTGATTCTTTTTAATTATCATTGGAATAAGCAAGACCGTAGCACCTGTATTGGTCTAGTCAAAAGCATTGCATTAACTTTATCTTCACTGCTTCCCATATTGATTTAGAACAAGCCGTAGAATTCCTTCAGTTATATTAGCAACCTTGTGCCATGTAAAACAAATATTATTGGTGATAAATCCTCTCTCTGCCACCAAGTAAATATTATGTTGTACAGCTCTCTAATGTGGATATACGTGGGAGACAAAGCAGAAGAAAGGATCACCACAAATGCCACAGCATATTTTATCATTTTATGAATTCCAGTTCCTTCCTTTCATTTTGGGATCTGTAATGTCAATTTCTTTATCGTCATGACTTTTCTAAATGCCTACTAATTATAGATGCCTGAGTTTATTCAAGCAGGCATTGTTGAATGACAGAGAATATCTCTAAGGCATGATACATTTTAGTACTTTAAAACAGTTTTTGCAGTTGCTTCTCTGCTCGTAAAAGAAAGGTGAAATATTTCCCATTTGTCAGGTAGGGTAGTTACAGCATATTTATAGAAATGGAAAGTAATCCTCACTCAGGTAGGGTATGTGTCCCTTCAGGTGAAGTTCAACTTAACACAATGAAAGTTGACACCATAATATATAGAAATATTCTTAAATAAATCTGCTTGATTTCATTGCCAGAAAAAAAAAGGACTTTTGCTTCTCCTAACTAATTAATTTTCAGGTTGAACGTTTTGTTTTTAGACTCAAAGGTCCCTGTAACTTTTTTCATCTTGTGTTGCAAATTGTGTGGACTATGTTACATGTTAGAAATGGAAGTTTAACACTCGTTGTAAAAAAAGGTTTTTCTTGATCATGTTTTCAAATAGAATTCCCAAAGTATTTATTCCCAAAGTATTTTCATTCTTCAGCACTCCCATAGCCAAAGGATTTGTTGCAAATATAAACAAGAACTGAGATTAGGGCACAATTGCTTAATGGTTTTCTACAAGGCTACTACTTATACATCCCTATATCTCAGTGTAGTTGTAGAAGGCCTATACCCTCACACAATCCAGGAATTCTGTATACTGCAGGAAGTTTAACCAAGACTGAAACTGGTTAAAACGATGACATCCTCAAAGTCCAGAAATGCTGCAGAATAGGAGGAAATGTTATGCTGATCCTTCTGCAAGGTCGTAGTATTACTCTAAAATTATTAGTAAGAAGTCTCCCTTTGATAAGCCGCCCCCATTGAGGGATGGATTAGACACAGCATTAAGGAATGAAGACTGTGTGATGTTCTAGAAAGATTTGGCAAGCTGCTTCCAAGCCCTACTTGTGCGGTAAACTGTATGGATTGTGTTAGCTGGTTTACAGGTTGCTACAGGAGTCAGGTATGGCTGGATGGATGGAGAGATGGATGGAATCCTCCTTTAGGCCATATCCAATGACTAGTACACATTTTAAAGTCTTAGCTTTGAGCATATTTTCTGCTTGTCCTCCTTGTGACTAAGACAGCAAGTAATGAGAATGTTATCCTCCCACCTAGTGTCACATGTCTTGTTCAACCTGTCTGAGTTTTTCATTCAAAATTTGTGGAAAAGTTCATGCCTCAAAGTAACATTTTTCTCATTATATATTATATTACATGCATCACTACATGCATTATTTCCTAAATACTGTATGTGCAGTCCTTGTGAAACTAGCAAAAATAAAATTATCATGCATTCATTTCAGTAGCTGCAGTACTATCCTGTTAAAAATAATACCCTTAATCACTGAGAATATTTGTTATTTATAATGTAATAACACCGTAGTTACAGCATATTTATAGAAATGGAAAGTAATCCTCACTCATTAAAAATATTTACATATTTATCTTTGATACCAAGATGGGCTTGCTGGGTCAAATCTTTTCCATTGGTTGGTGACCCATGTGCATTTGCATGCCAGTATGTATACAGCAGTTGCCAGCAAAGTGGCGTTAGCAAGCATGCAATATCATAATCACTCATCAACTCCCCTTTTACCCATTTTCTACACATGATCTGTTAGAGGCCAGTTGGCAAAATAGTTAAGGCTTTTGCTTCCTATGCAAAAGATAGAAAATTCGATCTTGACCTCCAGCCATTTCCTATTTAGAGCTTGCATGTTCTCCATGTGTTTCCTTGGGGTTCCTTCCACCTCTGAAAAACATGCAGAGTGTTTTAAACTCAAAGCCACTAAAGAAATGGAGCTATGGACAGCAGTATAGACTCTAAATGGTGCCCTATAGGGGAAAGAGTTGCATAAACCAACTGCTATGGGCATCTACTGCAGTGCACAATATCCTCATGATAGGAGATCACAGACTTCACACTGTGGTATGGCTAGCCAGTCAACTGTGTAAAATATGGATCTAGGTGAGTCAGTCACATCAATGCAATACATGCAGTATAACAGGTAATAAAGTGTGTATCACCCAGTTAATAACACCAATCAGATAATGTGCACACAGGCAATAATCAGTGTACTGGGAAGAATGATTCAGACTTATTAAATTCATACAGTTTAACCATGTATGCCTTACCACTGAAATGGGAAAGAGATACACAGATGTTAGCTGGTCTAAAAATTAAAAGAACATATCCCACCACCCCTCAGTTTCTATGTGCCTTTTTGCCTCTAGTTTTTCAATTGTCACAGAAATTAACAGATGTAAAATGGCTATCCCTGATTGTACTTTATACTTTTACATTTTTTTCCCATTATCTTTATAAGTGAATTAGGGTAATATTTAAAAATTGTTCCTGATTTTGGGCATTTTCACCCAGTGTTTTGGGGGGGCTTTATGCCTGAATCTTAAGCAAAGAATTTCAGAGGTTTGTACTGCAGAAAATTAGTAATAATTTATATGCATTCACCAAAAGCATTTGATATGCCTGTGTGTGTGCATGGAGCAGGGGGTGCAAACAGTTAAAGCTGAGTTTGAGGAAGTTAGTGTCTTGTGTTTCATGAAGCAGTTTCCAGCAGTCATATTTTGTCTTTGGATCTGAGCAACACATAGTGACAGTAATCCAAAAGCACGTATCAAGTTAACGCCACTTATGAGACAAACATAAAAGCCTGACTTTTTCAATCCTTCTGTTTTGATTCACATTCCAGTGAAGTGGATTACATACTCCCCTTTGTGTAATACTCTACAGACAGCATAGTACAATAAAGTACATTGCATGGAAATAAAATGTTACACTTGCATATTTTAACTAATAGGCTGAAAGAAGATTTACAGATGGATCTTGGGTAATAATTCTTGAAAATCTCCAAGCAGGTTCTTTCCCAAAGCCTAAATCATTCAATTCTTAGTTTTTTTTTGTTTGTGGTAAAAACTGGAGGAGTCTTTGGTATGTATCTACAACTCCAAATTTCTGAAATGAAGATACTCATATCAAAAGCTTAGTTCTTTATCCTTGGGATTAGAAACACTGCTTTCTAAGTTCTTGTCTTAGTGAAAAATGTGAACATCTGTCTTGAATATAAAGCTAAAACCTAATATGTGACCTGTAAAATTTGAAGAAACAGGGGAAAGACATTTGAAAAATCTAGCATTATTTTTTTTCTGTTGCTCCTGGAAAAGAAAATAACTAAGCTGTTTAGGTATCTTTTCGGATATTCACGTAGTCTCATCAGTGATAGAGCAATCCAGTGAGAATGGTCATTCAGTGAGGTGTCCTTAAAATACTTCAGGTATAGTATGCAAGTAAGGAGGGGGCTACAGTTCTCCTGCATCTGATTCTGTTGTCTGTATGATTTCCTCTTTTGTAAATCACTTCCACGTTGCCATTGTTCTAAGCAGTCTCTTGCTGGGCCTCTATGAACGTTGCATCTGCACCCCCCACCCACACTTTCTCTTTTCTACTTCCTATGCTTCTTCTCCCTCATTCCTTGTTGCCACTAGTACCTCCATTAATGATACATAACTGTTGGTGGACTTTTAATGTGTTATATTAAACCATGGCTGCTGCATATACATTTCTTGTGATAGGTATTTATCTGTATATTTATAATCGGCGTCTATTTGCATATTTATACACCATGTTGGAAGAAAGGTTATCTGATATGCAACAAACAGCATCAACTTATACGTTTTTTCCCCAACTTAACAATTGTTCTAATAAATACAGTAAACATGCACTCAACAAACTACCTTAACCTGGATCTTGGTATCCCATCCTTCTAACTTTATGTCCAATGGCACATGTCCAAATTCCGTAAGTGACCACCTACCTGCTTTTGCCATCAGAGCTAATACACACTTACCAAAAATATACACCCTAAAATCTGTCCACAACCTAACTAGTTTCTCTAAAGATAAGTTCAGTTTACTACTTTATAAAACAAATTGGTCACCACTAAAACATCTACCTTTAGATGGTGCTGTTTCCTATTTGACATGCTAGCTCCAGTACGCACTAAAAGAATTAAAATGAAATCCGTCCCCTGGCTAACCAAGGAATGTAAAAATGTAATACCTCTTAGTCCACTCATAGAATACAGACATGTCATGTGAAACTTCAAAGCATCAATAGCAAAATAATTGAGATTTGTAGCTGGATCCAGTACCATAAACTTGATATTCTAACTTTCGCAGTGGCCTGGTTTAAAACTCTGATATGTCAGATGAAGATATACATTATCAGAGCAGATACAATTGCCAAAGGAGATGTAGGGACATGCATATTATGCTTAAATCCACTCAGACTTTTTTACCTTGACTTAACTATGTCACCATTTAAATCATCTAAAATATTACTCACAACATTGCGATCACTTATATCCCACCATACCCAAGCAATTACAATATTTCTACTCTTCAAGATATTTTATCCTGAGCCTCTACTAACTTTAAACACCGCACCTCATTTTAACTGATGTAAACATAGATTGGCACAATAATGATGGTATGCATACTCTACAGCAAATATTAACCTTTTTGATTTTCACAGAAATTATTACTGACACTATTATAATAGGCAAAAGCAGTGGCAAGGACATCACTATTGACTGGATAAAAGCACATAAAGCTTGCCTCATCCTCTCTTCATGTACCTTAACATTCTCCTTCAGTGACCATGATCAAAGCTGTGATATCTGGGGTCAGCAGAAAATCAGCAAAAATACAATTTTCAGGTGAGTGCAAGAAAAAAGGTATTTCCATAAGGACTATTTTAATGAGTTACCAAAACAGTATATTTTATGTAATCAAGCATCTAATAATCTCTGTCCTTATACTAATGTAGCTATTTATCACCATACCTTCCAAGATTATCATCAGTTAAAAAGATGTTGCATAAATACATTTATAAAAGTTAAACCTATTACAGCATTTGTTTGTATTTTAGGGACTCAACCATCAATTACTAACAAAAATTGAGTAATATATGAGCACTTATATGAAATTAGGAAGAGCTTGGAAACACTGCATTATAAAGGTATCTAATGCATAAATCCAGACATTCATCCAAATTTGTAGTATAAGACAGATTATTCCATCTCCTAGGATAAGGTTAAATATGTCACTAGGAAAAAATAAGCATGTTTTCTTTAAACAGTATGTACTCCGTCATCAAAGTAACCCCAAATAAATATCGGGTAAACATTAATAAATGTCTTAATCCATGGTAGAGTTGAAAACCATAATAGTCAACAGCTCATTGTTTTATTTACATTAATTGGTTGCTATTATTCAATCATGGCAAGTATATATATATATATATATATATATATATATATATATATATATATATATATATGCGATTAAACTTTTTGTTATTGAACTGCTATTTTATCTACTAGTTCACAGACATACCAAACGCTTTTTATGCAAAGTAGTAACATTATAGCAAACAATAGCACGCATGACTTTCTTGGCACACTGAACCTTCAGCGAGTAAGTGTCAGTCAATGTAAAAAGCTACAACTAAAGCTAGTACCTACATCACTGGCTTCTGACCATATACTATCTGAATATCTTCAAATCGCAGCTCATACAATAGCCTACAATACTGCAATAGTCATAAATAGATCCATAACCAAATCGTATGTGTCATTTCAGTGGAAGGAATGTTCTAGATTATCTATGTATAAAACAGGAACAAACAATTCTCGTAGTAATTTTAATCCTACTGCCATACTTCCCCCTTCAAAATGTGTGCAAAAGCAGCTCTTATATCACCTTAAAAATAATTTATCATGACCTTCACAACATCTTTTTTGACCTGGATTCAGCACTGAAACCGCTTTTCTGTCCTCCTTAAATAGTGTTAATCATAGCAAAGACAACAATCTTACCCTCCTTCTTATTGTCTTATAACAAACCAAGGCCAGTGATGCCATCGCTCGCATTCTCCTTTCACAAAGCCTGGCTGATATGCATCTGGCACATAGCGCACTGGAATGGATCAAAAGTTATTTAGCTAAGCAGCAGCAAACATAAAAATGATCTCATGTAGTTTCTGCTTTTCTGCCCAATAATACAGGTGTTATACAAGGCTCAGAACTTGGATCAGTGCTGTTCAGAATGTTTGTAAATGCCATGTATGCCAAGATGCCTGACACTCCATTAATACCATACTCTAATGACTCCACTGTTGTCTACTGCTAACTCCCTCAGTCAGTTGCAGCATTCTACACAGCTGAAACGTTCAAAGCCTAGAGCAATGACTTAAGGGCTTGTATGTTTTATTAAATGTTAATACAATCGAACAACCAATATTGGACTTTGATGAAATCGCAATTACTTCACAAAATAGTCCACCAACTAAACACATCTCCCATGCCAAAGCTTTTAACATTTAAGCAGCTAAAAAACACAGACAGAATTTAACTGGACTTAGAACATGCCCTCCCATCTCTAGTTTACTTCCAAAATATATGCCTTGGAGAGACATAGGATCTCAGACACAAAACCTACTACAAGTTGTGAAATTGTGCTGCCACTTTGGTTCCTCTCTATCATGATCATGTAGCCAAGCTGTGAAATCCCAGTCCCCTAAACAATAGACATGAGAGGAAACTTAAAAGAAAATCAGTATAATTTAAAACCCTATCTAACTTCCACTTGGACCTGTCCTTATACCTGAATTTCTTCTCCATCCGTCCTTTCCCCAGCTGCTAGCTGTGCTAGTTTCTCCCTCAGTTCCACTACCTCCGTTAACCATTATACTATCTACATCTTAACGTTATGTTAAGCTTTTGCCATACACATTTGACATATTTATTTGTAGAATTCATTACTGATGTTTTCTAGTTATGTATAAATGTGTTTTGTAGTTGGTTTGTGTATGTATTTATTTATCTGTGGGTGATTTTTGTTGTCTCTGTTGTATAAATGGTGGAACTTTTCTCCTCAGGCCTCTAATAAAAATGGGCCTTTAGCTCTGTTGGATTATTCCTGCTCAGTAGATATAAAACTTTCTTCTTCGTCTTCTTTCAGCTTTTCCCAGTTAGGGGTCGCCACAGCGGATCATCTGTCCGCTCATGATTGGCAGTGGAGTTTTACAGTGTCGAGTTGCCAGCCCGGAGCCCAACCCTCCACAGAAGGCATACACACGCACACACTCACACCTAGGGCCAATTTTAGAGTGTCCAATCCACCTACTGCATGTCTTTGGGATGTGGGAGGAAACTGGAGCACCCGGAGGGAACCCACGCGACCACAGGGAGGACATGCCGATTCCACACACAAGGCACCTCAGCCGAGAATCAAACCGGAGAACCTCTTCCTGTAAGGTGGCAATGCTAACCGCTGCACCACTGTGGTCGCCCTATCAGTAGATATAAAACAAAAAATATAAATAAGTATATATATATATATATATATATATATATATATATATATATATAAGTATACATACAAACATACATACATAGATAAATATAAAGTGCTACTGTAATGTAAGTAAAAATGTGATAGAATAATAAGGCTTTAATTAATATGCATTTTCCGAAGAAAAAGAAGTATAAGATGTTAATCAATACCATTATTTGTTGACTATAAACTATTGGCCTGTAAAAAAAGAAAATCATAGAGTTTAGGGGGAACAGATCAAAGCTATGAGAGAGAATCAAGGATAGTTGAAAGAAAATTACAAACACACACACAAGAAAAATACAAAGAAACCCCTCTGCTTAGGCACTGTTAGCATCACAGAAATAAAAGAATATTATTAGGTCTCATTTAGACTCGAACCCAAGACCTCCAGCATACCATGCTGGTGCCACTGTTGAGTTTTCCCTTATGTGTTTTAGCCTTTCAGCTAGAAAATCCCCATACAGGTTGATTAAGGTCAGATTACAATAATATACCCAAAAATACTGAAAAAGCTTTCTGCTTTAACAGTATTGGAATCAATGAAGTGAAAGGCACTTTTGGAAAAACATGCTACCATTCTCAAAAGTATATCTAAATGTAATTAACTTCCATAATGGTACTACTGTTAACTACTGAAACGGGTACATTATTTATTCCACTCTCATGAAACTTTCTGACTGTTAGCAAATGAGATTTTTATCTTATATTAAAAGTTTGTCCAATTAATCACTGTGTGATCATGTTACCTGCAACATTTTTAATTTCTGTAGTTCTGAAGATTTCTGTTGATAATGCCTCACAGTAGACTCCTCACTAAAAATGTTTTCCAGTCAATCTCAAAGTAAAGAACTGTGTTTCCTGATTAATCACTGTAATATTGACTGAAATACTTGATTCATATTAAGGCTGCTAAAATACCCAGAATGCATCATACACCCTAACTCCAACATAAGTATAAAATCAGTGGAAAAAAAGCAAAAATAAGCAGGCTTTTCTGGTGTTGTGTCAGAAATTTAGAAGTTTGGCAAATATTAAACCATATACAATGTCTAACAGTAGGCAGCTGAAATTTTCTGTTGAAAGGATTTTCCTATCCTGCATTTCATTTTGAAGCCAGCATATCAGCATTAAGAAAAATGCTGGATGTACATACGGATCCTGACAGCTTCTTGTACCAACAGAAATATCCTCATGGTTTTCTTCAGTTAATCTTCCCTCTGTTACTGTATTAAAACAGCAGGAGACTACAAGTCATGCAGTCGTAATGAATTAATGTGACATGCTAGAGCAGTTTTGAAGTACAGCTGGCTGCTGTATGCATTGTACTGCCAACGTCATCTGATGTATTTTATCAACAACTGTTAAGGGCCTTAATCTCATGACTAGAAGCAGGCTCGTTAATGCCAGCAGTTAGAGTTGCAGAAGAACCGATAAGTAGTGAGATCCTGCAGATAACGCAGCAGTAAACAGAATCTGAAGCCTCGCTAACATCCAGCAGGCAGCTATAGCTCTGTAGACAGAACAGCACTGCAGTACTGCAGCATAAGCCTCTAGAACAGGTACAGATAAAACTACTGATGAAAAGAATACTTTGGCCAGGTACTCTCTTTGGTTTCGAAGATTAATTTACAGCTGTAAACACAGATAAAGGTCACTTGTCCTGATTCACAAGGATAGTATTCTGTGATGCAACCACAATATCAAAAACATATGCACACATACATGGACACTGGTTCGAGGAAGGATTAGAGAAGGAAATAGGTTTTATAATTTTTGCTGTACATCTGGTGTTTGTGTGTGTGTGTGTGTGTGTGTGTGTGTGTGTGTGTGTGTGTGTGTGTGTGTGTGTGTGTGTGTGTGTGTCTATATATACGAACATCTTGCTTAGTGGCACTGTTAGGGAAAGAGATTTTAATACATTGTGTGGTGTTGAGGTTAGTGGCAAGAGTATGGTTAGGGTTTGCACATGTGACTAAGGTGGTGTGGGATGTGAGGCATTGCTGAATGGCAAAAATTAAAATCTGTAAAATAGCCAATGCTCTAAAAGTTCAGAAGTATTCAGTAACAGATAAAGTGAGACTGCTGTAAAGAATTATAAAATATGCTAGAGTCCAAGAAACAAATGGTCAAACATCTAATGATAAGCTACAATCAAGGAATGATATGATGAAGTCGTAAATTCCTTAATACAGATGTGCAATCTAGGAAACAGATAATGCCATTTCCTTATGATCATGGTACATTGTGGTACAGACCTGTATAGATGCATAATTACATTTCTATGGTTTTTGCAAAGATATTTGCTAATATGACTGAAAATTGATGACATAATTAATGTTTAAATGGGGCCATTTGACTGGCATATATATTGTACTAATGTGATAATATATGTTGTACTATTAAGTGGTGGCAGGAAATTAGGCTCTGAAAGTTTCTATAGAAGGGGGGTACAAGTTTCTGGAAAAATAGCATTCCAAATAACAAGCAGGAGTTTAGTTAAAGAGTACCATGCAGACTGCTGAATCCTATACAATTGCACTTTATAAGCACTTGCATGAGTGCATGGATCGTGCAATCCCTAACAGAACCAAGATGATATCCTCCAAAAAAAGGAAGCCAATCTGGTGGTCCCCTGATATAAACAAACTCGACAGCAGAAGAAAGAAACTGTTGCAAAAAAGAGTAAATTCCCATGATTGGAGGAACTCTGTGGTCAGCCTCAGTAAGAAGCTGAGATCCCTCATAAAATCCTCCAAAGCTAGTTATGAAAACAAAATTGCCACTGATTCTAAAGACAACCACAAAGCATTCTATAGCTATGTCAAGAATCTCAATGGCAACATTCAGATCTGCTCTGAGTTACAGCACAATGGCGCTAAATATACAGAACCAACTGATATTGCCAACATCCTGGCAGATAGGTTCAGTGCTAACTTTACCCCTCTCTCATCCACTAAAGGGCCCATCTCTGTACCGCAAGAATGCAAAGTACCTGTAATCACGGCTGCACAGATGAAAAACACACTCTCCAAAGCCAAGAACACAGCATCCATGGGACCTGACAACATCCCATCTGTGTTCTACATGAATTACAGAACGAAATGGCATCCCACCTAAGTATCATGTTCAATCATAGCCTCACCTCAGGCTTTGTGCCCACTGAATGGTGCACAACAACAGTTATCCCACTCCACAAAGGGGGAGCAACATGGACTCCGGGAACTACCGCCCCATTAGCCTGACGAGCCTGGTCTGCAAGGCTATGGAGCATATCATCATGTAACTTATAAACAATGACATTGGTAATCTCCAAACTCTGGACCCTACCCCGTTTGGGTTTGTAAAACGCAGATTATGTCTCCTAAACCTGATAGACTTTTTTGAAGTGGTCGCCAAAGCTGTAGATGAGGGTAAGGTGGTACACACAGCCTATCTAGATCTCGCCAAGGCTTTCAACACCATCCCCCACTCTGGAATTATAGATAAACTCACTAAACTAGGAATAAATCCCTATGTCACAAGATGGGTTGCAAACTGGCTCACTGACCGAACCCACACTGTGAAAGTAGCAGACTCTAAATCCAACTTCAGACCAGTGACAAGTGGAGTACCACAGGGTTCATTCCTAGGTCTTCTCCTGTTTGGTATCTACTTCTCTGAAGTACAGGCTAACACAGAAGGTCTTTGGCTAACAAAGTTCACAGATGACTGCAAACTAGGAGCCATAATCAAATCTCCTAACGATGTGGATATCCTACAAAAGGGCCTCACTGAGACAGATGCCTGGTGTCAAAGCCATGGCCTCAAGCTCAGTGCCAAAAAGTGCATTGTCATCCCTTTTGGTAAAAACTCTGTACCCATGATCTACCACATAGGTGGTAGTCTACTTAACACCAAAAGTGTGATAACAGACCTTGGGACACAGGTGGACAGTAGTCTCTCCTTTGATAATCACATTGCCACAGTAGTCAGGAAATCCTTCTACTTGGCACACCTCATCACAAAAGGTTTCTCAACAAGGAAAAAAGAGGTCATTGTTCCCCTCTACTCATCACTCATTAGACCCATTATAGAGTACAATGCCCCTTTTGGTATGTACCTCACACGACATCTACAACAACTGCAAAGGTCACAGAAATACCTCACAAAGAGGATTACCGGCCTCAAACAGATGCCCTACGCAGACCGTCTGAAAAACTCCAGCTTTACTCCATCGCATATCACCTACTCAGAGGCGATCTCTGCCTAACATACAAAGCTATGTCAAACCCAGAGCTATTGGACATGCTCCACGTAAAGAAATCCCAATCCCTCCGAGCTACACGCTCCAAGGACCTAAACCTTGTCACCACAATAAACAGAACATGCTGGAGGGATAGATTTCTGTCTCAGAGACTTCCCATACTCTGGAACAAACTACCTATCTATATCAAACAAACCTCCTCATTAGCACTCTTCAAGAAAAATCTTGATGATTGGATGGGAGATAGGAAATTCACTCCGGGGATCACTTCTGTGGCTCTGCTTGACAGGGGCACAGGAAAATAATTTTCTTGGGTGGCAAAAGCCAGGGTACCATTTGGCTAGGCTTATATAGGCCCTAGGGCCAATAGTCTAGTACCTACCTATGAACCTATGAACCTATGATGAGGGCAAAAAGCATATTTGTAGAGTGATGAATTCCAGGAGCTTATTTCAAAGGGAGTACTGCCTGGTGTTAAAAGCTAATTTACTTGCAAAAGGTTGTTAACAAAAGTCTAGATGGAGTTATTTATAAATGCTGATGGTAAATAGGCAGGTTACATAGTGACTGATTACAATGGTAAAGGCGGATGTCAGGTGTATGCAGCAGTGCATGCATATATTGGAAAAACTGATGTATCTACATATTCTGTTTGTGCTTTTTAAGTGAGATTGTGTTTTCATAGATACTGAGAGTGAGGTGGAGTAGTATGTGTTCTACTAATGAAATTCAGAATAAGGCCAAATTGACTACGCTTAACCGACTGATACTGGATCACTACAATGACACCTCGGCTCGGACAGTGAAAATCAGTTTAATGGCAAAAAACAACCATTAAACTGATTTTCACTGTCCGAGCCGAGGTGTAATTGTAGTGATCCAGTATCAGTCGGTTCTACTTTGTTTACGGTGTTGTTTTTGGTGTGGAGCAAATTGACTGAGCTTGGATTTGTGATGTCAAAACACTGGTGGAAGATAAGTGAAGGGTCTTGAGTGACATCTACAAATGAATAAAAGGTAACAGAAGCTAAAGAAGATTTCCCCGGTAATCTGTCAGTTATATTACTGGGTTGTTTAAAGCATGTTCTTCTTTTCCTGCTATCATTTAGAAGTATTAAGTGGAGTTAGTTTTGTAAAACTGAAGGCAAGGGCTGTTGTTATTGTATTGCAAGACAGACTAAATTTCATAGCAGTCCTTAGCTTCTTTTAAAAGTATTAGGTTACCTGCATATAGAATGCACTTTGCAGTTGGAAGACCGGATGAATGGCAGTTAATGCAAACTGAAAAAAGTATAGGTGCTATAATGTAACCTAAGCTATGCAAATGACAATGTCAAATCTTTTTTGACCTTGACTGGGGTAGTAATACAGATAAGAACTCATCAACTAGGTGGAGGAATTGTGTGGAAGTCCAGACAGATGAATTTATTAAAGGAGAATCATATCCACATGCTTAAAAACATGTTTATTTCATCATGGTTTGGTGTTTCCTACATTTTAATACCACTCTGGGACTATTTACAGGTTTTCATATATTTTTATATGTAATTTCTAAGTCTGACCACATGGGGTCTGGCATCTTGAAGTAATTATGATTGTTTAGGCTGCCTCTAGGTATCCCACGATGCAGTGCTTGTCTGTTAAAAATTGTATCACGCAGGCCTCTTTCTTCCTAAAGCTCCTGTCACTGCATTGATTTTACATGCATACACTGCTATCTTTTAGTCAGTTAGTTTTAAGTAACATTTTATGCCGTTCAATGAGTACTTCAAACACAAACAGTACAAATACCACAGAAGAGACTTTCAAAGTGCTTTTTACTGCTGCTTTTGTTTAGAATGGCTAAATTACAGTTTTTTGTGAAGCCTGAATTGCATACCTCTCAACCTGGAAACATCAAAAATCTGGACAAAGGCCCATGAAAAATAGGTACAAATCTGTACGCTGATTAACATAAAATTTGCATACATAATTATGTAACCCCTCGCACTCCAATGGAATTGTGAGATATCAACTTCCAAACACAAACTGAAGAGCAGACAACCAAAGTATGGTCCCAGAGACCTAGACCCTGTAGTAAATGGTAACCATTTTCTTTTAAATGTGTAGCAATGATGTTCACTGGGAAAGGAGAAGATGATAATGAACCTTAAGAGTTTGTTTTTGGTGACTTGCAGTATGTGGGTTTTATTAAAAGTAGGGTGTTTGATGGTAGGCAATATTCTAATCTTAGCAAAAGAATGTTATAGTTTACTAGGACCAAAAGTCATTCCTCATGGCCTACTGATCAGTTTGTGCCGTCTGGGGCTGTCTTTGACTTTGCCGCCCCTCCCCCTCAATAAAATCATGGTCAAATGGGTCCTCCCCATATACAGCCCCCCCACAGCCATTCCAGTGTCCCATTACTTGGCTATTTTGCCTCATTTACTATAAACACTGTAATGTGCATACTGCTTTACTTTTAAGATGATTTGGATTTCATTTAAAAGTTTTATTTTACATTTTATAGCACAAACACTAAGCGACATCTGCTAAACAAAGCAATTCAGTATCACATTGAAAATAGACTTAGCCAAGAGTGTTTTGGAGGTGAAGAGAGTGTCTGATAGAGTGATGTTTATGAAGCTTGAAATTGATGGTGTAATGATAAATGTTGTTAGTGCATATGCTCCACAAGTTGGGTGTGCGATGGATGAGAAAGAAAAATTTTGGAGTGAGTTGGATGAAGTGGTGGTGAGTGTACCCAAGGGTGAGAGACTAGTGATTGGAGCGGACTTCAATGGGCATGTTGGTGAAGTGAACAGTGGGGATGAGGAAGTGATGGGTAGGTATGGTGTTAAGGAGAGGAATGCAGAAGGTCAGATGATTGTGGATTTTGCGAAAAGGATGGACATGGCTGTGGTGAATACATATTTTAAGAAGAGGGAGGAGAATAGGGTGATGTACAAGAGTGGAGGAAGATGCACACAGGTGGATTATAGCATATGTAGGAGGGCCAGTCTGAAGGAGCTTGGAGACTGTAAAATGGTGACTAGGGAAAGTGTAGTTAAGCAGCATAGAATGATGGTCTGCAGGATGATGTTGGTGATCAAGAAGCAGAGGAGGAGTGTGAAAGCAGTGCCAAGGATTAAATGGTGGAAGTTAAAAAAGGCTGATTGTGAGGTGGAGTTCAGGGAAGAGTTAAGACAGGCACTGGGAGGCAATGAAGAGTTACCGAATAGCTGGGCAACTACAGCAGAGCTAGTAAGGGAGACTGCTAGGAAGGTGCTTGGTGTGACATCTGGACAGAGGAAGGAGGACAAGGAGACATGGTGGTGGAATGAGGAAGTACAGGAGAGTATACCGAGGAAGAGGCTGGCGAAGAAGAAGTGGGATTGTCAAAGAGATGAAGAAAGTAGACATGAGTATAAGGAGATGAGGCGCATGGCAAAGAGAGAGGTGGCGAAGGCTAAGGATAAGGCATATAGAGAGTTGTATGACAGATTGGACATGAAAGAGAGAGAAAAGGACCTGTACTGATTGGCTAGACAGAGGGACAGAGCTGGGAAAGATGTGCGGCAGGTAAGGGTGATAAAGGACAGTTAGGGAAACGTGCTCACAAGTGAGGAGAGTGTGTTGAGTAGATGGAAAGAGTACTTTGAAGGGCTGATGAATGAAGAGAATGAGAGAGAGAGAAAGAAGGTTGGATGATGTGGGGATAGTGAATCAGGATGTGAAGCAGATTAGCAAGGAGGAAGTAAGGACAGCTATGAAGAGGATGAAGAATGGAAAGGCTGTTGGCCCAGATGACATACCAGTGGAAGCATGGAGGTGCTTAGGAGAAATGGCAGTGGAATTTTTAACCAGATTGTTTAATGAAAGTTTGGAAAGTCAGAGGATGCCTGAGGAGTGGAGAAAAAGTGTTTTGGTACCTATCTTTAAGAATAAGGGTGATGTGCAGAGCTGCAGTAACTACAGAGGGATAAAATCGATCAGTCACAGCTTGAAGTTATGGGAAACTAGTGGAAGCTAGGTTAAGAAGGGAGGTGATGATTAGTGATCAGCAGTATGGTTTCATGTCAGGAAAGAGCACTACAGATGCAATATTTGCTCTGAGAGTGTTGTTAGAGAAATACAGAGAAGGTCAGAAGGAGTTGCATTGTGTTTTTGTGGACTTAGAGAAAGCATATGACAGGGTGCCTAGAGAGGAGTTGTGGTATTGTATGAGGAAGTCGGGAGTGGCAGAGAAGTATGTAAGAGTGGTACAGGATATGTACAAGGGTAGTGTGACATTGGTGAGGACTGCAGTGGGAGTGACAGATACATTTAAGGTGGAGGTGGGATTACATCAAGGATCAGCTCTGAGACCTTTCTTATTTGCAGTGGTGATGGACAGGTTGACAGATGAGATTAGACAGGAGGCCCCATGGACTATGTTGTTTGCAGATGACATTGTGATATGTAGTGAGAGTAGGGACCAGGTTGAGGAGACCTTGGATAGGTGGAGATATGCTTTAGAGAGGAGAGGAATGAAGGTCAGCAGGGCTAAAACAGAATATATGTGTGTAAATGAGAGGGAGGGTAGAGGAATGGTGAGGATGCAGGGAGTAGAGTTGGTAAAGGTGGATGAGTTTAAGTACTTGGGATCAACAGTTCAGAGTAATGGTGAGTGCGGAAGAGAGGTGAAGAAGAGAGTACAGGCAGGGTGGAATGGGTGGAGAAGAGTGTCAGGAGTGATTTGTGACAGACGGGTACCAATAAGAGTGAAAGGGAATGTCTACAACAGGGTAGTGAGACCAGCTATGTTATATGGGTTGGAGACGGTAGTATTGTCGAAAAGGCAAGAGTCAGAGCTGGATGTGGCAGAGTTAAAGATGTCAAGATTTGCACTGGGTGTGACTAGGATGGACAGGATTAGGAATCAGTATATTAAAGGGTCAGCTCAGGTTGGACAGTTTGGAGACAAAGCAAGAGAGGTGAGATTGCATTGGTTTGGACATGTGCTGAGGAGGGATGCTTGATATATTGGGAAAAGGATGCTAAGGATGGAGCTGCCAGTTAAGAGGAAAAGAGGAAGGCCTAAGATGAGGTTTATGGATGTGGTGAGAGAGGACATGCAGGCGGTTAGTGTGAAAGAGCATGATGCAGAGGACAGGAAGAAATGGAAACAGATGATCCGCTGTGGTGACCCCTAACAGGAACAGCCGAAAGAAGATGATGAGATGATGATTAAAACTTCTCTGCCACTGTGGTGGTGGTGGTGCGGTAGCGTTGTCGCCTCACAGTTAGACGTTGCCCATTTGATTCTCAGTTAGAGTGTCTTCTGTGTGGCGACATGTGTGAATGGGCATTCCTTCGTTGAAGGTTGTGCGTTAGGCCCGGCAAGCCAGCACGTAAAACTCTACTGCCAATCATTAGCGGACTGGAGTTCCGCTGTGGCGACCCCTAACCGGGAAAAGCAGAAAGACACAAACAAACAATTAAAACTTCTCTGCCCTTGAAACTCACATTCATTGAAACAGCATTAAATTCACATTCAAAGAAAATACATCTGGCCAGTGGCAGATAAAGATTAACTTTGGGCTGTTTTCAAATCATAGGCCCATTGCACATGAAACATACATGTGTTCTTTAATACACCTTCCTGATTGTAGTAAATTATATTCCTTGTATAATGCAGTAAATTATATTCCTTGTATAATGCAGTACAGTTGTTAGAGGGCATTTTCAATTTATTGTTTTGAACATTTTTCCAGTAAACAAAGAAACAAAATGCATGCACAAGTAATGACAAAATTGCCCAGTTCAGAACATTTCCATCATAAGTCTACTCAAACTTCTACAATCCACTAGTATCAGTAAACATGCACAATCTCTGCAGAAGTAAAAGTCATCTAAATAATTCCATATTAAAGTGCCTGTTGCCCTTGAGGAATAAATTGCCTATGTTACATTAAAAAAATGATAGGCTAGTAATATTACAATAGGTATTGGATGGCAAACTAATAGGTTCATAGTACCTAGTTATTGCCACCAAAGGGGACATTTTCAGGACGCAGCATCCAACACACTACAGTATCAGCAATGCATCTACATAGTGTGGGAGTAGAACCCACAACCTTCTGCATCAAAAGCAAGTATTCAACCTGTTATGCTATTAACAATGCAAGCAGACTCAGCATCATAAGCAGCACTAAACTTCTGTTCTCCTGAAGCTCTTAGCTCCGTATAAAATCCACTCGACACTCAACTGTATCTCTCAACTTTGCAGCACAAGAAATCTGGACAAAGCCAAAATTTATTGGGGGGAACAAAAGCCCAAGAACCAGGGACACATTTTAAACACTGCTTGTGTAATCTTAGAAAGTTGCTAGAAATTAAAGTGTTGTATTACCACCATGCGTTTCATTGCCAAGTTTGGAACCCAGGACCCTGTACACTACAGTGAGACCAACATACCAATATGTCAAATCAGTTGTTTCCTGAAAGATAGGAAGACTGAAACTTAAATGGCTGTCATTTGGTGAATTCAGTTCTCACCATAGCTCTCAACCTCTTAGCACAAAACACCTGGACAAAGCCAATAATGGGGGAATAAAGCCCCCAAACATACACAGTGAATTTAGTTCTCACTATAGCTCTCAACTTCTTAGCACAAAACACCTGGACAAAGCCAGTAATGGAGGAATACAACCCCCACACATATCCAGTGAATTTAGTTCCCACCATAGCTCTCAACCTCTTAGCACAAAACAACCTGCACAAAGCTAATAATGGGGGAATACAGCCCCAAAAATAGGGACACATTTCAAATATTGATCTTATAAACATAGAAAATTGCTAGAATAAAAGGCTTTGTGTTACCATGTATTTTCTGAAGAATATGAAGTCTGAAATTCAAATGCCTGTTATTATTTAGGGAATTCAATCCTTCACTTATTTGCCATAAAAATCCAAAAAAAACACAGATTTTTATGAGGAACAGAACAAAAATATTGATGTTTTTCAGAAGTGGTGTTGGGTATGGAATTCAGGCTCTTGCTATCTGTACCTCTAGGTACAGGGTTTGAGCCTGAGTAACTGTAGCCACCAGGTATATGTAACTGGGGCATTTCACTCACACACACACACACACACACACACACACACACACACACACACACACACACACACACACACACACACACACACACACACACACACACACACACACACACACACACACACACACACACACACACACACACACACCTTGCGTGTAATGGCTGTAATTCCCTTGAAGCATAACCAAACTCACACACACCTTGCTGTAATTCCCTTGTTGTTCAAGAGGTTTAAGGATCCCATGAAAGTGTACTGTATGAGGAAGTGGGTGTCCACTTGCTTTAACTATGAGTGGCAAAGACAACAGGTTAAGGTTTAGTCACAATAAATTAGGTTCGCCATTATCTAGAAAAAAAATCCATATAACAGCAAAATGCCACAGTCTAACGGTTATTGCTTAGATTTGCCAAATCACGTACAGTATAGTTGTAGCTAAATTTAACAAAATAAAAGGAACCTGATATCGGTAATACAAAGCAAAAGTTTTACCTTAAATTTAATAAGTAGGGACGGCAGCTATACATAATCAGTGGGGTGTTCTACCTAGGTTCCACTAACCGTGCAATTGTCACTACACTGTTGTTATATCTGTGGCAGTGTATATGAACTTGGTGCTGTCACTAGGAACTTCACAAATGGGGAAAAATCAACTATCAACTGTAACTTGAAAAGCAGTGCTATCAACTTGAGGAAAGTAAACTGACAGTGATGAGCAACTCACAGTGGGGGGGTGCCATACCCAATTTCCATTATCTCAGTAAACTCACCTCGTAAGCGATTCAACAAGACATGTAACAAATCTATTAGATTTTGAAATGGTACACTAAAATCGACCAAAGCTGAGCAACTTGCTGTACTAGGAAAACAACCCTCCATTTTAGAACTATAAAACCAAGAAAATATGAGTAGCTGGAACATGAACGTTTGCGCAAATGACATCTGTAAACGGTGATGCCTACAAAAGCGCCATTAAAATTAATGTTTCTGGTGTAACAAAACTGACTTGCAATTAACATGTTTTTATGTTATGCTGTGGAATTTTTAAATTGTATAACGGTCCAGATGGATCTGTCTTCTACCCAGCTTGTAGCATAACAGGAAAATAAAAATGACACAGTGACACACACCCCTTACTTGTAATGGCTGTAATAATTCCCTTGCAGCAGCATAAGGAGAAAATAAAACTTCCCTTGCTCGTAGCAGCTGCACCCTGCCTGTAATTCCCTTGCAGCATGACGAAAATCACACAAACCTTGCTGTAATTCCCTTGCAGCAAAAATACGAACCTGGAAAGCAGTTCTTCACTGTAATTCCCTTGAACCTGGAAAGCAGTTGTAATTCCCTCTTGGAGCAGCCGGAAATGCTCACACGTCCACGAGTTCAATTCTGACAGGCGTTTCACGGAGCTGACGTCATCACGCACGTGATGACATCAGGTCAAAAGGCCAACAATTTAAAAAAGAGCTGGGAAAATCGGAAATGAATGGGTGTCATTCTAGAATTGTGGCACCCCATTATTTGGACCTCAAAAACTGGTAAAAAATGAGACATTCAGTACGGTTGAGAGGTATGTTGAATTGTACTACTTTGACTCATCTCCATACCCCTTCACACCTAAATTCCCTAGCTGTCAAAATGCTAAGGGTAATTTGAGCTGTTACCTGCTGTGATTGACAGTTCACAGCAGGAGACTTGACTCATGTACTGTTTCCTTGTTCTAGCCTTTACTTTCTGTATAGGTAGGGGAAGGACCAAGGAGCTGTGATATTACAGCATGGGTGGGTTTTTAGGACAGTCGTGGTGATGTCAGTTCGGGTAGGGAATTGGCCAGAAAACTGCCTGTACTCAGTGGCCTTGATGACATCAATGAACTGGAAACTGTAGCAGGATATACCAGGGTGGGATAAAAGTTTTTTGAAAGTGAAACCACTACATTACATTAAGCTACTATTCTAGTTGAGAGAAACAGTTGATTTAAAATATTTTAAATGCTTTATGGTTGTTTATTCTTAACAGGGACAGTAAATAGGGAGAAAAAGGGCAGAGAAGTTGAGCATTTAATAATAAAATCCCGTTTTTGTCCTTTAAGAAGGAAGGAGTGGACCACCATGTCAAAGGCTAGCTTTATATCAAAGAATATTTTAAAAGAAAGGTGGGCTATTTTATGCTGGAAAAATAAACATACTTAGTTGCAAGGAACACAGCTGTGCAAGTATTAAACTGGTCTCCGAAGACATGCTACAGGCTGGAGAGGATGAAGATTTATTGAGTGTGGTTCAAAGTCTATTTATAAATTTTAATTATTTATTTTATATTTATTGATAGGGATAGTCCAACTGGAATGAAATCCTTTTCTGCAGAGCCCCAGGGAGGAAAGCTCCAAGAACAATAATAATTAATAACTTAATCAAAGTAAACACTGTCTGTACATATGTATAATATATGTTAAATATATCTTAAAAAGAAATGTATAAATTGTATAGGCAATACACTTTTAAAGTAATGCAATCAAAGAATTATAAAATAAATAACAATTTAGAATGCCACAACAAATTAAAAATGAGAATACTTAGCATCAAAATATTAGCAAGAATAGTAAGGATACTTTATATATTTATACATATATGTGTGTATATTTATATATATATATATATATATATATATATATATATATATATATATATATATATATATATGTGTGTGTGTGTGTGTGTGTGTGTGGATCTACTACTTTACAATGAATTTTAAGTTATAGCCCTAGTCCTGCCGTGACAGTCAATATGCACATAAAAGGTCTGAATTTTTAGATGTGGGATTAGAAGATGTGTATGGCTGTGACCACTTAATGTGGTTAAGGTCAAGTGTTAGAGTGTTTTCCTTGGAAAATGGCAAAGAGTAAGAGTTGATAATGACTGAAAGAATTTTAGACTTTTTGAATGATCAAATCTGTATATTAAAAAAAAATTCATTTGTATCCTCAAATAAGAAGGATATATCCTGAGACTTTGGAATCTTACTGAGCTTTTTCCTGCAAGTGTGAATTGGTTATTTTGCCAGATATATGGCCATGTGGTCATGCATGTTACCTTTCTCTGTTTCTGCCAGAAAATAATGATTGGTATTTTTATTCTTTCATTTCTTGAGTATGAAGCCTTTCACATCTCAAGGGTATGGAATGTGAGCTTGATAAACTATAAACAATAATGTATCACTTTCATTGGTTGTAGTTGGGATAACAAAAGATATTTGATGCATTCAGTTTACTGCACAAAGAGGTGACATTTTTCTAGATTTTCAGCACATTAAGGCAGCCACAAACAAAAATGAAAAAAGTTTGTATCGTGAGGTAACGTCTCGAATAAGCTGAAAAACTGTCCAACAGGTAGGTCACAACCCTGGTATTAAGGTCATAGGCTCATAGGTTGGTACTATGCTATCGGCCCTAGGGCCTATACAAGCCTAGCCATAACAATTCCCTGGATATTTCTTCCCACAATATTTACTTCCTTGGACCCCTGTCTGGCAGGGCGACTGACATGATCCCCGGGGTAAATTTCCTATCTCCCATCCAGTCGTCAAGGTTCCTTTTGAAGAGGGCCAAGGAGGCACTCTGCTTGACATGTATGGGCAGTCTGTTCCAGAGTATGGAGAGTCTCTGGGTCAGGAACCTATCCCTCCAGCATGTTTTGTTCATTGTAATGACAAGGTTTAGATCCTTGGAGCATGTGGCAATGAGGGATTGGGATTTAAGTGGAGCATGTCCAACAGCTCAGGGTTTGACATGGCCTTGTGTGTTAAGCAGAGATCGCCTCTGAGTAGACGATATGCCACAGAGTATAGCTGGAGTTTTCTTTAGACGATTAGCATATGGCATCTGCTTTAGACCTGTGATTCTTTTAGTGAGGTATTTCTGAGGCCTTTCCAGCTGTTGCAGATGTCTTGTGAGGTACATACCAAATGGGGCGTTATACTCTATAATGGGTCTAATGAGGGATGAGTACAGTGGGACAATGACCTCCTTTTTTCTGGATAAAAATCCCTTACTGATGAGGTGTGCCACATAGAAGGATTTCCTGACTGTTGTGGCAATATGGTTATCGAAGGTGAGACCACTGTCCACCTGTGTCCCTAAGTCTTTCATCACACTTTCAATGTTTAGTGTACTGCCACCTATGTGGTAATTCATGGGTACATGTTTTTTTCCAAAGGGGATAACTATACATTTCTTGGCATTAAGCTTGAGTCCATGGCTCTGCACTAAGCATCTGTTTCTGTAAGGCCCTTTTGTAGAATATCCACATCATTTGAGGATTTAATAATGGCTCCCAGTTTGCAGTCATCTCCGAACTTTGTTAGCCAGAGTCCCTTAGTGTTGGCCTGCACTTCAGAGAAGTAGATGCCAAAAAAAAGTGGTCTCAGGACTGAACCCTGAGGTACTCCACTTGTCACTTGTCTGGAGCTGGATTTAGAGTCGGCTACTTTTACAGTCTGGATTCTGTCAGTAAGCCAGTTGGCAACCCATTGAGTGATGAGGGATTTATGCCCAGCTTAGTAAGTTTATCTATGATTCCAGAGTGGGGGATGGTGTCGAAGGCCTTGGCGAGGTCCAGATAGGCTGTGTGGACTGCCTTACCCTCGTCCACAGCTCTAGAGACTGATTCAAAGAGGTCAATCAGGTTCAGGAGACAAGATCTGCCCTTCACGAACCCAAACTTGGTGGGGTCCAGTGTTTGAAGGTTGCCAATGTCTTTGTTTATAAGTTCCATGATAATGCATTCCATGCCCTTGCAGGTCAGGCTCATCAGACTGATGGGACGGTCGTTCCCAGGATACAAGGTGGAGCCCCCATTTTGGAGAGGGATAATTGTAGCTGTGCACCACACAGTGGGCACAAAGCCTGAGGTGAGGCTATGATTAAACATGCCACTTAGGTGAGGTGCCAGTTCATTTTGTAGTTCATGTAGTACACAGCCTGAGATGTTATCTGGTCCCCTGTATTCTTAGCTTTGGAGAGTGCAGTTTCTACCTGTGTGGCCATGATTACCGGAATTTGGCAATCCTTTGGTATTGAGATGGGCCCTTTAGGGGGTGAGAGGGGGGTGATGTTGGCACTAAATCGATCTGCCAGGATATTGGCAATATCCTTGGGATCAGTATATTTAATGCCATTCTGTTGTAGCTCAGACCAGATCTGAGGATTGCCATTTAGCTTCTTGACATAACTATCGAATGCCTTGTGGTTGTCTTTGGAATCGTTGGCAATTTTATTTTTGTAACTAGCTTTTGAGGATTTTATGCAGGATCTCAGCTTCTTACTGAGACTGGTAAAGGAGTTTTTTGCATCCTTGGATTTTTCTCTTTTCTGCAACAGTTTCTTCCTTCTGTTGTATAATTTGTTTATAGCAGGGGACCACCAGCTTGGCTTCCTTTTTGAGGAGAGCATCTTGGTTCTATTTGGGATGGCACGATTCATGCACAAGTGGATGTGCTCGTACAGTGCCTTAGTGTAGGATTCAGCAGTCGAACTTTCAGATCCCGTCTGCATGGGTGCCATGAAGTTTATCACTTTTGATTTGAGTAGCAGAAGTTTTTTATGGAGGTTTCCTTAATGGGGGGTGGGGGTGGGATGTGGATGTCAAGGCTGATTTGCTTATGGTCAGAACTGACCAATGAGGGGGTGATCACTGGTGTGAAGCATCTATCTCTAGGATATTGGAGCCCCTGGTGGGGCAATGGATTAGTTGATCCAGGGTGTTGGAATTTATGAATTCCAAGAACCGCTGGGAAAAGGTGTTGGTGCCCGAGTAATTTTCCCAGTTAATGGCAGGGTAGTTGAAATCACCCAGTATTAGGGTGTTTGGTTGCATCTTAATATTTTCCAGTATGTTTAGAAAGGTGTAGTGAGAATCTTGGGGCATGTTAGGGGATCTGTAGCAAGCTATAATTTGGATTGCAGTCTTACCTAGTGTTAGTTGCACCTGGAGAATTTCAGATGCATGGAGGATCTGTAACAAGCTACAGTTTGGATTGCAGTCTTACCTAGTGTTAGTTGCACCTGGAGAATTTCAGATGCATTGTGTTGGGCAACTAGCCTGGAGGTGTGAATATCCTTGGTGAATATGGACACTCCTCCACCTTTAGTGTTTTGGTCCTGGTTTGATGGCCGAAAAGTGTGGTAAGAGTTGTAGCCTGGTATTGCAGGGGTGCTCTCTGGATCCTTGAATCAGGTCTCAGTTACTGCACAGATATCGATATTCTCCATTTTTAGGAGTGCCTTGAGATTTTGAGGTTTAGACTTCTAGCTTGAGTAACATTACCTTCAGATTTTGTATGCTTGTATCTGTTACAGTGATGGTTTTGTCCTTTGAACCTTGCCTAAAAAAGGCACTATAGGGGTGGCAAGAACTTCAGCCAGTAACCTGAATCCCAGGGGTGGACAGGTGCAGACCATCTCTGGCAAAGCATCGTGGTTTGTCGATCATGTCTTCCCAAGCAGACAGATACTGGATCCCCTTTGAATGACACCAGAAGCTTAGCCAATTGTTGAAGTCAATCATTTTGTCCTTATACTGTGGTATCATTCTGGGCGAAGGCAGGATGCTACTCAGGGCTAGTAAAATGACTTGGCAATTCTTTTAGTACCAGTGCATTTGCATCACATGACATACAATTAGTCATGTTAGATCTTGAGACAAGGGAACTTTTCGTTTAAAATAAATGCAACATAACTAAAAAAATGGTTATAAAATAACAGTCATTTCATTTAAAAATTCACTTGTATGAGCTCATTTTCAACCCTGTATTGATGTTAATCACACCATTTAATCCACTACATTGGTTATATTCACATCTTGATTCCATGCACATACATCAGTTTATTGTGCCACCTGGGATGAATCTTCTCTAGACTTGAGCTATAGTGTTTAATATCTTTTGTTACATGCCAGGCAAAGCTTGCGAGAAGAGTTCTTTCAGAAAGGCTTTTATACTTAACATTCTGAATATTAAAGGTAAAAGATGCTACAGGCTAGTTATATTCTAACCAATACATCTGAATCTGGAAACCACAGCTTCAATTGATCATAATAAATGACTAGACTTTGATCAAGTAGGATTCAAAATGCATCCAGTAGCTGCAGATCTTAAGATAGTTAAATCTCAGCATGGAGGTTCAATTTGAGATGGATCTTAGGGTCTGAAGTTTGACTTTGAGACTATAAATCAGGTCTATGTTCTTTAACAGGTGTTGACAATGTGAACAGAGATAGAGACATTCATTCATGGATAAAGTAAAGTAAGAAAACAGACAGACCAAGAGTGGAAAGGCAGAGTATTGTAACAGTGTGATAGTGATAGTACAACGTATCTTCAGCAGGAGCTGTCAGGAACCAAACAGTAGAAGACAATTTAACAACTGCATTATTAAGCCAGAATAAGACTCATCTGTTTTCACCTATATGTGTGAATATTGTACTTGGACTGTTAACAGGAAGGTCCAAAAAATATTCAAGTTTACTACTGCAACAATATGATTATGTTTTTTTTTCTTCCTAAAATATATATACACAGTCAGTTCAGAGGACTTGTAACATATTGCTGCAGGAATAGTGGGAACCGCATAAATTATTCAATGGGAAATTATTTTTTGTGACATAATAATATACATAGCCCATTGTCACATCGTAATGACAGTGTGACATGGGATGCTTTGCTAAACCAGATGAAACCATACATATTTCATTGCAGTTTTGATCAAAGTTTTTTTTTTTTTTTTTTACTAAAGCTACATGCATTTGCTGAGGTTTTGAGTTACAGATATGGATATGCGTTTAACTCCAAGGTAGGCAAACCACCAAAAAGTCAGAAAGAGTGCAGCTTTCACGGAAATGCCATTATGCAGTCACTTATTATCACTCTTTAGTTAATTTGTTTCTGATGCAATCTGTAATTTCCATGTCAGTCTGAATGTACGTGAGGCAGTAAAGTAAAAGGAAGACAATGAGATCCGCTCTGTATATGTTTGCTTATAGACATATCTGAAAAGGAGACAGGCGCTGAGAGTACAAATCTAAAATGTATGCCATCAAAAACAATGAGTGCTAAGATTTGAACACACATTTTTCATAAGGCTCAGAATATGAAAAGATGGATTTGAAAATATTGTTAAATTGTATTTTCGCAGTATACATTTTTGTTGAAATTTTTATCACATGTGTTTGATTGCATATTAAATACAGCATGCCAGCTCTGAGAACTTCTGTTAGATGGACTGTTCAGTAGATCATTCCAAATTAACCTTAAACAGAACTTTGCAGAGGCAAATCAGTGTGCATTCTTCAGATGGTCTTAAGTGGTCTTTCTTAATTTACTGGACAACATTTTTGTTCGTCTGTCTTGCCAAAAAAGAAAGGAATCTTGAGTGACCCGATCCTTATGACATAATTAATTATGTCAAAGCTAGAGATGTGCATTTAACAGGAAAGTAATTCTTGTAAGATTGTTGTCTGCAGACATTAATAGGTCATTAGAAATTTGCAGTGTGAGATGATCCTAGCAGAGACATCATAAAGCACCTAAAAAGTCATTTACATTACGGTGCTGAGTGGAATATTTATGTGGTTTTCTTTAGCACTTTATTTTAACAGGGTTTATTTTCCCAGTCTTTGATGTTATACATACCACATTGATCTGGATGATTTATTCTCTGAGTAGGCTCACATTTGGAACAAGTTGAAGCTTTGTAGATATGTTTACATAGTTATGCAGCATACATTTTATAACCTGCAGTAATTGGTGCAGCGGTAGCATTGTTGCCTCAAAGCAAGAGGTTCTCCAGTTCAATTCTCGGCTGGAGTGCAGGGAGTGCCTTCTGTGTGGAGTCTGCATGTCCTCCTCGCAGTTGGGTGGGCGTTCGAAAGACATGCGTAAATGGGCGTGCCTTCATTGAAGGTTGAACATCGAGCTGGCATCTTGGCGTTTGTGAAAATCTACTGCCAATCATTAGCGGGCCGGAGTTCTGCTGTGGCGACCCCTAACCGGGAAAAGCCAAAAGACAGCAACAAGTAATGTTAAATTTGTGCATTTGTTACAATGACTGCATTTTCTAGCTCATTGCAGTACTAAAAAGTATGATGAAAACATGTCCTTCTAATTAAAGTGGACTACACCTATGCAGGTCATATTCCTGTGTTATCGATAGGGTCCTCATTTAGTATTACTGCAGTTCTAATTGCTGTAATTATAAAGGTCCCAACATGAGGTTCATTCTTTAACACTGCTCAGTGTACCATCCTTGGGAATCATCAAAATGCTCACTACTTCCACTAATTGTCCAGTGCACACTGATTCACAGACATGTATGGCAGTGAAGTGAAAGATTTCATTGCTGGCTCAGTGCCATGCTTCTGACTCAAGTACTATGGACATTTCCATACCTCTTAACATCTTAGTCCAAGAATTCCAGATAAAGCCAAAACTAATGAGGTGCAAAGGCTCAAAATCAGAGAATGATTTCAAATATTGCTCTTATAAACTTAAAACGTTGTGAGAGTAGCAGGATTTGCATTAACATGCATTTTCTGAAGGATATGAAGTCTAAAACTCAAATGCCTTTTGTTATTTAATGACTTCAGTCCTCAAAAATTTGTCAGAAATGAAAACTATTTGAAGAACCGATCAAAAATATGAGTCAGAAATCAGGACGATTAAGAGAATGGAGCTGTCATATTTGACTGCACAAGGCTTTTTTCTAGTATCCCATGCATCATGTTAGCAAAAACACCCTCTCACATACACAGCACACACACACACACACACTATCCAAGACATCCCCACCATACTCATCCACATCCACTCATCATAATCAAGCCTCCCTACACTCAAGTAAACACTTGCCCATACACTTAACACTCACAATCCAAAATAAGACACAGATTCACGTATTTGAATTCCAGATTACGGACAGCAGGTTGTTAAAAGCACACGCACAGTTATGCAGCTTCATTCTTGTCCATTCAGACACATATGCACACCCCACATATATACATTTATTTATTTTTCTGTTTTTGTTGACTGGAGTGGAGCACTAATCTACATGGACTTTTTTCAGACTCAGCCCAGGAGCAGTGTCTGGTTAACTGACTTGCGCTGAGACACACAGTTAGGAAATGGAAGCTGCTGTAATCAAACCTTGCACTACCAGACTACAGGATACAGCTCATTAGTCCTCTAAGCCTCCTGCATGACATATACAAATATAGCCCCTCACCACACATCTTTCCTGAATTGATCTACACCTTCAGTAATCTCATAGTGAATGGTTTAAAGGTACTTCTGTAGTGGTCACTTTTTCATCCTAGAGTAACATTTTACTCAGTTGAGTGAATCAGAAGCTATGGACATTTCTTGGGGTGAGCATAGGGCTAATTAGCCTTAGGTATTCATGTAGACTGACAACTTAGCATGCGGCTTCACTGCAACACAGCTCTCCATGCTGAAGCCCGCATGAGGGAAAACCTCAGTTGTAGTGTAGTCTCTGAACTGGAATGACGCAATCTGAAAATCTTCTGAGCTAAGGCTTCCACATCATACTGAGCTTTTCTATGTCCAAGGGCATGTTTGTCTGGAATCTTTGTTTACTATACACTGTAGCAGTTGTTATTCTCATTACATGGCTTCATAGAAGCTTTGCAGTGCACTACTATAGGCCTGTGTACACTATATATATATATATATATATATATATATATATATATATATATATTTATTGTGCAGATTTTTATTTTCCAACGTCTTATATCTCTGAATGCCACATTTGTGTGGCTATATATATCAAAATCTTTTGACCCCCTCGTAAGTACTAAGGATGAGGTATTATTTTTTCTGAACTGATAAAATATTTTTATATAGAGTGCTTCATCTACATAGCATCTAAAATTTGTACTGATTAGAGCTGCTGGAAAGAACATATTTTATTAGATTTCTTAGGTTCAATTTCAGTAAACAAACTTCTACGCAGAGGACTAAAATGAAGAAGTTTTCATTTTGACATGTTGCTGTCTAAACTGATATTAGAACAGTCTCATCTTTGACAGTGTTAAAGTCAACTCCTTTTTGAAATGGTTCCATAAAAGTCGTATATGGCATGGGGTCTGTCAAGCAATACAAGCATATTACCTGCAGTATTAGAAGTGTTTCCTAGATGAACTCACATGAGCATTACATGTTTGTAATTTTAAAATGTAAACAGCCTGTAAAAAATATCAGCAAGCTCAAAATAGACTTCCAGCAGAGAGTAAGAGCAAATTGACTAACTCATATATAATTTAAGAACTAAGACATTCCTCAGCAGGCTTCACTTCAGTTAAAAAGCATGCTTAACTCTAAAGAATATATTTAGTTAACAGCCTTGATTAGTGGAGATCTTACATTGTCTACATTGTGTGTGTGTGTGTGTGTGTGTGTGTGTGTGTGTGTGTGTGTGTGTGTGTGTGTGAGAGTGTGTGCCTGTGTGTTTGTGTGTCTGTGTGCATGTGTGTCTGTGCTCAAACAGGAATGTATTTGTTGCCAGAAGATTTCTTCATCCTACTCTAGGAAGTACACATAGCAGAGTGGCAAGCAGAAGGTTATACACAAGTCTAAATAGTTGTAACACCTTAACATGTAGTTAATTACTTTACGTAGTGACTGATGGTTACTGTAGCAAGAGTACAGTACTTGTATCACTTTTAAATTGCTGTACCTGTGAAGTTGTGTGAAACTATAGTTAGGTTATCTGGCTCCACACTGAACTTGAGCAGCAAAAAAAAAAAAAAATATATATATATATATATATATATATATATATATATATATATATATATATATATATATATATACACACATAGCTAGATAGATAAATATTGGCATTATTACCTTACCACATGCAAAGTAATTCAGCACTTCAATTGTGAATACAAATACAGTAACAGCATTTATTTCTGAATGCCGATACTGCACTCCTACACCATCAGCACCTGTTGATCATCCTCCCTAACTCCTAGTCCCAAGGAAAACTGCCTCTTTTGCCCCATACTAGATATGCTTCTGTCAACACACCTATGGTGTGGTACCAGTACCAGTGAAATCCCTTACTAAGTCTGCAGGGCCTCCTAGGCAATACATGAATGCATTTAAACCACAGCAACATGCTTACATCTCACCTACCATGCTGACAACTCCTCCAGCTGATACAACACTCACAACAAAAGCTTCAGCTGCTACTGCAAACAAGGGTCACCCAAGCTGCATGACTAATCCTTTAAGGCTGTCTGTCCATGCTACTACATATGAAAATGTCCTTATCATATATATCACTCTAAAGTCACATGCTGATGTAGCACTCACCAGGCTGAGCAAAGAGTGTCTCTTGATGCCAGAATGTGTTATGTCATTATAGCATTCGGAGCCCTTTACCCTTGTTAAGTCGAACAGTCTGTATTGTATGCTGTCCTATCAGCAATGAGCAAAAAATAAATTACTTCTGCTATTAGTTAGGCAAAAGTAAAACTGTAAATTGTCAATAAAGTCTGATAGGGCTAACAGGGTGAGTGTTGCATAGAAATAACAGATTTCCAAGGGGTATTGTTAGGTCCGATGTTGCAGGTGCAAGGCCTCCTCACCCCTATAAGGTCTGTTATTTCCCTGTAACATTCACCTTGTTGGGCATTACTGTATTTAGAAAATGGGCCAACTGTTAAACTGGTAATTAGTTTTCTATTTGTTTTAGCATCAGCACACACACACACACACACACATATATATATATATATATATTTTTTTTTTTTTTTACATAATATTGTTCCTTTGCCTAATGTTTCAGAGCTTGTGTGGGATATGTATTTGCTGCTGGGGGAATATTTCATAAACTGAATACAGGTTATGTAAGGATTTAACAATGTCTATGTAAAAGTATGCTTACCCCCCCACACCCCCCCACACACACACATACAAGATGCCTACCATTTACAGTGACTTTATAGACCATGTATAGTTTAGATGTTTGATTGGTGCAATGAATAACTGCATTAATAATAGCCATAGTGTTATATTGCTCTCAGGAAACATGCAGCACAGACTAATATATTTCCTACTGAGACACACATACACACACATAAAAGTGCATACACGCACATACACACGCACACACACACACACACACACACACACACACACACACACACACATACACACACAAACATAGAAAAAAATGCCCATTAATTACAGCCACTTTATTGACAATTTAGACTTCTACATTTGCATAAAAAATAGCAAACAATGTATTTTTACGCATTGTTGTCAGGGCAGCATAAAACACAGACTGTTATAATTCCAGCTTAGATACACACACACACACACACACGCACACACACGCGCACACACACACACACACGCACACACACGCGCACACACACACACACACACACACACACACACACACACACACACACACACACACACACACACACACAGTCATAAATGCTATTGCTGCCATTATTTTCACTAGTTCAGTTTGTTTTTATTTGATTATTTATTTATTTTATTTGCTAAGCAAGGGTTTTTATTGAGTGGAAAGGAAAAGGCTGTGTCAGTAAAATAGTTCGCTCATGGCATATACATTCTGTGGTATGAAAGGGTGCATTTAATTTTACTGGGCTCTTCTGGTGCATTAATCTTTTTGGAATGTCACATTTCCAATGGAGTTCACAAATTATCCAAGTCATTTTTTAAAGGGGATTTAAACACTCTCCACCCCTTACAGAGGCCTAATAACAAATGCAGCTTTGTATGCCACTGGTCTCTTCTATGCCTAAACTCCTGTTCCAGTCAATCACAGATACAATGACATATTTAGCAACAAACCTCTATGTTGGAACCTTAGTATCACACATTTTACATTAAAAAGGAAAAACTCCTGTCCTTAAGAAATAAATTTAAACCATCCTACACTGAAGCTGACCTCAAAAAAGTAACGTAGAATGCAGGTATAAGTAAATACTGCACTGTGTTGCTCTCCAATGGTTCCACCTACTCTTACCTGGAGAGTATCATAAACATACCAACAGATACATTTATCTCAAACCTACCTACCGTACTCTTTCCCTATTCCTCCCCTTAGTCTATTCATTCAATGCCGCATGACCTAAATAATAAGCACATTACTCAGTGGATAGCAAAGTGTCTCGCAAACAACATGCACAGAGTCAGACTTAGTGAAAGGTCAGTGGAAGTGCTCTTCAGCGTTCTGTTATGTGACCACCTTTCTACAGAGTATGCTTCTCTGATGTTCAAGATAACATCAATGGTGCTTGTCTGATGGTGCTTGTCTGATTAAGTATGCTGATTACTTCAAAGTCAGAGCTCCCATCAGCTTACCATATTATATCCACTTCTGTCAAAAGGTCTAACCTACATAACATCCTGGTGGCTGGACCATAATCTTAGCCACAGTGCAAAGAAATGCTGTGTTACTCTGTCTAAAAATCAAGAACACAGCTGCACCTACCTGATAAATGATGCCCCACTCAAAGCGTGTGTGTGGGGGGGCTCCCTGATGGTCTAATGTATAGGATTTGTCACTCTTACCACCATGGCTGATGTTCAGTTCCTGGACAGGGAATTTCAAAGGACTTTACTTCACAGGTATCCATTATAAATGGGGTTCTAGGGCTCACAAAGTTTGCAGGTAAACATAAGCTGGGTATCACCCTCAGTTTCCTGTCTGATACTCAGAAGCTCCTACCTGAACTTACACATCTAAATAGCTAGTACACAAAAACTGGCTAAAAATAAATGCTATAAAGAACAATATTGTCACATTTAGTGTACACCCCCTTCATCCAGCATATACTATAGACCACCTTACTTCAAAATGAAAGTGTTATGAGAGACTTTGGAACATGAGTAGATAATTCATTTCCAGACACTTTGGAACATGGGTAGATAATTCCTTCCCAGACACTTTGGAACATGGGTAAATAATTCCTTCCTAGAGATTTTAAAACAAAATGAAAACTCCAGCGAAGCTAGAACTTCCACCGAGTGACCTCCCAAACCTCTTGTATCAGAGGCACATGTGATATATGCAAATGATCCCTATGAGCATCAGTTGTTTCATCTAATTGGTGATTCTGAATGCCCATGACTTTAGCTGTGGATAGGCATATTTCAGCCTCGTTATGACCTCATCAGCACAGCACAAGCAGAGTGTTTGACTAAGCATAAGAAACACAGGGCTGTTATACTCAACTGATGTTCATTATCATTAGGGTCACTGCAAAATTATCCCAAACAACAAACTAAAACGATGAGTGAGAAGGTCACTGAAAAAACAAAAAAAAAACAATCAGTAAAAACAAAATGAAAACTCCAGCAAAGCTAGAACTTCCACTGAGATAATAGACATCAGTTGGTTATAACAGCCCTGTGTTTCTTATGCTTAGTCAAACACTCTGCTTGTGCTGTGCTGATGAGGTCATAACAAGGCCGAAGTATGCATATCCACAGCTAATGGGGTTTGGCTTTATTGGCCTGAAATTGTCCATTAAAACAATGAAACAAGTCATGGGTATTCAGAATCACCAATTAGATGAAACACCTGATGTTCATAAGGGTCATTTGCATATATCCCATGTGCCTCTGATACAAGAGGTTTGGGAGATCACTCAGTGAAAGTTCTAGCTTTGCTGGAGTTTTCATTTTGCTTTTACTGATTGGTTTTTCAGTGACCTTCCCAGAGACTTTGGAACATGTGCAGATAATTCCATCCCAGAGACTTTGGAACATGGGTCAATAATTCCTTCCCAGACACTTTGGAACATGGGTAGATAATTTCTTCCCAGAGACTTTGGAACATGGGCAGATAATTCCTTCCCCTTTAGTCATCATGTAGCAGCAAAAGCAGCTGGGAAATCATTCTGCTTCACACAGCTGATTGTAAAGTGTATTTCATCCAGATCCAAAAATGTTCTTACCCTCTCCATATTCTGCATTGATTAGGTATATTATTGTGCACATTGCCCCCCTTTGGGATATATCCAACTAGATATGTCAAACAACCAGAAGCATTCAATTATTAGATCACAGGCTTAAAAGACCAGAGCTACCAGGAGATATTGGTAACACTAACCCTGTATTCTGCCACCTGTAGACACCTTAGGTTTGATCTGTAATTTGCTTTTTAGGCCATTAGGGACCCAGTAGTCCAGGACCTCTTATATCTCCACAAATCAATCCTACAAACAGTAAAAATCAGAGATCTTAATGTAATTCAACAAATAACAAATCACACTGGAGAGATAGCTTTGCCAAACAATGCCTACCCCTTCTCAGGAACATACTTCCACTCCAAATTAAGCAGTATGACACACGTTCTTCCTTCAAATAGGAGTTAGATAAATTCACTCCTGCCATGACTGGCCTGTCATTTCTAGATAAAGGACGTAAGATCTTATGCTGGTTGCTAGCAATGTGTAAATGGCCATTGGCCATGTATCTTCTATGATTCTGTGAAAACTAATGATGGCATTAAAAGCCATGGTACAGCGATGGGCAATAAGCTCTTGGTTTATCTCCAGATATGAGCTGTCATTAAGAAATCTTCCTACCTAGCCAAAATAACCGCTGAAGACGTATCTTCCAGGTTCATAGAAATTATTGTCCCTCCCTATTTCCTTCTTTATTAGGCCTGTAATAGAATCTAATGCTCCCTTAGGCATATAAGTATCAATTTCATTTTTCCCAGCTGGAAAGCGGCTTGCTACAGGATATGCCACAGACAAGGCTCTGAAGTACTTCAGCCCTGACCACAAGTGCAGTATAAGCATTTATTTCTCAGAGCTGGTACTGCACTACTAACTAATCAGGATCTGCCAGTCATGCTACCTGACAACTTACACCAAGGGTACAGGCCGCATTTTAACCGTCTTTAGCTACATCGTTCATAAAATCAGCAGAAGCCGAAGGAAATACTACTCCTCCCACCTGTGGAACGTTCCCATTTCAATCAAAGTAACTCTTTAACTCTCTTTAAAACCAAACTGGATAAGGGATAGGATTATGTAAATTCATTCTGGATCTAGTTCCTCATAACCTTATGAAAAGAGGACTTAAGCAGTGGAAATGTCAGTTACTAAGCTCATAGTGGTCAACCTGAGTGATAGGTTAGTATATACCTGTGAAACTATGAATTTAAGTGATATAATGATTAATGACAACATGCTTAATACCAAAAAGACCTGGCTCTTATTTATCTCCCTTCTTCAACATTTTAGAAAGTCTTGATTCAAAACCACTGTGTGTATGTGTTTGTGTGTATGTGTGTGTACACACACACACACACACACACACACACATACACAGAAATATATATATATATATATATATATATATATATATATATATATATATATATATACACACACAGAGAGAGAGAGAGAGATCTCTCTTTCATTCTCTCTCTCTGTATGTATGTATATATCTATATCCATATATATATATATATATATATATATATATATATATATATATATCCACTTCTAAATCTCGAAAGCTCAAAATCCCGAGTCTAAAAATACTGAATTCAAAATCTTGAAAGCTCAAAATACTGAAAACTCATAATACTGAATCTCATAATATCGAAAAACATACAGGACACCAACACTCACTATATTGCAGCACACATACTTGATTTGATTTGTCCAAAGTATTTTTCAATTCCCAGTCAATATATTTTGCTAAGGGTTCAGACTTTGAACCACATGTAGAAACAACCGGGTGCAAAGATGGATTGGAAATACTAGAATAAATCTTTGGAATATCAACATTTTATGGAGAGGAATTATAGGTGAATCCAGTTTCAAATAATGAAATGTGTCAGAATCCATACCATTATTTCCACAGTAAGTCCTGGAGCATTAAATCAGTCTTAGGATAAGCAGTGAATTAATTTATAGGTGCTAATCCATACCCATCAGTGTCATTCAGAGTACATGTCATTCTGCCCACAAAATCAACTGTGTCCATGAGCACTAAGCTTCCTGCTTATTGGGCTTTATAAATGGCAATGACCTTTCACCTCTGAGATATTGTAAATGTGCTTTTTCCTCCACTATTATCATGTAAAAAACATGTTTAACTTTTTAGGAAGTTCCTGTCTGAGGTCACTCTCACATGTGTGTATGATTGACACCTGTCACAACTGAATACTTTACATTGCAGCTATAGCGCAGGGTTACAATCAGTGACTCCCAAGGATTTCCACCATCTCAGCCAGAGCTCAGTACCTTCTACTGCAGTCTTACCAACAGTAACTGAGATCTAACCAAACTATTTTTGTGCACACACTTTCACAATGTTTATCACAAGGGGCTACAAGTACTTCTCCAGTGACAGTAACTTTTTCCTGTATTCATGCAAAGGTGGGTTAAAGGCACTTTTCCTTTTTAATCCAGTCTCCACTTCCCCAGACTGATGCTGACCATAAAAGATCAAATTGAGGTTTAAATCTCTAATGTACAATCTGAGGTCAGTTATAACAGTTGCAAAATCAGAACTTCCTTCTGGGAAAAAACAGTATCCCTTCATAAACAATTGATGGAAGATGTTAGTTTAAGGTTACTGTAGTTAAAAATTTTAAATTTCTTAAATTTATAAATATACCTACCCCACTAGGTTTAACACTTGGGTGGCCCTTTGCCCTGCTCCTGTTGAATCTTCTGATGGAATTGCCAACCTGTATTTTTGTCCTCTTGGGAGGTTCACTTTCCATACCATGGTACATTGGTTTGTCCACTCACTTGGTTGATTGATCAGTTTGGCTATCCTCTCTGATCAACATAAAGAGATAGGTTCTAAAGGGATATTGCCATCACAGTTAGAAAAATGGCAACCTGCACATCACCACCACCACGATTAAAGAATGAGTGTTCCCCAGAAGGTTGTTAATGTACAGGTAATGCCTGCTGAAAAATTAGTCTGCCACTTCACAGCAGCATATTATGCCACTGTAAAGCTTGGACTGTAAAAAAATATAATAGCCACCATTTTTTATGCTTGCTAAGCAAAACTTTGCTGTTTAGTGAGCGTACAAAAAAAGTAAATATATTAAAGGCAATTAAAAACATGCATTTATCTGAATGGTTGTCTATTTTCTGTCTGTGTCTAAGTGTGTGTGTGTGTGTGTGTGTGTGTGTGTGTGTGTGTGTGTGTGTGTGTGTGTGTGTGTGTGTGTGTATGTGTGTGTGAGTGTGCTTGCATATATAAAAGCATAGGTAAGAGAGAAAGAGAGTGAGAGAGCACTGACTGCAACAGGCACTCTATCAAAAGTATGACTTTAGGCAGTGGAGCCTAGATGGCCAACTGAGAGCTGTGAATTTTGAGACCTCCATAAACTAGTATAATAGTATAGGAAAATGTTATTGTTTTCAAGTTTAAAACATCATAAATTTATAGATAAACTACTAAACTCCGTAAATATCTATTTTGGTGGAGATATACAAAAATTTTCCTGTCAAGTAACTTGGAGATATATTGAGTCACTGAATATGAACAGCTCAAGGAATTCACATCCAGATGTTACTTTGAAAAAATAACTGCAGTTGATGACATCTACCTTACAGGATGTATCTTTGAAGATGGATGGCTTTACAAGTGACTTAGAAAACCTCAAATTAAATTCTCAAAAACAGACTGATACTCTTTAGGAACTATTAAAGCAACACCATACAAAAATAACAAATGTAGAGACTTCTCTAAATGACATTGAAATGAGACTCAAAAAGGAAGAATTCGAAAAATAATTTCTGCTTAAACAGAATAAATGGCTGTTTAACAAAATAGATGACTTAGAAAACAGGTAAAGGAGAAACAATATAAGGATCTTTGGTCTGCCTGAAAACACTGAAGGAGAAGACATTATTTCATTCTTAACCTGGATTCCTGAATTTTTAGACTTGAAAGAGGAACTTTCATTTGGAATTGAAAGGGCGCATACAGCACTGAGGAAACCTTCTTCTAACTCAACAAATACTTCACCTAGAGCCATAGTTATAAGATTTCTTTCATTTCGGGAGAAGGAACTAATATTAAAATCTGCTTGGAGAAAATCACCCTTAAAATACAATCAAAGCCTGATAAGATTTGACAATGAAAAGTCTGGCCAATAATAAACCTGTTGAAACAAAACAACATTAAAGCACAGCTGGCCTTTCCAGCCAAGATAAAAATACTTTTTTGCCAATGAGATGTGAACCTTTAATGACTTAGAAGAAGCTACTATATTCATCAAAAACAACATAGTGTCTATCCCAGAAGAAATGGAATGAATGGCCCCTACTCTTAAAAGAATAAAAGAAACAAATCCTTGGAGTGATGCTAGAAAGAAGAAACAAAAAATGATTCCAAGATAGCTGTCCCAAAAAAATAAGTTTTACAACTACATCTCTCAAAGTATCAACTGATATGGCACATCACTTGTCATCTGTTTTTATTTTTAAAAAAGAAGGGTTTCTTAAACAATTGAGAAACAGTAATGATTTATTCAGAATGTTCAAAGAATCCAATAATTCTTCACAAACAAAGGTAGGTCAAGATGGGTTACTATTTACATTATATATAAGACAAACAAAGCAACATATAATACAAACATAGAAGTTTCTTTTCCCCTACTTGAACTCAATGAATACTTATCTTGTTCATTTTTCATTATTTTTACTTATAATAATTTAAGTAATCAACTAATTCAACAAGGCACCATTCATCAGAGTTCAGACTCAAATATAACAAATTAACATCATATATAATAGCAGTAACAGTAGAGTATTTTGAAAAAAAAATATGCTGTCATGGAGACTTATGCCTTTTTCAGTTAAAGTATGATTTAGAAATGTCATGTATATCCTGGTTAAATAATAGTAGCAAGCTCTTGGTACAAATGTCATCATTATTTTGTATAAATATAGTTAACATCAATTATGGCAGGTATCACAGCTACGAGTGCTGTTTGATCAATCTTGATATGGTGTGCGTGGATGCAGCTGTGTCTGGCAGTTAGTACAAATGTCATTATTATTCTGTCTAAACATAGTTAACATCAGTTATGGCAGGTATCATAGCTTTGAGTGCTCTTTGATCAATCCTGATATGGTATGCGTGGATGTAGTTGTGTCTGGCAGCTAGTACAAATGTCATTATTATTCTGTCTAAACATAGTTAATATCAATTATGGCAGGTATCATAGCTTTGAGTGCTGTTTGATTAAGCCTAACATGGTGTGTGTGGATGCAGCTGTGTCTGGCAGCTTTTGTATGTTGCAGTTTTCATCTCAGTGAAACTGTGGGTTGTGGCTTGTGATCGTGGTTAACTGATGCTTATGTATTAGGAAGAGACAGTTGGTGTTTTAGCCTGGATCCAGGGGAAGGAGGTAGATAAAGCTGTGTTTTGGGATATTTTGGCAGAGAATAGACAGTTTGTTTATACATCTGCTGTGTGAGAGGTGGGAAGGCTAGAAGAATGTGTTATTTCTTGTGGCGGCTTGTGGGAGTTTTTTTTTTTTTTTTTTATCTGTTTGCTCTCCGTTCTTTTCCTGGCTGCTGCCTCGCTGATAGGGAGGGAATTTAGGCTTGAAGTTGCAGTGAAGTGAAACTTTGCTTCAGGTGCATCACGAGCCTGTAGTATGCAGTACACAGACGCACTAACAGAAATAGATGCTCCCAGGTTGCTCTGGTAATGGAGACAGAGTGATGATAATGCTTAATGGCTCTGAGGAGCCTCCGAGATAATTCTCGGCAATGATGTTTTTGGTATATATATATATATATATATATATATATATATATATATATATATATATATATATGTAATAAAAGGGCTGTTTTAAACCGCATGTACACATATTGATGGTCTCCCAACACTTTGTTTAGCTCATTAAGTTGTTTTTTGATAAAAAATAAATAAATAAAAAATAATAGGTGCAATTTTATATTTAAAATGTATTTTGGTCCAACACATTGAGGATTTACATAGGAGTGGAAGTCTGAATTATTATGAAAGACTAAGAGCACTTGGTCTTGTGCAGAACCCTTTGCAGGGGTATGGGAGGTGAGCTTAGTGGACGTGTTGGGCATATAGGGATAGCTGATTCTAGGGTTGTTTGGGGTTGCCGGGAAGTGCTAGAGAGTCATTAGATTTCCTTCGTGGAAATATCTATGGGAATGGAAGGTGTGTTGAGGGGTTCACTGGCAGAATGATCACTGCATGGAACAAGCTGTAAAATGGAACAGGGCAAATATTGGTTTGGATATTTTAAGAACAGCCTGGAAACATACCACATGAACTAGTGAATGGTATTCTGGCAAAACTGGACAGGCATTGTTGCCCCTGCTTGAAGTACTCATATGTGTGCATGTAAGGATGGAAATATACTTATAACAAATAAGAAACTAGAAGGGTCTCTTAATTTAAAGTCTATGGACTGTATAAACATTCTTGGAAGGAGCTAATAATAAAAATAAGCATTACAGCTTTTGGTCTCTTAAGTAACTAAGCAACAGCCAAAAAGAAAAGAAAACACACATACAATAGTTATGTAATGTATGATTGTAGTAAATCTAGACATAAAATATATAATCATCATATAAGATGAAGCAATCTGCTGAATTTAGATATTAAAGACAAGATTTAATATCATGGGCTTGTGTATAGTAACACTACTGTCTTAACTTGTCATAAATGACATACACTACATTGAACACCAAGGGGAAATATGATGATTTTCTCATATAAGTAAATGTGCATAATGAGTCATGTAATTGCTTTAACTTGAATTGTAGTTTTTGTAATCCATCTTGACCATATATAATACTTAAGCGGTTACCAAGGTAACTGTTTTATACATGACATCAAATTGACAAAGTTGTTCAAGGGAAACAATAGAAGCTTGAACTAGGAATGCAACAGAATGTAACAATCACATTCTGAACAAATAATATTAAATTGACAATAATCATTTTGACCTTTGCTGATTATACAAAATAGAATGTTGCCATTTAAATCTAAAAACTTTCAGTATATGCCATAAAATGGCAATTTATAAATATGGAAAGGAAACTTGTAATCATTAATCACAATAAGTGAATTTATTGTTTTTAACCTATAATTTCACTCATTTTATAATAAGAAATGACATATAAAAATCCTTATGTATAGGAAATGGGGGGGTGCACTTTTAATTAAAATGCATTAACTTTCAGCAGTGTTCACATAAAACAAACTTGATGCTTTAAATAAGTTAGCAACAAACAAAGTGATTACTTAAATGCTGGCAAACAATGAAATATAACTTCTGAGATATCTAGTAAAGTACACTGTATTATAAACATTAGGTATAAATATTATTACCATCTATTTAGATTAATTAATATGTTTTGAAAGACTTCATCAATAAGAGTGAATATGTTAAATAACTGTGTGTTATAATCTTTTACTGAGGTTTTATATATGATACATCCTACTTTACTATGATTGAATTGCTTGTCATCTACTTTTCATATAAACATTAATTGCTTATACAATAAGTAGACATTTATATTGTATTAGAATTCTGTCTAATCTACAATATTACTATATCTGTTCAAAATAATATAAATATTGCATATTTCTATTACAAATATTCTCCATATGATAATTCTGGAGCTCAGATGTCTTGGATTGTCAAAGTATGAGTGATAATCTGATGGACTTAGGTTTCTCCATCAGATTAGGAATGCTTTTCATTCCATGGCTAGTACAGATCTTAGTTTTGTTAACATTTATTAATTTAAATTTATTTCACAAAAACATTTTTAGTTTGCCTGACTGAAACATTACCTTATTGGTAAATACTCAAAGTATAAAACTGATAATTTCCTTTAAATGCTCAAACATATGCTTTATAGTTATCAGAGGAAAGTGTTTAATAGTCACAATAAAACAACAAAAAAAATAGTCTAAATAACCTAAGATGGATTTATCTTTATTATCTTTAAATACAAATGGCTTAAACAATCCTAGCAAGAGATCAAATCTACTGAAATATTTAAAACTGAACAAAGCACAAATTGTCTTCCTTCAAGAAACTCATTTCAAGACAAATAATTACAAATGGAATCCTAAGGAATATATGATATTGGTGCAATCCACTTATAAGACAAAGACAAAAAGGGCAACAATTTTATGGAAAACAAATGTGATTAACCCAGAAATCATTTATAAGCATGAAGATAAAAAAGGCCTTATGGCATTAGTAATAGCTAAATATAATATCAAATATGGAATCTAGCCAATCTATACTGGTTCCCAGGTATTGCAACAGGAACTGATAAACAACTCTTGGATTTCTTTTCCAATAGTTATAAAGGCAACTTAGTATTAGGAGGAGATTTTAACTGTATATTTGATATTTCTGAAACTACAAATAAAAGACTGCTGCATACATCTGCTCTGTCAAAAGCTTTAAACAAGTGGGTAGAATCATTTCATCTTGTAGATACTTTCAAATTTAAAGAAGATAAATCTTTGTTGTTTTCCCATCAAGATCACAGACTTGGTACTCAAACTAGAATAGATAAAATATTTGCTGCCCATGACTTACACTCTAAAATCAATAATTTACTCCCTGCCCCTTTTCAGACCACAATTTATTGATACTAAAACTTCAAAATGGGTACAAAACATTAATCTTTAACTCCAGAATTCCAGCATATATTGCTAAAATTAAAGAGTTCAAACCCTGGCTATTATCTGAATCACAATTTTTCTTAGATGTTAAGTACACCACAGAGATAAAATAATGATATGGGACTCATTAAAAGCTTACATATATGATAAAACCCTAACTTGGTATATAAAATAATCAGAGAATGGAATTCTGAATTATTAGATCTACAATCCAACTTTTGTCAGTAAAAGCTGAAAAAAAATCAAAATCATTTGGAGATGAAAAATAAAGTAGAAGTATTAAACAATAAATACAACAAAAGTCTAACACATAAAACTAGTTTAGCTTTAGCAAAACTAAAAATTAATACATTGGCCACTTCTCCCAAATATCTACATCATTTATCCACTAGAATCAAAATGCAATCAAAAGCTAATAACATTAAAAGTATCTTCCATGAAAAGAAAGGGAAAATGTTTCTGATATAGGTGACATTCTTAATGCCTATAGAAATCACTATATGGAACATTTCCAAAAAGAAAATATACATATTGCTCAATTAAATCTAGATGAAAAATGTTCTAATATAAAAAAAAAATACCAGAAAAATTAAAACTAGATCTGCAAGTACCCATTTCCTTCAAATCAATTACAGATGCAATAAAAGAAGGTAAAATAATAAAGCTCCAGGTATAGATGGCATAATTATGGAAATATATAAACTTTTTCCTTCAAAGATACTATCCCTCTTCCATAAAACTCTATTAAAAATACAGTCACCACCCTCTTTAAGATATTCCTTAATCACACCAATCCTAAAGGAGAACAAATCCCCACACCTCTGTACCTCATATAGACCTATATCATTATTGAATAATGATTATAAGATATGTATGACAATATTAACTAACAGAATGAAAATACCACTATCCAAAACAATAAACAATGATCAAACTGGATTTATATATCACAGACACACACATGACAATATTAAAAGGATAGTTTCTCTTATAGATTATGTTAATAAATAAAATAAAGTAATACTCATAATTGGCGTACATATAGAGAAAGCTTTTGATTCCCTAAATTGGGACTATTTATTCAAAATCCTAATGCTATTTGAATTTCCTGCATCCTTTGTTCATCTCCTAAAGAATATATATACAAATAATTTATCATATGTCAAGTTAGGTCCTTTTATCTCTGAATCTATACATATAACAAAAGACACTAAACAAGGTTGTCCCATGTCACTGATTCTATTTTCTCTGGCTATTGAAGTATTGGAAGATTCAATTCATAACAATATAAAAAAAAGAAATGTATGTTTATGAACATATAATTCTAAAGTAATGCTATTTGCTGATGTTATCATTAACATTATCTAATACAAAAAGAGACATTAGAAGAATTGTATATATTAATTGACTTCAGGACTCTATTTCAATAAATCAAAATCAAAATTTTTATTTTTAAATAAAAAAGAACTGCAGACTAAGGGGGAATCACATCATAGGAAAACTAGAATCTACCTTAAAATATCTAGGAATTGAGTTATGCAAGGATAATAATGAATTAGTCTCAAAGAAACTGCAGTAATATCAGCAATACAATTAAAATCTCTATGGAAAAAATGGAACAAAATAATATTAACATTTGAAGATCGACTACAGTTAATAAAAATGGTTTTACTGCCCAATATCCTATGTATAGCCTTGGCAATACAGCTGTTACCGGAAAGGAATATACTTAAAGAAATATATTCATGCCTAATAAAATTTTTATGGTTTCCCAAAAGAAACAAAATAGCTTTAATGCATCATATCAGACCATGGAAACAGGGAGGATTAAACTTTCCTGATATAGAAACATATATAAAAGTATCAATATCTAAAACAATCTCAGATTAGATAAGTCCAAATTAATCTGCAAATTGGAAATAATTACTAACTATAATATCAATAAATGAATTTGATTTACAAAAAGAATTTCAAATAACAGATAAAAACAATCTGCCATGGCACATATTATGTATTAGTATGCAATATAATATAACTAACCCTCTAAAACTCATATGATTAATTATTGCATTAACTCAGTTAGGAAAACTTTTAATGAAAATATAGATTTAAAAATCTAGTTTGATCTTTTAACACCATTTATAGTCACAAATAACTTTCCACATAAAATATATAGAGAAATTATTAATTCCTGGGAACAGAAAGGATTTGTTTGTTGGCTCCAATGTATCAAAGAACTAAAAGTTTTAGATATGCAAGTAATAAAAACAACATACAAAATTCTGCAATAAGACTGGATAACTTTACAGAGTATTCTGTCATATTTCAAGATTTAAGTATAATAATTAACACTTTTTCATTTAACAAAATGCCTAAATTTACGAAAGACATATATGAAATCATATATAATGACTTTGACATGGGAAACAGTATTTCAAAATTTTACAAAATATTGATAAACTGTAAAACAACACCCAAAACCTCATATTGGAAATATATAACAAAAGGGCACTCAATCCAGTTAACTGAAGATATTAAAACAAATATCTTATGACTGATGAAATATACATCCTTTACACGATACTGGAAAGTTTTTATTTGGAAATGCTTTCACAGAGCATTCTTAACCCCAGATAGAATCAGTAAAATTAGTTCTTCCATAAAAGGAATATGTTGGAGACGTGAGCAAGTACACAATGCAGATAGGAACCACATTTTATTTGATTATGTTAAAATTAAGCCATTTTGGAATGGTATTAATAACTTTCTGCAAGCTTTATTTAATGGATCATTTTATTTAACTAAAGCTCTTGTATTATTAAATGTGAATGGAGGTCCTTATTTGAATAGGTCAAACACGTATATAGTATGGACTAAACTTGCAATTTCAAGGAAGTGCATAACAAGAAGATGGAATACAAACACAAAATCAACTTTGGAAGACCTCTACTTCCTACTGAAGACCACAGCATTATTGGAAATTAAAATGAAAGAACTAAGAATGTATCCAAAGCCATTTATCAACAAACCTTGGGGAAAAGTCTTATTTTTGATTGGCACTATATAATAATTGATTAGACACTCTAATAATGGATTGGACATACTTATAAAGTAACTATATACATTAAGAACTGTTATAGTGTCAGGCTAATGTAAATAGTGTATATAGATATGTAAGATATCATGTATAAATGCTATGGAATTCATTTAAATGTATTTGAAAAATTAAAAACAATTTTGAGAAAAAAGTATGACATTAATGGGAATGAGGGAGGGGTGTGGATAGACAGCTGAAATACCTTGCAGCAGCCTGATTAAAAACTTTAGACAAAAATGTGTCTTTAAAAGGATAAATTATATTCTTGGAGTAGTCTCAGTCATCTCTGAGCAGCGTCTTCTCTTTATGTGCCCAAACATTAGCAACCCTTTTGTTAAGTGAAGAAACTATTTTATGAATAATAATATTTTTTGGAACCCCAGCCAGACAGGAAATTACCACACAGACAATGCATCCCTAAGAGTAGACCCAGAGGTCCAAAAGCAGACCTAGTGGTTAGGGACTTAGGAACATATTTGGACAGTGACTTGACCTTTGATCATTATACGTCTGCAGTTATAGGTTCATAGGATGATACTAGGTTATTGACTCGGAGGCCCTTATAAGCCTAGCCAATAATTTGGCCCATGTTCCCTCAAAGTCAGCACCTGTTTACTCTCTCCAGCCGGGACATAGGTTGAATCCCAGGAGTGTATTTTCTGTTTCCCATCCAGTCGTCCATGTTCCACTTAAAGAGGTCTAGAGAGGTACTCTGCTTGACATGGAGTGAAAGTCTATTCCACAGATGGGGGAGTCTTTGGGACACAAATCTATCCCACCAACAAGTTCTATTAATGTCACAGACCAGGTTAAGGCCTGGCATGTGGGTTGTGTGAGTAGAGTTTAACTTATGGATATACAGCAACTCCATCAAGGCTGGGTCTAAGATGGTCTTGTATGCCAGATACAGGTCACCTCTGTTTTCACATTATAAGTAAGAGTATGCATCCAAGTGTAAGGATGTCATGGACTTGTTGTACTCAGCCCTCACTAAGTCAATCACTGAGTAAACAGTGCTCCCTTCCATATGTCCCAGACCAGGCATATGCAACAACTGGAATGCCCGCAGAGGTTCCTCACAAAAATTACAAGGTGATAACCACATGGAATATGCACACTGCCTCAAAGTCTTACCTTCACACTCAGTCTCCTACAGACAACTGAAAAGTGATCTGTGCCTAGCTTACAAAGTATCTGATCTAGTATTGATGGACTCATTGCGCATCCATAAGTCTAAGACCATTAGAAATACCCTATAAAAGGAAATAAACATAATTTGTTTTATAAATAGAATATGTTGGCAGGACTGGTACTTGTCTCAGAGACTACCTTTACACTGGAACAGGCTTCCCAACCATGTGAAGCAGAGTTTGTCCCTGACTCTATTCAAATGCAGCTGGAACAGTGGGTGGAGAATCAGAAATGTACCCCAGGCTGGCACTTATGCCCTGTTGGACATAGGCAGCTTTTAAATGCTCTGTCACCTATACCCAACTAGATGCCCCTTTGGTAATTTATCCTGTCATTTGCAAATGGTAAAAAAGGCTAGGCTTAAAAACACCTCCTAGGGCTTGAACCTAGTAAATACCTATGAAAATATGAAACTGTAAGAAGGCTCATGATGGTATGTTGTCACTTTTGAACACACATAATGTTAAAATTAACTGTGCCAGACAAAGAAGCTATTACTATGTCAACCACTGAAATATCCGATGTGAGAGTGTCAGTATGTAAGGGTGTGAAAAACTGAGGGGCTGCCACCCCAGCCAGAGAGAATTTTGTAAATAATTCTATGTCATTGTAAATATTAATGTAATCCAAAGGCTTGTTCTACAAATGTAAAGAGAACTATATGTTATAATTAAACTATATTTGTACTGAGCTTCAAAAATGTAACCACAGTGCACTCTGCTGGAATAAAGTTGATAAAGTAAAGTATTCTATGACTGTTTGATCTTAAAGCTCGGGGACAGGATGTCTGGGCCAGGAAATTATTTCTATTATCTTGATTTAAGAGATAATTACTAAGGTTTTACATGTATAATGTCTTTTATTGCTGTGGCTTCCTGGCCAGGTGCAAGCTTACTAAGAAATGTAAATCTTTAGTTTCTGTCAGCCTGGGAACCTGAGAAGTGTCAAGAATGATGTAATGTGAAATGACTTGGTAGTACTGTGTTATCAATTTAAGACTTTCTCAGAGAGACAGAGAGAATTGAACATTTTGGATTTTGTCTGAACCTGAACACATCAACTCACCAGCAGTCTGCCTTGTAAGTAAAGTAGTATTTAGAACTGTGATTTCTCTTAGAGTAAGATAGGAATTTAGCCAGATTAGACTAGCTCAGGGGTTTGCAACCTTTACTATCAAAAGAGCCATTTTTGGCCTTTCTCCTACCAAATAAAATTCCTCTGGAGCCACAAAAAATATTTGACACCTACAATGAAGATAACACAGTGTATTAAGTTTTATATATAGTTATTTTACTATATATAAAATAAATAAGTTTATAAGAGGCAATATTTAAAATCTGTCCCTATTCCTTTGTTGAGACTTTTATTGGGATTGCTTGATTGCTGTCAGTGTGTGTGTGTGTGTGTGTGTGTGTGTGTGTGTGTGTGTGTGTGTGCGTGTGTGTGTGTGTGATACCTTTCATCCTCTTAGAGAGCAAGAAATATGGACAAAGCCATAAATAATAGGAGAGACAAAGGCCCAAAATAGGGACACTTTTTAAATACTGCTCTTACTAAATTAGAAAGTTGATAGAACAGGTTTTGTATTAGCATGAATTTTCTGAAGGGTATGAAGTCTGAATAGCAAATGTATGTCTATATTTTCTGACTTCAGCCCTAAATAATTTGCCAATGATTTGCCAGAAAACCTCAATTTTATGAGAAACAGACTAAAAATATGAGGCAAAAAATCAGGACATTCTGCAAAAATCTGTACAGTTGACAAGTAAGTGTATTTGTGTATGTGTGTGTGTGTGTGTGTGTGTGTGTGTGTGTGTGTGTGTGTGTGTGTGTGTGTGTGTGTGTGTGTGGAAAATGCATGTTAACAGAAACAGTGTTATTCGAGCAAGTTTCTAAATGGAATATTTAAAATCTGTCCCTATTTTTCTTCCTTTGCTCCCCATTTATTTGTGGCTGTGTCCAGATTTCTTGTGGTTAAGAGTTTCAGAGGTATGGTGGAGAGGTACAGAAACCTATCAGGAGTTGTTGATGCTGCCAAGAAATTGCTTGATCGCTCTCAGTGTGTGTGGAATGCATGGTAAAATAAACCATGTTATTCTAGCAAGTTTCTAAGTTTATAACAACAATATTTAAAATTCATCACTTGATTGCTCTCAGTGCATGTGTGTTATGCTGCAGTGGCATTCTTTTTCAAAGCTACAGGGAGACAATGCAGAGGGGTGAAAGAGCCACATGCGGCTCCAGAGCCACAGGTTGCAGACCCCTGGACTAGCTGTTTTCTATATTTGTCAGACTATCCTACAATATTGTTTTAAAGTTTTTCCTGTGATCTCTGAACTCTGTTATGTTATTGTGTTGGAGTAAGAAGTATTGACTTGTGTTTCTAGTATTTATTATAAAACATTTTTAAACCTTTCAATTGTGGCTGTTTTGTGAATAGATACTTTAAGCTCTTAGAGTGCATTGCATGTATTTGGTGATACTGTACAAGCCCCTCCTAAATAGCCTTCAAGTCTCAGTCTCACTCACTATTTGGATAATAATATTGCACAGTAAAATCTGACACCCTTTGGTAAGGGCCTTATTAGTAGCTGATAAATAGTGGTTGGTGGCAATGGATTACTACTTTAAAGCCTGGGTAGAAAGGGGTCATAGGTGGAGAACCTGTGCCAGCCTTCCCCAGGAGTTCTGCGTGTTTGTATATAACTGATATCTTAAAGAGTGCATGTGTGTCAGCTACTTGGGCAGGGACACAAAGCACTGGTTGGACAGAGAGGGTGCTGGAGGTTTTAGCTTGACCACTAGGCTGAGATCTTGGCCCTATAGCTGTGCCACTGGGGAGTCTTATTGGGGATCTGGAGAGAAAGGGAGAAACCACCCCCTGACTGACTGTGATCTCTGTGTGCTGTTAAGGGAAATTGTACTTTACTGTGTGTGTACTTGCCATCCTTCCCAATGTGCATGACCCTCACTGGTGATAATGTTGAGGATCGAGGGTCCTTGATTACTGGGCCAGGGCACGGATGTCACATATTATTTGGTTGGCAGTGGTGGGACATCCACACCTCATATTAATTGTTTGGCAGTGGTGGGATATCCACATGAAATATTGTTTGATAATGGTGAGTTAGCCACATCACATGCTAATTGGCATGTAGTGGTAGCTTGTGTACAGTGACCACTGAAGGTGATTTTGTACTCTAAATCAGTCATGCAGTAAATACTCAGAGTTCAGATCACAACTGTTTTATTTCCAAGGGAGCATCAGTACCCACAAGTAGCTGTGACTCACCTTCAGTCTCACTGCTACAGAGTAGTTCCCTCCCTGAAGTAACCACCTCACCAGTCCTAGCTGCAAGTATGCAGTCTGACTGTGTCTTCCCCAGGCTACCAGATCCATATGCTTGTCTGTAGCCTGACTGCATGCAACTGCATTAACACATGGTACTGTCTCATCAAATTCCTTCCCTATCAGGACATCTGCAGGATGGTAGTTTTGTACCCTTGTTGTCTCAAGACAACATACTATTGGCATTTTGTCCTTCCCACTTATGGCTCTCTCATCTTTTGCTCCCCATCTTGCCTCCATGGACATCTATATGCTCCATGGCCCTATTGGTTGCATTCAAAACACATAACCCTAGGTCCTGGACATGTACCGGGACTAGTGGCTTCCCTGCTACTGGCAGATTCTGTTGGGGCAGTCTGGGCTGCCCACCACAGGTTCTTTTCGATGCATGAGCAGCACTGGGTGTCCCCTTCCTGTGCAGTGATGCCCTGCTTGCTAGGTATAGGTCTCCCTTCTTCCTCAGCTCATCTGATGTAGCACATTTTCTATCAGCTAACCAGATCCTCATGTCCTCAGGCAAAGTTTAAAGGGCTTGTTCCCTCACAGAAAGGTCTGCCAGCCCTTCAAAAGTGGTGACCTGACATCCACTCACCCACCTATGAAAATAAGTGCTCAATTCACCAGCATATTCTCACACACTTTCATTGCCTTGCGTCTTTGCTCACAAAACTTTTTCCTATAAGCTTCAGGTGTTAACTTAAAAAATTCTAGCAAACAATTCTTAACAGCAGTATAATTAATTAAAACAGTCAATGTCATATAATTTGGAAAGTACATTTACAGCTTTACCATGGAGTAAGGGGGTCAGGAACCATACCAATGGCCTTTGGTCTACATCATACTGTTTACATACCCTCTCAAACATATGAATGAAACCATCAAAATTATTCCCCTTTGTAAACTGAGCAAGAAATTTACGGACCTTTTGTGCTTCTGGGGTCCAGTTACTCCCATTTCCATTACCTCCATGACTTGGGCAAAGAGTCAGCATCTCCTTTTCGTGCTGCCTCTGCCTCTGCTTCTCCTCAGCTTTCAGGCATAGCAGTTTCTCATTCTCCTCAGCTTGTAGACATCTGAGTCTCCCTTCTGCTTCTGTTTCCAAATACTTAGCCTCCAACTTAAGTCTCTTTAGCTCCAGATGGATTTTTAAGTCTGCTGAAGAAAGGTTGAGCTGTCCATTCTCTGAGTGTTGTACATCTCCTTGGCCAGTCTGATCGTCTTCCTGGTGCTATTTTCTGATGCAGCTGTGACCAAAGCTGCAATCATGTCTGCTTTAATCATGTTTCCCTGCACCAGTCCTTTAGCCTGGCAAATCTGCTGACATGCTTGCTGCTCTCCCTGACCAACTAAGCTAACAAAAGAAGCAAAACAATTGTGATCTGAACTGCAGGGCTGATTTGGAGTACAAAACACCTTTTGTGATCACTGTACACAAGCTACAGGAATTCACTATCCACACCACTACAAGCCAATTAGTATTTGATGTGACTAACTCACCACTATCAAACAATTAATATCTGAGGTGGATATCCCACCACTGCCACCAATTAATTTGTGATGCCCGTGCACTAGCCCAGATCTCCAATAAGACTCCTCAATGACATAGCTATAGGGTCCAGATCTCAGCCTAGTGATCAAGCTAAAACCTCCAGCACCCTCTCTGTCCAACCAGTGCTTTGTGTCCCTGCCCAAGTAGCTGACACACACACACTTTAAGATTTGATTTAGATACAAACACACAGACACTTCTGTGGAAGGCTGGCACAGGTTCTCCAACTATGCCCCCTTTCTGCCAAGACTATAAGGTAGAAATCCACTGCCACCAAACATTATTTATCAGCTACTAATAAGGCCCTTACCAAAGGGTGTCAAATTTTACTGTGCAATATTATTATCCAAATAGTAAGTGCGACTGAAACTTGAAGGCTATTTAGGAGTGGCTGGTACAGTATCACCAAATACATGCAATGCACTGTAAGAGCTTAAATTATCTCTATATAAAACAGCCACAGTTGAAAGGTTTAAAAATGTTTAATAAGAAATAATAGAAACACAAGACAATACTTTTTACTTCAACACAATGCCATATTAGAATTCAGAGATCACAGGAAAACCTTTAAAACAATATCATAGTATAGTCTAACAAATATAGAAAACAGCTAGTCTAATCTAGCTAAATTCCTATCTAACTGTAAGAGAAATCACAGATCTAAATTTTACTTTACTTAACTGTAAGAGAAATCACTGAAGTAAATATTATTTTACTTAACAAGGCAGAGTGCTGGTGAGCTGATGTGTTCAGGTTCAGACAAAATCCAAAATGCTCAATTCTCTCTCTCTCTGAGAAAGTCTTAAATTGGCAACACAGTACTACTGAGTCATTTCACATTACATCATTCTTGACACTTCTCTGGTTACCAGGCTAACAGAAACTCAAAATGTACATTTTTAGTAAGCTTGCACCTGGCCAGGATGCCACAGCAATAAAAGACATTATATATGTAAAACCCTAGTAATTATCTCTTAAATCAAGACAAAAGAAATAATTTCCTGGCCCAGATATCCTGTATCTGAGCTTGAGATCAAACAGTCATTAAATGTTTGACTTATCAGCTATCTTCCAGCAGATTGCACCATGGTTACAACATTTAGTTTAATCATAACATATAGTTCTCTTTACATTTGTAGAACAAGCCTGTGGATTACATTAATATTTACAATGACATAGAATTATTTACAAAATTCTACCTGGCTGGGCTGGCAGCCCCTCAGTTTTTCACAGGGGGTATAATACATGTCTGTAAAATAATAAGTTTGTTTGTGTCTTTCGTCTTTTCCCGGTTAGGGGTCGCCACAGCGGAACTCTGGTCCGCTAATGATTGGTAGTGGATGTTTACGTACTGGGTTACCAGCCCTGATGCACAACCTTCAACGAAGGCACGCCCCATTCACGTATGCCTCCACACAGAAGACGCTCTAGCTGAGAATCAAACGGGACAACGTTTTGCTATGAGGCAACAACACTACCGCAGCACCACCACCGCAGTCTGTAAAATAATAAGTAAATAAATAAAATCTATCTATAGTGAACATTTGAACTTGAAAACATCAAAACTCTTTCTAAAACAAAGATTTGGAAATAGAAGTCAGAAAAGCATGAAGGTCAAACAAGTTAGAAAAAACTGACTTGTATCAAACATAAAAAAAAATGCTATTATAGTAAAACTAATATAACTTTAATATGAAGTTCTGACATCAGTTTGACAAACATGAATGATAATACATATGAAACAATATATGTAATGATAAGGGATTCATAACCTCCTCCACCCCATTTAAATATATTAATTCCATTATCACAGTTCAAGAGAAAAGATAAACATTGATAAATACTGCCCTACTCTGTAGCTCACAACTTGATTCATAGTTCAAAACATACATGCAAAACAATGATTCTTGATGAAATGCAGCTGATAAATGTGACCAAGAAAGGTATATTCAACAAACTCAATCTCCCCAATTAAAACTGGACGTGTCTTAAGAAGTTCTGAAAACATACCAAAGAATAGAGGGTGTATGTAGTGGTTTCCGAACCATTATACAATTATAGCTTATTACATTATCTTGTGCATGCCACTGTTAAAATATATGTTTTCTTGGACTGAAATGTTTAAATATTGATATATTTCATCAGAAGTATTAAAACTGCAACTAACTTCTTTGAATAATACGGAAAATTGCCATGTTCACTGTTTCCTTGTCATGGAATAGAGCTGTGCTTTCTAACAGCTGTTTTAAAAGGAAGTATAGATTCCATGTGTGTTGGAAATCTATAAAATTTCATGGAGTATACTAAACTAGACCTGTCACTAACCTTTTCTTACTTTTTGTCTCAGACTGTTATTTGGACTGGAGAACCTCTTTAACCTTTGTGGAATACAGTAACCCAGAGAAGCCTCTTTAACTGCTGTAGGTCAGGGACAAAGCTGCAATTGCCCTTTTCTTTCTTTTTAGTTTTGACTGGTATTTAGAGTTGAGAAATGCACTAAGAAAGATGATGTCAGCCAAATTGGCAGGCAAAGATGAAGTCACTGAAAATATGATTAAGATGTTGGGTATGTTTAGGGAATAAATGGTTTTGGGGGTATAATCGTCATGATATGGGGAGAGAGGCTTATTCTAGATGATCAGAAAATAATCATACTAGTTCTATCTTAGAACAACAATGGGGATATTTGTGACAACAGGTAGTTTTGCAGCATCAATCTCCTGTCACACTGGATGAAAGTGCAATAGAGGGTGATTAATAAACAAATATATAGAGTAAGAGTTATAGATAGTAAGATGAGAGATAAAAAGTTCAGATTCAGATCAAATGTTTGCAGTGAGAAAGATAGTAGAGAAGAAGCTGGGGATGAGGAAATAGTCCAACTGGTTATACCCAGAGTTGGAGAAAACATATGATAAGGTCCAGATAAAGCTGGTTCAGTCTTAAGATACATACAGGGGCACAACAACAACAAAGGTAAGAGCAGTGTTTGGACTTGTAAATGGGTCTAGTTGGAGTGGATGCCCATTGGGATTCAGATCTAGTCCTACTCCTGTTCATACTGGTGATGGACTATAACAACAAACAGGTTGGAAGTAAAAGATCAACAAAGTTGCTATATGCAGATGATGTGATACTACAAGCAAACACTGAACAAGAACTACAGAAAATGTTAGAGGACTGGAATGCAAAACGGAAGGCACACAAGATGATTCCAAATGAGACGATGGTCATTGCAGCAAATGTGAAGAAAAAAAGCTTAAAACTGAGATTGAATGGAAACAGCAAAGCAGGTTAACAGCTTCAAATATCTAGAAAGTCAAAGCTGGACTCAGACTGCTGTGGCCAACTGTCACTAAGCATCTGGGGTAGTGAGTTTGTGATAAAAGAATACAAATAAATGCTGAAAAGTAAGGAGTGCAAAATAGTGTAACTAGCACTTCTGCATGGCATAGAAACCTGGGAAATTAAGACTGAGCTGCTGGGAAAGCTTCAGGCAATGGAGATTAATTGCCTGATACTGGCTGTAGGATGCCTATGGAGGGACAGATGAAGAAATAAGAACATGATATTAGAAGCCAAAGTAGCATGTGCAGGAAAGCAGAATATAATTTATTAAAGCAGAGGTGAGGATGTCCAGCCAAGGGATGGATGGATGGATTTCATGAGAGAAGATGTGTGACAGGTAGACATGACTGTCAAATAAGGTAGGATAATGTTTCTGAGCTAAAAGAAGTGGTGATAATCGACACAAAACCATAACCCCATAAAAACAGAAAAGAGGGGGGTTAATGATGAAAATGATGACTTGGACCTGGGAAAGTTTAACTTGCAGATGAAGGTATATCAAGATTCTTAACTAAGTAATTTGAATAATGTCAGATGTACTTAGGGTTTTTTCTGTTATCCGATGGACTGATGAAGTATATATTTTTTCCATGTGCAACTGCTGTACTAATTTGTATGCATATGAAGTATTTTTAAAAAATAAAAACATTTTCATTTACTCATGTAAACATTTGCAGTTGTTACCTTATATTATTATTGAAGCATATCCTCACAGTATTGGTGTGACTGCATCTACTGTTGGAAGAGAGACTTCTTGGCTATCTGCTATATAATTTAAAGTTCTTTGACTCATTGGAGGCATGTTCAGTAAATGGGATTTTGATATGAGATTAGTAACCTGATTGCTGGCAATATGTAACATGAATACAGGAAAATTTAGTGTCACCGGAGAAGTACTTGTAGCCTCTTGTGATAAACATTCTGAAAGTGTGTACATAAAAATAGTTTTTTTAGATCTCAGTTAGTTACTGTTGGTAAGACTGCAGTAGAAAGTACTGAGTTCAGGCTGAGATGGTGGAAATCCTTGGGAGTCAGTGATTGTAACCCTGTTCTGTAGCTGCAATGTAAAGCATATTCAGGTGTGACAGGTGCCAATCATACACAAAGACTGGTATATATAAGCTTACTCATTCCATACATAACTGGTAGCAGTGGTGCAAAATTTAAGGCCAGTAACTGTCAATCACAATTTAGTGTCAGAGGTGTGGAATAAAGTACCCTAACCCAACACATTGGTCAGCAGTGGTGCAGGATTCAAGACAGGTACCCCTATTTTTCACATATTGCTGACAGAGGTGGGATTCAAAACCATCCAATTCTCATAGTCATCACCACTTCTAAAAATATGGCAGCACTTTTTCTGTCCACCACAAAGACATATCATCATAAGAAAGTGTTCTCCTCTAAACCTTCTGACCTGTTCTATATAGTTGCTACTGTGGTGACATCAAATCTCCAAATGGTTTGTCTTGTTAAACCAGTTAACACTGCATAATAAGTCTGAATATATACTATATGACACCTTATGCTTTATTCTGTTGTAGTAGAGACAGAAATGGCATGCTATTTTCTGAGAAAAACATCATCCAAATAATCTTTTCCCAGGTCTTTCATATCAGAAGAGATGTTTTCTGTAACCCCACAAGAGGTGTTGTGTTCAGCCTGAGCACCTGTCTTGATAACAGTAATCTCAATCAGTTTGTTGCAGCCCATAAAACATTACATGGACATCTCTGTCATGTCCACAAAAGGTATGTTCAAAATTGAATTAATAACAGAATGAAGGACATTTTTAGAGAGAGGAAACTCCTCATAAAAGAAATTGAAAGGCAGGTACTGGAAGTGACTTGAAGACTTGAAGAAATTAAAACATTTAGCTTCAAAACTAAACATTAACCTGAACAAACTGGTGATAAGGATTTGATTGATATAGTATGTTTGAGGTAGGAATAGATACAGGTATGCATTTTTTTAATAAATATGCTGCAAAACTTTTAATGTACTATATTAGGATAATGCTTGGGATTCAGTATCATCAGGTGGTTATATTTACTTTCCTGTTTGGCTGCAACGCTGCAAACATCTCCCCCTAAGTCGCTTCAACCAAAGACAAGTACACCAGGTGTAAGCTGTCCAACACTCAGGCAATAGTAAATATATCATTAAAAACACAATGGTTGCTAGAAGCTTGTGCACAACCCTTCTACTGTGTCTAGAAAGGCAAGTGTAATTATTTTTGTAAGAAATAAGGTCTGTTTATCTACAATGACTACCATTCCTGATTTTCTGTCCTCCCTATCCATAACCTGGTGTGCTTATCAAGGATGCTTTTTAACTGCTTATCTCAACCTATGCAGGCCTACCCCTGTCTTTAGTGAGGTATTTCTGGTTCCCTTTATTCTGCGTATGAACTTGCACCTCCTTGTACTCTCCCATGCCAAGTATGCAGTATGTGCAAATTTTGGGTTGCCTTCATGGGGTCCTGAATCATTGACTACCCCAATCCCTCAAATATCATTATTATGCCAGAGACCTTCCCATACTTTCCCTTAGATATTAGACAGCAGATTATCAACTATTTTATCTTTTGTCCCTATTTCTGCCCAGGTACACTGATGCCTCAGGTCCATTTCATAACCCAGATTACTAGTAATGTGGTTGGACTCCTTACTAGTTTTCCACAGCTCCCTTGATAAGGTCGGGCTATATATTCTACAAAGACACTGAATTCCCTTATAAGAAAATATCATAGTAGGTTCTTATCTTCAAAAATCAGTCTTTTCTATACATTAAATGGATGCACTTGAGGTCATAGATTGGTGAAACAAGCATTATTTATTTTATCAAAGCTGCCGTAAGGCTGCACATCTGGGTAAGAAAAAAAAACCCAACCTGCTCAGTTTTAGAACTCTGTCATTCAAACTTTTTTCTAATTTCTACGAACAAAACTTCAAAGGCATAAAACAATATGTCCACCATTATAATAATAGAGACTTTTTTCTTTTGTAAAGCATTTTAGTTCCTCGAAATGATTGGGTCAAGCAGCAGCTCACGGTGTGTGGGACTGACAAGTCACTTCAAAGCAAGTCCATCCAACATGGTAAATTGGACATCAAGGGAAACTGTATCAGCCTTGAACTAGTATCTGCATTTGGGCCCTCATCCTTGCTTGAAGCTGCAGAGTAGTACAAATCATATCCTCATACCTGTGCATTACTAACGTTTTGTCTGATTTCTGTATCTAATAATAAATTCAGTCTGTAAGTTTTTAACACAGATATTCACTTTCTACAGTACCACTGGAGACAAAAATATTGTCCCCATCACTCTCCCTTTTCCCATTTTTTTTACATGACATCTGGATATTTCATTAACTGTTGCTACCTCAGCAGATTCAAGGACATTCTCCTATCTACTTTGACCGTCATGCTCAACTGTTGTAGGTATTCTCCCACAAAGTCCATCCATCTTTTGTCTGGACATCCTTATCTCCATTTGCACTCTTCTTGTTCCTCTTAAATCTCCTTCACCAAATCATGTTCTGCTATCCTGCAGATTTATCCAAACCACCATAATCTGTTTTATTTGACCTTCTTTGCAGCTGGGGCTCCTTTGGCTTCCACTATGATGTCCTCCTTTCCCCTTCTGTTCTAAGATTTACAGTCTACTACCTGTCTCAGGCATGTCATCTGTATGATGTGAAGCTTTGCTTCAGCACTGCTGTCATTATTCAGGTTTTTGTGCCATGCAAGACCACCAGTGACTCTACTGATGTTCTTCATGTTTCACTGTTGCAGTCTTGACTTGTGGGATTTCCTGCTGTGGAAGCCCTTGGCTGGCCTATCTACCAGAGTAAAATCTCCCTCCTCCTAAGGCTGATGGATGCCCTTACCTAACCTCAGCAAGCTTGGCTATAAAGGGAGCCAGCTGATGCCATTACATCAGTCTTTTCTTGCCGTCTAAGCCCAAAACAGTGTTTCAGTGCATCGGTCAGTCTGCATCAGAGAGAAATCTTGTAAAGCTAAATACCCTGTTGGGGAACTCTTTCTCTTGCTTTAACTCATGTCAGCTAAGGTTAACAATTGTCTCTGCTGTTGTAAGCAAATTCCACACCAAGACTTTCATACTTTGTGTGTCACCTGTCTATGCCTGGATCACGATGTCCCTAGTGGTCATTTTTGCATTCTTGGACTATCAAGCATAGGACTGAAATCTTAGCTAGGCATCTTCGTTTGCAATCTTCCATGCATCGTTCGAGGGCATCTGCTGGTTGTCCCAAGGTTGAGCTTCCTAAGTATAAGAAAGAAAAAAAATTCAGGCTTACAGCTTTGAATGATAACCATTCACCGTTGGCCAGTCCCCCAAGGCTCATTATCACTGAGGAAGGCAAAGAACTTTCGCAGCCCCCTTCTGTGACTGAGGTTGTGGCACAGGCCTCTGTTGAAACTCTTATGAAGTCCGACATGCTGTCAGGTCCTTCATCTTCTACACAAGCCTTGGCTTTCAGTTCGTCAGTTGGGTCTGGAGTTGCCCAACAGACCTTGGCTTCTGATGAGCAATTTTGTAATGGTGACATTCCTTCAAGGCATCAGCTTCCATCAACTCTGTCTTACAAAGAGACTAGTGTCAGGATGATGAATGTACTTAGGCCCAAGGCTAAAACTATCTCTAAGAAGTGTTCAACCTCAGGTCTTATGCCTAGGCCTACTGACTCCCACTCAGCAAGTTATCAGCAATTCCTGGTGAGATTAGCTGAGAATATCATCTCCTAAGTCAGCTCTAGGCAACCCCCTTTGGAGTCCTCCCCAAGAAAAGGAAGAAGAATCCTGCTCCTGAAGTTTTCTCTGATCATTCTGATTCAGATGTGGATTCTGACTAGGAGCGGTCTGTCTTTGAGCAGGGACCCTACCTTACTTCCTTTGAGGATTCAGATTCTGAGGAGAATCTATCATCAACTTCGCCTCCTGAAAACAACACTTTTGGGGAAACACTCCATGCCATGAGGGAACATTTCCAATGGGAGGCATAGGAATACCCACAATCTAAAAAAGGGTTAGGGAGTTCCTTGACCTCTCAGAACACAAACCTTTGTCTGTTCCTCCTGTATTGGAGGTGGTAGAGTATATTTTTATGGACTCTTCCCTGAACTCATACTCTCTAACCCAGCCCATCAAAAATCACACAGGTTTTACAGGGTGCTGGACTCACATAAATACCTCTTCAAAAACCCCTCTGCTGACCCAGAGGTTGTCAGTCCAGGTTCCAAGGGAGCAAAAGTCAGGTCTACTAAGAATCATTTACTTACTGACTAGGAAAGCAGGACCCTTGAAAGGTTTGGTAAACAAAGTCTACAGCTCCACTTCCCTAGCTATGAGAACCTTTAACTGCCAGTTTCATATGATAAAATACCAGTAAAGGATTTTAGATAAAATGAAACAAAACATTTCTTCCCTGGAAGACAGGAACATTTCTAAAGACTTGTTGGACCAGCTATCAGGTGGCTAGACACTCTTTACACTGTGGCTGTGATGCTATGGAGGCCTGCAGCCAAGCTGCTCTATCTGGCTCTGTCATTAGAAGACATGTCCAGTCCAAACTTCTAGATGCACCCTTGGATAAAGACTTCCTTTTTGGGCCAAAGGCTGTGGCTCTGCTGAAAAAGATGGAAAATAAAGCAAATCTTTGCAAACTGTCAAAAACTTCTTCCAATTTCAGCCTCCTAAGTATAGAAGAAATTTTCCCACTAGACACTTATCCTTTCCCTTGCAATCAAAATGTGGCAAGAGGAAGCCTCTGAAAGAAAGGTCTCAAAGGCAGTATCAATCACAAAGGCCTAGGTAGTGGTCCTCAGGAACCCCCAGGCAGGGGAGTTCTAGGCCACAGAGCCCTGGCAGAGAGCAGCAATGACTCTTTCTTTCCCCAACCCATCCCCCACCCTCTCCAGAACAGATAGGAGGAAGACTAGGAGGAAGGCTATCCCTGTTCAAGTAAAACTGATCCCACAATACTTCAGACAAGTGGGTCCTGAAGGTTATCTCAGAAGGTTACAAGCCCATTTTCAAAGAGCCATCAAGATACTCAGGTTACCCAGATGTTCCACAAAGTCAAGGAGTGGAGGCCTTTTCTCAGTTTTACAACCTATACTCACAGGGATCAGTGGAACCAGTACCAGACCATGAAACAGGGAAAGGGATCTACTCCAGGCTATTCCTGGTTCTCAGAAAGTAAGGCTCTTGCAATCTTATTATAGATCTGTCCACCCTCAATCAGTCCCTGCTGGCACCAAAATTCAAAATGTTCTTTCTTCAAAAACTTCTCTCCATGATAGCCACTCAGGCCTTAATGGTCACCTTAGACCTAAAAGATGCTTACTTGCACATTCCCATAGAGGAATCTTGCAGAAGTTTTCTTTTCTTCAGGAAAGTTACCAGTCACATTCAATTCTCTGCACTGCCCTTTGGCTTGTCTACTGCTCCCATGGACTTCACAAAGTGTTTAGCTCCTGTGATCGCCTTCTGCAGAACAAGAGGGATCCAGGTTTACCTCTATCTGGCTGACTGCCTCATTCAAGCCACAAGTCAGTTAAAGTTCCTCAAGGATCTGGCCTTCTCTCAGACCATCCTCACCTCTTTGGGGTGCACTATAAATCTTCCCAAAACCAACACAGATCCATTTACCAGGATAGTTTTCCTGGGGGCTCTTCTGGATTCCTCCCTTCCAAAGGCCTTCCTCTCTCCAGAAAAGGGCTCCTTCTTGACTCAATACTTCCAAAACATTAAGCAGACACAATACCTCTCAGACAGGGAATTCCTCAGGACATTAGGCTACATGACATCTTGTATCCTCATGATCCGTCTGGCCAGACTACAAATGAGGAAGCTCAAGTGGGACTTCAAGAATCTGTGCTGCTATCACTCAGTACCTGGAGACACAAATCCTGCTGATCCCTTGCCTCAAAGATGAATTTGTGTGCCCAGAACCTGGGTTTTCCCTTCAGGTTCATCCCTTAGGACCAAACTTTAACCACAGATGCTTCAGAGACAGCCTTGGGGGCTCATTTCCAACACCTTCAATCCCAGGGCAGATGGGAATATCCGTTCAAAACAAGCACATATATTAGAAGGAACTGATCGCAGTGCAGAAAGGCCTAGTGACTTTCAAAGATCAGTGGAAACCAGGGGTCCTGTTTGTCAAAACAAAAAACAGCACAGTTGTGTGGTACATAAACAAGGGGGCACCCACTCTTAACCTCTTTGTTGATGATGCAGGTCTGGGAGACAGCTCACTCTCTGGGGTTGCCCTTCATGGTATAATACCTCCCAGGGGCTCAAAACACTCTAGCAGATCATCTCAGTAGGAACTTGATTGATCCCCACAAGTGGCCTCTGCCTCAGGGAACATTTCTCAGCATAGTCCAGAAATGGGGATCCCCACAGATAGACCTCTTTGCCACCAAAGAAAGTGTTCAAATGAAAGGATTCTGTTCCAGGAGCAAGCTACCCACAGCCTGGAGGACAGATGCATTCTCCTTCCTTTGGAGCTACCTGCTTCCTCCTTCTTCTTCCAAGTGTCCTAAAAATCAGGGAAGAAGACCCAGGGGTCATCCTGATAGCCCCAGACTGGCCCCAGCAGCACCAATATCCTCTGCTACTGAGTTTCTCCAAAGAAAAACAGTGGCAGTTACCTCAGAGAGTGGACATTCTGACTCAGGCAAGGATAGGTTTGTGCATCCCATCCTACAGACCCTAAAAACTCTCAGTCTGGATAATTCCACAAAATACTACTCTGAGCTCACCCTAAGTAGACAAGTTCACAACATTCTCAAAGAGGCTAGAAGACCTAGTACTAGGAAATCATACTCAGCCAAGTGGAAAAGATTCTCCAGTTGGTGTCAGCACCAAGGCCTCAATCCTAATGTAGCCAATATCTCTGTCAGTTTAGATCACCTGTCTACCCTAGTTGACAGAGGCCTATCATTTTTTTTCCATCAAAACTCATGCCTCTGCCATTTCCGGCAACATCCCTATTCTTCCTCCTGTCTTTTCCCAACCCCTGCTGAAACAATTCCTTAGGGGAGTGGTCCACCTCAGACCTCACAGAAGACAACCCACACCTCCATGGGACCTCACTTTTGTTCTAGAAAAACTGAAGCTATCCCGCTCCCCCCTGAACCTGCAGTATCACTTAGGAATAATCCATTCTTTATGCCTAAGGTGGTCACAGACACATCCTTGAATCAAGCTATACACTTGCCCACCTTCTTCCCCAAGCCTCAGAACAGGCGGGGAAATAATCCTTCACTCCTTGGATGTGCACAGACAGCTTCACTGCTATCTTCACAGAACTAAATCTTTCAGGAATTCATACCAACTCTGTGTGTCCTTTGCCACTAGCTCTGAAGGGAAACCAGTCTCCAAACAGAATTTCAAGTGGATCTCCCACTGTATTTCATTTTGCTACAGCCATCATGGCAAAAAAGCCTCCTGAATCTATAAAGACTCACTCTACTAGTGCCACTGTTACCTCCTCTGCCCTCCTGAAAGGAGTGTTGCCAAGGACATTTTGGAAGCTGCAACCTGGTCATACCTTTACCAAAAACTACCACTATCAGCCTTCTGCATGTCTAGAGCAGGATTTACCACTTCCATCTTGCAGGGCATTCTCTCTTCTCCAGAATGTACCCTCCACCTCATTTCTGCTTTGGGAATCATGCCACAAGTCAGGACTGTAACAGTGAAAAAGTCAAGAACATAATACAGTTATGTACACTTACCATAAATGTACATGTTCGAGTGTTTTCACTGTTGCAGTCTTCTTTCCCTGCCTTCTTCCCCCTTTTTGCCTACAGTAGTAGTCTGTTTCTATTTTCTGCACTATCCAGAGGACCCTCCAGGCCCCTTTTTCTACCTTTGCCCCCTACGTATACTTCATCCTGGGGGCTCCTACTTTCTAAGGAGCAAGAAAAAAACTGATGTAATGGTGTTGGCTGGCTGCCCTTATACACAATCAGGGTCTGTATTAGTTTGCCGAAGTCACTCTTCAGTGAACACACATTCATCGACCCGTATTCAGCAAAAATCACTTCTGCAATTCGCTGAATACTTTCCCTGCAGCATAACTTTACCCTTTTTTCCACTGTACTACAATCTTGGAGTTGGTATATATAGTTAGGAAGGGTGTGGGTTAGATTTAGATAGATTTGGGTCTCTTGTGTTGTGGGGCAACTATTTCTTTGCCCTGGGAGTATTCAGTGAATTGCGGAAGTGATTTTCGCTAAATGTGAGCCGATGAATGTGTGGTCACTGTACAGTGACTTTGCCAAACTAATACAGATCCCCCCAAGCATACTGACGTCAGACAAGGTCATCGGCCAGCCTTAGGAGGAGGGAGATTTTTACTCTGTTAGTCGGGCTGGCCAAGGGCTTCCACAGCAGGAAATCCTACAAGTCAGGACTACAACAGTGAATACACTCAAACATCTACATTTATGGTAAGAGCACATAACGGTACTTTTTGTACACTTTACAGCTTCTGCTGTCAGTTTTACATATGTGTGTGTGTATTTATCAGTATTTGTTAATTTATTCAGCTGTGTTTGTTAACCAGGGTAATATAAATGTGTATGACCCCATTTTGAAGTGGAGGCTCAGGTAGAAAATCTGTAAATTAGAAATTAGACTTATTACCATAACATGGTACATTGCAGTATAAAACATTAAACAAAAATGCATTATTTACAATAAAAGTCAAACAAGATCAAATATAAATCATATTTACATCAGCAACAGTCAGTGAGGCGATGAAAGAAATTACAAGAGTATGACAGATGCAGTTGACAATAAAGACATGGACGTAATATAGTTAATTTAAGATAAGGCATCAGATCTGTTATCATCTGGGCAGGTGTATAAATTAATACTGGGTATGAGCACTGGAGAAGAAAGTAGTAACTGCTATAGAAGAGCAGGAAGAGGGAAGTTATGCTAATAAATACTGAAGTGTATGTCATCTTCAGATTTCTAGACCAATTAAACTACATGTTGTGGATGTTCTTCGTGTTTCACTGTTGCAGTCATCACATTTGGGTTATCTGCTTGCAGTAGCCCTCAGTCGGCCTGATTATCCAAGTCTTGGGTCCTGTGTTGGTTGCTGTCTCATCTTCCATGACATCAGGTAGTCAGGGGTATAAAGCATGCAGCTGACACCATTACATCAGTCTTTCTTGCTGTGCGGTGCATGAAGCAGAAGCAGAAGCAGTTCGCAAGTGCTGGTTGGCCGACTCCTGAAATTTTCATTTTTGAGTTTCAGAATCGAAGTCTTCAACTAAAGCTAAGTACCCTGTTGGGGAAACTTTTTCTTGCTCTGAACCAATGTCAGTAAAAGTTAATAATTGTATTTCTTGTGGAAAGCAAATACCTCATAAAGATTTTCACTCGTACTGTATTCCTTGCCAAGACCCTGACCACGACGTACCTCGCTGTCGACTTTGTGCTTTATTTAAACAACAAACTATTCATCGTCAGTATATTTATGCTTCTAAATATTTTGGTACTCAGTTCAATTATCCAGATATGGCTTCAGAAAGCCACCCGACTACCGACATTCCGAAAAAATGCAAAGATAAAGTGAGACAGGCTGCCTAGGTACAAAGCTGCAGACGACGCTTCTCCTAAGCTAGTCGCCATTTCTACAGTACTCAGTGAGGTGCTTTCGCAGCCCCTGATACCCACTACTTCAGATTCACAGACCTCTTCTGAGACCCATTCGGAGTCCGGTATGCCATGAGATGCTTCAACTGTGGAACCTGCGGATGTCTCTACCTTGGATCGGTCCAGAGGCGCTGTGCAGGCACCGGCTTCTGAGGGTGTATTCAGGCCTACTTACTTGCATATTAAACCAACGCCATCCTCTTCTTCAAGGCCTAAAACTTGATCCATGCCTAGAAAACCGACACCCAGACGGCATGGTAAGGCCTCTTTGCTTAAAAAACAAATTATAAGAATGGCTGAAGACCTTATTACTTTAATCAGTGGAAGCCAACCTTCCCCCTCTAAGAGACCTAGGACTGAATTTGGTTATGATTCTTCTGATCAGGATTCTGAAATTTCTGTTTCTTCTGATGACCAGGATTTATCCTTATCTACCTATGAGGATTCTGATGCAGAGGACTCCATTCCCTCTGCTTCCCCTCCAGAGGATTTCTCTTTTGGTGAAACCTTGCATACTCTCAGGGAGCATTTTCGCTGGGAAAGCCAGGATTACTCTGACTCTAAAAAGAGGCTTAGGGATTTCTTACTCCTGCCCCAACACAGGCCTTTAGCTATCCCCCCTGTACTGGACATTGTTGATGATGCCTTTACGGAGTCTAGCTTGGCCCCTGACTCCTTACCTCCTGCTCCCAGAAAACCAGATAGATATTTCAGGGTTCCTGACTCTCACAAGTTCCTTTTTTAAAAAAAATTCTACTGTGGATCTTGAGACCATTTCGCAGGGACCTAAGGGCATAAAGGCTACTACTGCCAAAAATCCTATCTCCTCTGACAGAGATTCCAGGGTGCTGGATAGATGTGATAAGATGTGATAGATGTGATAAGAAGGTATACACTTCTGCAACCTTGGCCATTAGGGCCTTAAATTGCCAGTTTCATATGTTAAAGTACCAACAACATATTAATGGATTGCTTAAACAGAAAATGATGTTGATTCCTGACTGTGTTGAAAATAAGGATTTACAGGATTTAATGCATTCTGCTGAACAGGTTGGAAAACATACGTTGCAGTGTGGTTTTGATTCACTAGAGGCATCTTGCAGGGCTGCTGTTACTGGGTCTGCACTTAGAAGGCATGCTTGGATTAAGGAGAAATCTTTGCCAGCTCATGTTAAAGCTAAATTGTTGAATGCTCCCTTACACCAGGACCACCTGTTTGGCAACAAAGCAGAAGAAGTACTTAAAAAGATGGAGGAAAATGCTAAATCTATGCAAACTGTTAAAAATTTCCTGCAAGTGCAGCCTCCAAGATTTAGCAGGCATGGGCCCTCTAAGAATTGGTCCTTTCCTGTCTCTTCCAGGCCTTCTAAGTCCAAAACCAGAACCAGCAGACCACTCAGGCTTCAGTTCCAAGGCACGCACAGGATTAAGCAGTGGGGGGCTCCCACTTCCAAAGCAGGGAGTCGTAAACCCCCCCCCCCCATGGTAAATTGTCTCAATGACGTAACTTTAAAACTTCCAAGCCCTTCTCAACTGACTGCTCCTTCAGGGGGAAAGATTGCTCTGCAGGTAAAAAACTGGGAACTCATTACCCAGGACAAATGGGTTTTAAATATAGTTTCCCAAGGATACAGATTCCACTTCCACACTTTACCAACCCCAAATGGTTGGCCAGATGTAACCATAAATCAGTGGGCAGAGGCTCAAAAGCAAGTTCTCTCTCTCTTAAGTATAAGGCCTATTCAAACTGTTCCAGAAGAGGAAAGGGGACAAGGTTTTTACTCAAGACTTTTTCTGGTGCCCAGAAAAGACAACTCCTGGTGTCCTATCCTGGACCTCTCTATCCTAAACACTTTTTTGGTGATACCAAAATTTAAGATGCTAACTCTTCACCAGTTGCTTCCTATGCTAGGCAAGGATGCCTGGTTGGCAACACTGGATTTAAAGGAAGCCTACCTGCACATCCCAATCACAGAATCTTGCACTGCCTTTTGGTTCATCTACTGCGCCCAGGCTATTCACAAAGTGCCTAGCTCCAGTCATTGCATTTTGCAGGCAAAGAAATATTCAAATATACCCATACCTGGACGATTGTCTAATTCAGGCAGAAAGCCAGGACATACTATTGAATCATCTGGCGTTTGTACATAAAGCGCTAACTTCTTTAGGGTACACCATAAACGAAAAGAAATCACATCTTGTACCCTGCCAACAAATTGTATTCCTGGGAGCAAGCTTGAACACAACTTCCCAGATTGCTTTCCTCACACCAGAGAAACAAGTTCATTTGACAGCTTACTTCAAACTAATGGCCACAAAGACCCTGTTATCTGCAAGACAAATACTGCAAGCCTTGGGGTTCATGGCCTCCTGCATTCTCCTAATTCCATATGCAAGACTGCATATGAGGAAACTACAGTGGTATCTAAAAAGCCTATGGTGTCAACATTCTCAGGATCTAGAAGCAATGATTCCTATCCTACTATGCCTACAGTTAGAGTTCCTTTGGTGGGCAGAAGCCTGCCACCAAAAAAAGGGACTGATATTCACTCTACTCCCTGCTGCCCAAACCCTAACCACAGGCGCATCAGACTATGCATGGGGGGCTCACTTGGCAGGGAGGTGCATTCAGGGCAAATGGAACCCAAGTCAAATGCACCTACATATCAATCAAAAAGAAATGTTAGCTGTACAGAATGCTCTTACAGCCTTCAAGGACCACATTCTTCCAGGACAGTTAATGGTAAAGATGGACAACACCACTGTTATGTGGTAGAAGCAGGGGGGGAACCCACTTATACCCTCTCTGCAGTGGAACACAGCCTTGAGCTACCAAGTGCACCTACAGGCTCAATCCCTGCCAGCAAAGCTAAATACAAAGCTAAATACACTGGCAGACAATCTAAGCAGAAATCTCATGGACCCACACGAGTGGAAACTGGAACCAAAGACATTCAACATGTTGATAAACAGATGGGGAGCCCAGAGATAGACCTGTTTTTCTCCCCCCCAGAACTAACAATTGGACAAATTCTGCACAAGGATTCCCCACAAACAAGCTTGGAAATTGGATGCCCTGTCCTTCACCTGGAAAAATCTATCAGTTTATGCCTTTCCTCCTCTGCCTCTCCTCTCCAAGGTACTACTAAAGATCAAACAAGACAAACCAAGGATGATACTGATTGCACCAGACTGGCCATGCCAGCACTGGTACCCCCTCTTGCAGTGTGTCACTGCTGGCACCATGGCACCTGCCTCAAACTCCTACCCTGCTGTCCCAGCAGAAGGGTAAGATTCTGCACCCTCAGCTTTAAACCCTGAACTTGACAACCTGGCTAATTATGATCTCTCTGTTACCATCCCACAGTAAAAGTGTTGAATGTCATTCTGGAGGCAAGGAGGCTTAGTACTAGAAAATTTTATGCTGAAAAATGGAAAAGATTCTGTTCCTGGAACCAAACTCAGGGGATGAGCACAGCAGTGCCCAATTTACCTCAGTTTCTTCAATACTTAATTGAGATGCTTCACAAGGGCCTTTCTTTTTCCTCCATCAAAGTTCATGCCTCAGCCATTTCAGCTCATTACAACACAGAACCACCTATCTTCTCTCATCCACTGCTCAAGCAGTTCCTCAAAGGGGCCAAAAACTTAAGACCACCCAGGGGAGCCCCTACTCCAGACTGAGACCTTAACTTTGTATTGGAAAAACTTACTCTACCTCCTTGAGCTAGTTGCAAATGCAGAGTTGAAATTCCTTTCTTGGAAGACAGCCTTCCTTTTAGCCATCACTTCAGCAAGAAGGGTGTCTGAATTACAGGCCCTCATGGCAGTGGAGCCTTTCATCATCTTTCATGTGGACAGGGTGTCCATCTGGACCAATCCCCTTCTTCATGCTCAAGGTAGTATCCAGTGTGGCTCTTAATCAGTCCATTCATTTGCCAACCTTCTTTTCTAATCCACAAAACAAAGGGGAATGTATACTGCACTCCTTAGATGTGCACAGACAACTTAGATATTACTTGGACAGGGCTAAACCTCTCAGGAAATCCGAACAGCTACTGGTGGCATTTGCTGCAGGGGCAGAGGAGAAGGCCATTTCAAAACAAACCATTTCTAAATAGATAGGCCATTGCATTCATGTCTGCTATAAGCACCATGGAAAACCTATCCCACAGGGGATAAGACCACATTCAACCAGGGCTGCATCTACCTCTGCAGCCTTTCTCAGAGGTGTCCCTACCAGGGACATCCTAGAAGCTGCTACCTGGAGTTCTGTACATACTTTCACCAAGCATTACCATTTACCAATTTTCTCTAAATCCAGAGCTGGTTTTGCCACTGCAGTCTTGCAGGGCCTTATAGCTGGTCCTAATGCTATCTAAATTACACCTCTCATCCTTAGCTTTGGGAATCTACCCAAATGTGATGACTGCAACAGTGAAACACGAAGAACATAGTACAGTTGTGTACACTTACCATAAATGTAGATGTTTGAGTGTATTCACTGTTGCAGTCCTGGTTACCCTCCCTCCACCCCCTGACTTCTTTTGGCTATATCTCTATTCCTTTTTTACTATGCTTAAAAATTTTTGGTGTGTTTGCTTTTTTGTTGTAGGTATAACCTTGTGTATTTATTTAATTGCTTCCCATTAGGAGGGCACCTGACATCTGGGGCAAGAAAAACTTATGTAATGGCATTGGCTGCATGCTTTATACCCCCGACTACCTGACATCATGGAAGATGAGACAGCAACCAATGCAGGACCCAAGACTTTGATAATCAGGCCGACTGAGGGCTACTGCAAGCAGGTAACCCAAATGTTATGACTGCAACAGTGAATGCACTCGAACATCTACATTTATGTTAAATGTACACAACTGTACTTTCATAAGAGTGCTGCATTTTAAACAAATACACCTGCCTGTTGTGGTTCGTGGCAGTGCCACATTTTAGACAAATACACCTGCATGTTGTGGTTTCTAGTAGTGCCACCTTTTAGACAAGTACACTATTTTCATTGTATTGCTGGAAACAGTGAACTACTTGAGCTACTTCAGGGCCCATAATAATTTTTGCTCTTCATTAGGTGCCTTATTCTTGCACCATGTTTTGCATGATGAGTCCAGGGAAAGAAAAAAGTCAAAACCATTTATTTTAATCCATTTTTTCTTACTGCAGACACAGTTTTAGTGTGCGTGCCATGTCAGCTGAAGCAAAGAAACACAGTAAATGCTCTTTGAAGTCTCCTACAGTTAGTAAAGAAGTCAGCATGCCTGTGTTATATACTCCCTCAAACAACTTGCCAGCCAGCTTGTTATGATTTCCAAGTGATTACAGCCCTCAGCGCCTTTTGATGTGCCATTGATGAATAGGCTGGCATCTTTTGTAGTTTTTGGAGGAAATCCTTTCTGTTTCTTTAACAAAAGGATCGTCTATCACCAGTGAAGTGACATGTCACAACAGCTGCCTCATTTCCTCTTCATTTTCCTTGACTTTTAACATTTTGTAGCTTCCTTTCCCATGCCTTAACTCCATAGCAACAGAGCAAGTAACATCTCTTTACATTTCTTGTAAACTTTTAACAGTGTTCTCTGTGAAGGTTCAGATCCACTGGACCCTCAGGCTCCTTATCTTTTTCAGGATTTGAACCCTCTTTTTCCTTGGTTTCTCAATGTTCAGTCTTTTTTTTTTTTTTCTTAAGAGGGTATCATAATCCAGATATCTTCCTAGCCTTTACTGAAGACTTACAAAATCAGTTGGTAGATAACAGCTAGTTTCACATCCAAGTCCTTATATACTCTATGGTCAGCATAGTGTCAGGAGCACTACTTTGATAGATATAGTAGGATGTGTTTGAATGTGTTATTTGGCCTTCCCTTGCAATTTTGACAGAGTACACCCTTTGACGTAATGCAGGTAAGCTTGTATATATTTAACCTCATAGGGAGAGGTGCTACTGGATACCAAATTTGTGTTCACCTCTTATTTTGGAGATGATGAACAGTTGTCAGACATGCAGTTCTTCTCAGCTGTCTCAGCTTTAAGTGATACAGGTCATTTCTACCACTTCTCAGCTTCTACTGTTGGCAAGATAGGTTACAATGCAAATACTGTAGTATCAGGACTTCCTTAGTATATTTTGTAAGTCCCGTTTTTATTGTGTGTTATACTTTTTTTATTACCAAATCTTAACCTGGGAAATTCCTACTTTGCTCAAAATTTCCATTTTAGCTTGAAAAGGATAAAAACACAAACTGAAAACATTTCAGTTTTTAATGTGTCAAAAGTTGTCAGAGCACCAAGTAGAACCAATAAAGCAGCTCTTAGTGTAAGGGCAGTGTCGCCATTTTAGGCCTGTTTTACTAAACTGATTATGTATTTGATATTCCAGTGAAATTTTTTGATCGGATTCTCTTTCATTCCAGTAGATGGATACTGAGCACACACTACTCAGTGGAGGCATTCAAAAGTATCATGTAGGAGAATCGGTCTAACAGTGCTGAAGTGATAGAGAGACAGGCCATATCATGAAATGGGCTCTATTATGGCACAGTCTGTGTATAGTGATATGGTTATACTTGGCATGCTAAACAGATATAGCACATCACTGTGTAAAGATCAATACTGATAAAAAGGAGAGAATGGATACTACATTGTCAAAGTCTGCAAAGGAAAACATGCATTTATTTTGGCATTTATGGTGCAAATTGGTGCCATGGATATTCAGCACTGAGTCTATTTGCATGTGCCAGAATATGTACCACTGCAAGCAGTCCTGAATCCCCAGCATGGTCATAACTGCATCACTCATAGCATAGAACATGCCTTTCTTCAGTCTCCGATGAGTGCCCTGTAGTGTTAAACTGTTCATAATCTGATGGCCCTCTAGACCCTTTTTACTCATTATGGCATCCCACTTCCTGTGCCCTAGTCTAAATATGAATTTAGAAACATATGCAATCTCACAATTTCTGCATAAATGCATACATATGTTGCTTATAACTACACCACAATTTACCTGTCAGCTTTCTATAGACGCTTGGGTAAATTTGTACTAGTTGCTGAGTCTTTTTCTTTTTTATTTGTGCTGAATGCACTTGCGTTGTCATAATGACTTTGCTGGAAAAAGGTCTCCCTGTACCATTATGAAGGAACATATTTAATAATTTGGGGAACTGTGAAATTGGCTGTGAACCATAAAATAATGCACCATTGACTTGATCTGTAGACTATTTGAAAGCCAAGGGGCGTGGATACAAAACCACCTGTTGTAAGGATGCCAGGCTATTATCCATCCTATGGAAATAACTTAAACCTGTGCCATGTATTGTATATTTATAAGTCACACTTGTGTGGGGGGTTGCGTATATGCATGGAGCAATATTTATCTGTTAGCAGTAAATTTTACAATTTATTTATTTGTCCTTGTATAACCAGGAAAGTCAGACTGAGCCAATGGCTTTATTGTCATCACAATAAACAAAACATGCTAGAGGGATAGGTTCCTGACCCAGAGACTCCCCATACTCTGGAATAGACTGCCCATACATGTCAAGCAGAATGCCTCTTTGGCCCTCTTCGAAAGGAACCGTGATGATTGGATGGGAGAAAGGAAATTTACCCTTTGGATCACGTCAGTCGCCCTGCTAGACAGGGGTCCAGGGAAGTAAATAGTGTGGGAAGAAATAGCCAGGGAATTGTTATGGCTAGGCTTGTATAGGCCCTAGGGCCGATAGCCTAGTACCAACCTGTGAACCTATGGCCTATTTTCAGCTGAGGCCCAGGGCAAAAATGCTCCACAACAAATTCAAAACCACTTAAAACAGTAGTTGATGTGTAATTAACAGCTGAAGTGAAATGAAGTCACAGATAAATATTTCAAGACTGCACCACACTTTATTTGTGCATATGTTTTCAGAAGATGAATTGTCAGGACTTCTCAGATGTGACTAACTTTCCAATTGCCTAAATGCCTTAGAGATACAGACGTGCCTCTAGCATGTGCTGTTTCATCTGTTTTCAATATGTGGTCCTTAAAGACTTTTTTCTTCTTTTTCCCTTTTTTTCTTTTAGACTTCAGAATAAGTCTGTGGTTGCTCTGGAATTTTTAAGTGTAATGTTGTAATGGTAAAATCACAAGGGGTATCTTCAGCAGCATTTAAATTGTGTTGTGTTATTTTTTAAATGCTCTCATTTTGTGCAACATGACAGACTAAGGGTACGGCAAACACTTTTGAATGCTATTCTTAAAAAAGTTGGCATTGTTACACGGAGCAAAGTATGTCGCTTTTCTTTTCCATGCAGTTACTGATGCCATTCAAATTTTTAGCAAGCTTGTGAGATCTTCATGTCAACTAAACTTTTTGCAAACTCACATGAGATCTTAGTACTGGTTCTACGCAGTGGGTAAGCTCTATAAAATGTAAGCTTTCTAGCTTAGGTGCCCTCTGTGCTGAATCTGCAGTGCACCCCTGCTATTAAAATGGCATTCTAAATATGCCATTTCTTACTTATACAGCTTTGCACTTTTGGGAATGGTCATATGTTGGTGACCTTTTGTCATAATGCAGCTAGCACACACTCCAGTAAATTAATCTAGAAACAATATGTTACTTATGGCCTTCGTCTGGCATCACAGCTGCATGGGCTGCTGTTTGACAAAGACAAGGCCATCATGTAATACTTTACTTTGTCATTACTCTGGACTCCCAAAAATCTCATAAACTGTGTTAGAAAATACAGTTTTACTGCGGCTTCCCTCTGGAATATTCTACTAAGTAACACCACAATGTATCCGCTTATTACTTTTAAACTCTTGCTGAAAGTCTTTCATAGATCTAAATATCACTGACATTAGGTTTGTCTAATGGACACTCCTAGTTATGCCTAGTAATTCTTAAATTGCATAACCCATTTTAATTTTGAGTGCCACATGCAAAAATAACACACTTTAAGTAATATTCTTAAGACATTCCATTTAAATCTATTCCTCTACATGCCTTTCTGTGAAATCTTATAAGTTCGTAGGTAGTAGGCATGCAGTCCAGCAGACCATGAAGGAACCCAGCCCAAATTCCCAACTGTCCCAAAGTTTGGTTAAGTGACTTGTTCAAGGTTGCACAGTAAGCAAATGAAGATGGAAAGGTTCAAACCCTGCACCCTTGGTGCAGAAAACATCTAATTAACAAGTCAGAACCTTAGAACCCTGTTCAGATTATTTAATTATGGTATTTCTCTATGACATGGTGTAGCTGTAAGTCAGACTTCAAGAAAACAAATGTAAATAAGTAAGTTGCTAATTGTACCTACAGGATCAGTAGATAGTGAGAACTGTAGATAGTGAATGCTGTCAGCATGTTTACATGTGTTATAAGTCACACATGACCAAAATCACACAAACAGGTAAAAACAGTAGTTTAGAAATAAAATTCTGAGTCATAAATAAGCACTGAACAAACTATTCTTTAAACCCTTATATTCAACTCTAACTTAAAGGGTTGTAAAAAAAATGGATACTATTACTAGTTATAATAATACTAATAAAACATAATACTCTAAAACAAACTGACACTCATCAGAGGCTGTCAAAAAAGTTGGAAATCAGGCTGCTCTCACTGCAAGTTGGTGGAGAGATATTACTATATTAAATGTTCTTACTACAGTGTTCTCTGTGATCCTCTATAATTACGTCGGGGAGACATCACTGCCACTGAAATCATGCAGGAGGGCAGTACGCATCATTATTACAAGTTAAAAATTCAGTAAAGATCACGATGTGATTGAATATCATTTTTCCTCTCTGTTTTACAAGCTAGTTGTCCTTTTACATTGTACCGGCACTGCCATTTGTATTAGTTAATAACTGGTCATAGATTCTCATTTCCTATACATGTCAGTTCCATTCCCTCTTGAGAGCTCTTCCATTGCTATTCAGTCTCTACCATCTTCCGCACCACCTCCAGCCCCAAGATTATGCTTCGAGTTTCAGGCTTGGAAAGCAGAGGCTGGTCATAGATTCTCATTTCCTATGCATGTCAGTCCCATTCCCTCTTGAGAACTGTTCCATTGCTATTCAGTCTCTATTATCTTCCGCACCACCTCCAGCCCCAAGATTATGCTTAGAGTTTCAGGCTTGGAAAACACATTTAAGTAAATCTCACTTGCACCTGTTCTAGCTCTCTTCAGCCTCACGTACAACTAATCCGTACTTGTCTGTCCTCCTCCTGCCATAGTAATCCCTCTTATCACTTCCCGTATGATCATTACTTGGCTACAGATTTTTTTCTGTAGTTCTCTGCACAGCATATGTGTCCTACCATCTCGGTTCTGTTTTTCTTTTCTTCCAAATACATTATCATTACTGTTTTTGATTTTTCTACTATTGCCATGTTTTTATATTTTCTGAAGAATGTTTAATTCCCAAGGTTTTTATACAAGCCCAGGAAGTCCATTGTTACTGTTGTCATTTTACAGATAGTGTTAAATATATTGCATGTTTCTGTGTTTCAAGTGCTTATTTTATATGTTTCCTAACCTAATCTGTAATAATCACAGTGAGATTATCCATTCAAACCTCTTAATTAATGTGTGGGTTATTTACTGTTATTAAACAATAACTAAATATTGCTTAATCTGGTCCATTTCTTCTTTGAGTTTGTGTATGTGTGTGTGTGTCCATGTGTGCGTGCATGTGCATGTGTGAGTGTGCACACGTGTGTGTGTGTGTGTGTGTGTGTGTGTGTGTGTGTGTGTGTGCTTAGCAAACGTAAGTCTTCTGAAAGGATATAGCACAAGAACTTCCAGAAACTAAAAGTAGCAGATACTTTTCTAAAATTAACCCTTTTGACTCAAAGATACTTGTAACACTACATATGTCACAGTAACACATTTACTTGCTTTCTTGTTTATATGTAATCATGTTGATCTGAATTGGATTTTTCCTCTTAAAGTCCTACTGCACAACTTGCCTGAATTCTTAAAAAATCAGGTTTAGATGGTTTATGTGCAAACAGTAATCACTAAACAAAATGTCAACAAATGTTGTTGCTTTGAAATTTGGATAAGAGAATGATGAAGCCTGAAAGGTTGAAAATCTGGTAGTGCAGTTTAGATAGGCTGCACAGAGAAGATAAGAGGTGTAGGAAACATAATACTGAAATCAACAACACAAAGGAAATAGAGTAAAAGTTAACCATAATAGTGAGCACTTTTTATAGCTGGAATCTGATAATGTCCTGCATACATCATTGGTAAACTAAGCTAAGGATATGTACCAAATATAACATCAGGAAATGTGAGAGGCATTTTGGGGAGTTATAGATATGTGCAGGACACAGCACACAATGGCACCCCTCTCAGTGCAAGTCTAAGCAGCACCCTAACCCCTCACTCCTAGATATGGTGATGATGGTTTGCAGCTCCCCCTTGATTTTTCCTTCCACCCAGTCATCCCTGACACAGCTAACCTCAGCATTACAATAATGAGATGCGCAGTAATTATTTTTAAGAGACACATCTCAGCAATGCAGAACTGATTCAGAAGTTTTATTATGAAGCCCAACATTTGCGCATAACCAGTGGGACTCACAAACTATTATTTAGAAAAAGACCTCCAAAGAGACCCTTCAGGAATATTTCGTTTGAGGGTTATTGAAGCACGCAGAGTCACAGAGTGATTTATTGTGCCCCTTCATTGATGAGGTCCATTTTGCACCCAACAACCAGGTGTTATGAGCTAGCATCACAAAAGACCAACAAATAAAACTCAGCAATAAACAAAAAAACAAATAAATCTACAAGTCACTCCTCAAGCACTTAGATTTTATTCTAAGTGTATATATATATATATATATATATATATATATATATATATATATATATATATATATATATATCCTGAGAAGGAGAATAGCTGAGGTAGCAAGTGCCTGTGGAGTGACTTGTGGATTTATTTATTTTATCAGATGGCAATCAGAAAGTTTTGCAAAAGAATATGTGGCTCTACAGCTAGTTAGTTTTCATTCAGTGAAATAAAAACTATGCCAATTTAACTTCATGAAATAACTATATTTACATAGGTGAGTTACTATAACAATATGCAGGAAATGTAGCTTGTATTCACTTCATATGTGCTAAATGTTCAGCTTGCAATGCTGATGTGTGTGTGTGTGTGTGTGTGTGTGTGTGTGTGTGTGTGTGTGTGTGTGTGTGCAACCTTGAGCTGAATCATATATTTCACCCACTGCTTTAGCTAGACTGGGCTGCATGCCCTACCTTACCAATCACCATGTTATGAATTTAAATTGGCACTGTATCCTGCCATTACCCATTAATCAGTATTGTGATGAGAGCAGCATGGCCCCTTTCATATGGTGGTCAGCTTGAAATGCACTACTGACCATAATCCACTATGTTATCTCTCCAGTCCCCTGCTGCAGCCAGACCCACTACCCTGCCCTGGGCTGTCAGTGTTTTAGAACATGAGTTTAGACTGATTTTTCAAATCCCAGCCTACACTTCTAAACCCTGATATGATTATACAAAATACATTGTATTTTTTGGACAAACAGTGCCAGTCTTTTCTGTTGCATCACATTTATTACAAAACTGATTGCTTGTGTATTCTGTAATAAGATTATATAAAGAGCTCCGCAGAGTGCTTCACATATGGGAGTGAATCTGTTTTAAGCAAGATTTTTGATCCTTCCAACTGATCATATGGATATACCTGGTCTTTTACTCACTGATGCTTATTCCATCCCCCTAAAAGATCGGTCATTTTGAAGCCAGCACCTGTGACTACTGAATGTAAGAAGAAGGGGAGGAAAACAGAAGTCTCTGTCCCCATTCCTCTTGTTTTTCATCTGTCTGCAGGTTGCAGAGGCACAATGGCCATAGTGTAGGACAAAAGTGCTGAATCTCCTTCCCACAATATGCCTCTGGCTCTATATGCTTATGAGGTCTAGGATATGCCATCACAGTCCTCACTGTGCTGTATTAACAAAGCACGTGTTTCACCCAGATTCAGTTAAGGAGGACAAAACTGTGGATTCGAAAGGTGCTCGATATTCCAACGACTGGATGGAACATGTGACTTCTAAACTGCTATTCAAACACAGGTCATGAACAATATCGGCAGATACACTACTCTTACCAGGTCTAATGTGTCTATTTTTCTAACACTGCAGGTAGAAAATAAATGCAAATTGAATCTCTTTTTGATGGATACAGGCCACTGTAGTTAAACAGCCATGTTTGCTCAGGGTATGGGTTTAAATGCATCGCTGTCATCTGAATCAGAAGACATGCAAGGCTTCTCCATAAATCAAAAATACCTTACACAATGGCAAACAAACCTACAGTAAAAAAAGTAAGAATTTCCTAAAACTATGCAAAAATCTAAAAGCTAAAATACACTAACATCCACGCAGAATTCTTGTTTAATAAATGTCAAAGGAAGAAAATGAAACATGAATATGTTGTGTGACTTGCACAGTCCCAAAGTTAGTGGATCAGAATTAGGTCCTCGCTCACTTACACAAGTTTGTAACTTTGCATTAATAAGCTAACCTGTAATTTTCAGTCGCTATAGGTTTGTGGTTGTAACTGTTCATTTCTGCCACATGAATGATTTATTAGTTTTAGGAATAGTCTAGAATGTTATGCTTTCTTCACTGCTTAGTTTTAAATTTACCTTAGTAGCAGCCCTAAAATACTTAACATCCTTATCTGACTCCATTCTGAAACATTTTGTCCATGCTAGAGCCATTTGCCCTCTTCCCAAACTTCCCACAACATTACTTTTCCTTGCCTGTTTTCTTCTGGTAGCCTATGCTATTACTCAAACTCTTCCCTTCCACACTCCTCACACACTGCAGTATGTCACCTGTATCCCATCTGCCCTTCAAATTTTCATATGTTTGTCTTTGCTACCTGTATAGGAAGTTTGTTTTAAGCATGATTCACTTTCCCAGTGAAGCAACACTCCCTTATATTTGCTTTTAAGTTGCCTTATTCTTTCTCTGCTGTTGAGCTTCTTTAGTTGAAATAGATGTGTAACTTGAGTGCCTTTTCTCATCTGATTTATTAACGTTTATTATGAGCAGTGTTTCACTTTGTGTACTTAGAGGCACATTTTCTAAAAATCCATCCATTACATTGTGGCAGACATAGAAACCTGGCTTATCTAGTCTTCCCTTTTAAATGCTTTAGCGTTTTACCTTCTGCCTTTCCCTACATTTCTGTTTACCGTATTTCTAGCTGTTGCATACCTCTTTGAATGCATCTTTACATTTTTTGTTCACCCCATGTTCTGAGAATATATCCCGGCATTCTGTTTTCTGATGCCACTCTCTTTCACCCTGCTCTCTGTGAGCCAGTCAGTATGTGGCAGACATTCCCAGATGGGTTTCCTGTTCTGCCACCATCAGTTCCACTCTACCTAGTTCATACTTCTTAACAGGGTCATTATGGCTCAAATGCAATTTTCTGCAGTTTACAATGAACCTCAGCTACAACCTTTCTGTTCCCCCATTATGCTTCATTTTGTCTTTCGCCATAGTGACCCCATCAACTAACCACCCTCCCCATCCATTGAATTTCTAAGATTCAGTTCCTGAAAATGCATGGTGTTTCAGGTGAGGGTTCACAATTTGTTCTCAGTGTAATAATATTGCTTCTCCTCTCCTTGTAATACAATTCAATGTGTACCATCTCATTTTGATTTTCTACCAACGTAAAAGCATAAGATACTTGTACACCAAGATCCTTTTTACCCTAGTAATTGGTAGTGTTATCTCCCCTACATACCTATTTTATATACAGTTTCCAGTGAGCTTTGACTGTGCTTCATCAGTTGTTGGCTGTTCCCTATCATTCATATGGTGCTATACATACTTTTACTACAAGTAGCGAAGACCTTAGACATCTTGAAATGTATTGCTTTGTTTTCAATTTACAGGTAAGTAAGTTGGATTCCTAGGTCCCCATTATCGTCAAGACCCATACAAAGCAGAAAAGGAAAATTCATAATGTATAAGCACTATTAAGTACAGATTAACGCAAAGAATATATATGTTGACACTGATACCGTTGGGTTCATTAAGGTATCCATTTCATAAGTTCCATATTTGATGTCTGCCTTGTGTGAATTAAATGAATTATGACACAGCACTATAATGTATACAGGCAGCCTTGCCAAATGATAGAATTTTGAGTTGCTTAGCAATTTTCTCCCATCTATATTTCCTTGAATCACATAAATGATAATATCTAGATCATTGCAAGAGTCACAAATATGCATGTTTAAATTCAAGGCAGCCATGACATGCCAGGGGCCTTCCAGCTGCAATACTGTGTGTAACCAAAAGGGGCCAATGATCTAATTGCAGATGAATCTTATTTTCAATAGAGTTAAAATGAGGTTTTTGGAGAGCTCATTCCAATATAGACCTTTCCCAGCTGATTAATGACAAACTTAATTCATTTCTAAATATTGTTTGTGTCTAGACCACTAGTTTTGCTGCTGCATCTGTGACACTGATAACTGTCACCCAAAAGGCAGCATGAACTTTGTGGCAACCAACAGAGGAGCTACGAACTTTCTTGCAGCCTACAGAGGAGCTAGTGTTGTAGAAGTAAAAACATTAAGATTTATGAAATGCAAAGGAATGCATAATGTCATATGATACTGCATGAGTTTGTTGGAAACCTTTGGTAACATGCTGCTTACACTTTCTCACAGAACAATTTTCCATGAATAAAAGTTTCCTTAAACCTGTTCTATTAGAGGCAACATGGGATATATGTAAATGACCCTTTTAGGACATCATGTGTTTCAGCTATATGGCAATTCTGAATTTCATGACGTTTTTCCTTTTAAGTTTATTTATGGAAAAATTCAGGCCAATAAGGCCAAACACTGTATTTATTGGCCTGAATCTGTCCATAAATAGACTTAAAAAGAAAAAAGTCATAATCATTCAGAATTGCCATATAGCTGAAATACGAGATGTCCTTAAGGGGTCATTTGCATATATCTCATGTTGCCTCTAATACAAGAGGTTTAAGGAATCAAGCACTGGAAATTCTAGCCTTGCTAGCCTTGCTAGATTTTTCTTTTGGTTTTTACTGATTGTTTTTTTCTGTGTGACCTTTTCACTCATTGTTTTAGTTTAATGAATAAAAGTTTGGAAGAAGTTTGAGATCAATGAATTGTTTGTGGTTATAAAGGATTTTAGACAGAACTCAGAAAAGCTGGCCAAATTTAAAACTAATTTGTCTTGCATGACTTTGTGTTTTTTGTTTTGATTAGAACATTCAGTGCGATGGAGTGCACCATCTACAGGACAGACAGTACAAACAGGTTTGTGGCCCCTTCACCTAGCTGGCCTGGTGTCAGCCCTGTGGTCTAGTTTTCATATAACTCCATGTCTTTGTTGTGTTTCTTCTGCTTTGGCCCTAATTGTGTTCCATGTAACAACATGCAGTCTCTCGGATCCACTGTGGCCTCTGCAAGGAGGCTATCATGGACTGAGAAGGATTGCCATGGCTGTTTTTTTTACCTTTTCTGCCCATCCAACACAGATGGGTGTGTCTTCCCCTGAGCTTTGAGTGTGTATTTAACTGATCTTCCTTGCTAGTTTTTCTCTTGCAATGCTCAGAGTTTGGAAAATAAAGATCTCTTTGTTCTAGGTATTTTGTTGAGTGTAAATTGCATGACTTCTGTTTGTCCACAATCGGTGTCTCTGTCAGATAACTTCCAAAATTTAGCCTTCTTCTCGCAAGAGGGATCTTAGCAACATTCCATCATCTGTGCCACTTTCTTTGTTTTCAACATGCTGTGCATTCCACACATTGACTTGTCGATGAATGCCATAACAGGAACACATTTACATGAGCAAGGATTTTCCATTTTTAATGAAACTATCAAGAAGGCAGACAGTGGTTTTACATTTTTTCAAATTTATCTTTTCCCCTGTTTTTGAAAACTAGAGATGTTTTATTTCAAACACAATATTTTTTTGATAAGTTTTAGCTGAAAAAACTCATCCGGTGCTCATGCATTTCCTGTTGGCATTAACAGGAAATACCCTCAACTTGTTTGTTTTTTCTAATGTGCGTGTGATCCAAATGCATGACATGAGCTTTTCCGACTATTAAATTGCTCAATAATTAAATTGCTTAATCTATTTTGCTGTGGTGTGAATATCTGCTTGAATTCATTGCAGAATTAATCTACATTTTTTCAAGTCACTGGAGTTTATAGTCTTGAGTCATATGATTCATGTTAATGGGTTGCATATTGTTTTTTTTTTGTTGTTGTTGTTTATATGGCATGCTGACAGAATGTTGCTGAGAGCATGCCTGTGACTCAGACAATGATATTCAATACACTCCATTGCTTCTTAGATACAGGATTTCTGTTCTTGATAATTTTGCTTGTTCATTTTTATGGTGTTACGGTACTCATTTCTTGGTGACAAACAGGATGATTGGCAGGCATTGTTTCTGTATTCATTCCAGAGTGGGATTTTTATTTTGAATGTACACCTATGTGTTGTAAATCATAATTACTGGCAGATTAATGAAACTTTAGCAGCATAATGTGTTTCCTTTTGAGTGCATTGCTGAAGTTCTACTAAACTTTTAAGAATGGCAGAAAGATAATGGTTCTAGGATCACCTCTACATTACTGCAGTTTTATACAGGCACTTAGATGACACATTCATTGACTGAGGTTTCTGCACAAAGTAACTCCTTTTTCTTGAGGAGTAGAAACATTGGAGTTGATTATATAATTTTCACTGGGGTAGTGTGGGAGGGGAGACTAATACTAAGCATTGTTTTTAGGGCACATGTCTGTGTAAACAGGAGGAATATTTTTTTTCCTTTTTACAGGTAGTCAGAGTAAAAAAGTATAGTTTTAAATGGGGTTTTACATGATTCATACCTAAAAATGAAGAATTGAAGGCTGACTTTTAGTCTTCTGTAATGTCTGCAGAAGTATTTTGTCCAAAATGATGTGGTAAAAAGATTACTGGAATTGGTATTTAGTAGTTGGCAAATGTTCACACGAGCAGCTCCTACACTTCCTTGTACAAGTGTGTTCATTATATCTGTAATACAATCTCAGTTATACTCCTGATGATATGGGTGTTTTGTTGTAGGGGTGCTGGTGTATTTGTTACTGTGCGGAGAGAAAGGCTAAAAGCAAAGAGAAACTATTTTTTGGAGATTGGTACCATGGATGCTGCTGGCTACAAAATTTTGCTTATGTGCTTATTTTTTCCCCTTAACTGTTCGTCTTAAATGTGAGTTCTTTTAACCCCGCCATAGTGAGTTCTTTTAACACCGCCATAGCCCAAAATTGTATAAACCCCTCTATAGCCCCCAAAATTGTATAGTCACCTTGATAGTCTTTTTTACTTTCTGTCAGGATCCTTTTTGTACATCAATACTAGGCATCAGGGAGTGGTAGGAGATCGCCCTCTCCTTCCATTGTTAACAGTCTAGCACTTGCTGTCTTAAGACAGTTTAAAAACTGTGTCATGCTGACTGATAATGAACTTTTATTTCATCCTCAAACTGCATCTGTGAGAGTTGGACATATTTAGCTAATTGGAGGCATCCTTATGACAGTCCAAGGGCTTGAAGTCAGCATAACACAGACACCCCCCCACCTATGCAAATGCAACATCATTATACTAGTAAGACAAAACTGTTTTTTAGTTTGACTCTGTAAAAAAAAAAAAAACTCTACCCAAACTTTCTAGAGCTCTTAAGGGTAGTTATCAGTGTAAATCCTTTCTTATATCTACCCTGCATATCTTCACATCAATACTAACATCAACATGTCACCACTCCCTTGTCTGATGGGCATAATTCAGCAGCTGGAAGCTACCTAGTTATTGATGTTTTCATTGTTAGGCACACAAGACTCCACACTTACTATAATGGACTGCCTCAGGGTAACAGCTGCATCTGAGGAGCCAAGACAGTGGACGTAACTAGTGCCCTAAACATCCTGTTTACCAACAAGGATAACTACGACAAGATAACAGTCCATATATGGGGGGTAAAGAAACTAGCATGCAAGCACCTTAAGACCATGCAGAAAGATATGTTTAAGCTTTCCATGCTAGCTTCACGTAGAAGTAAAACTTGGGTTCTGTGTGAAATCTTCCCTTCACCTAAAATGCAGTGGCGGCTGGTGACTTCAAATCACAGGGGGGCTGCAGGAGACGCTGAATGGGTGGGGTCAATGGGAAGGGGTGTGGTCAACCATAAAGGGGAGGAGCTATGCACAAAACCACAAAAAAACTAACTTTAATTAAATACGCTGCTTTGGGTGGCAAACCATCATTATGAAAGTCCAATCAAGACAAAAATAAGTGTAGAAGAATAAAAATATTTCAATGCATTGGCTGCATGACAGCTTACTTAATATCTAGATGGAAACAAAAGGTTGTGAGGCATGAAAAAATAAATTACTTTTTAAATACATTACTGGAATGCCAGTCAAAATCAAGTATAAGAAAAACCAGAAGCACTCAACTCAAACCACTTCTCCTTGCACTGCAGTCCTAATTATAATATATTCAGCTTTATTAAAGTACCAAGTAACATGCTGAAAGTAGAAATCTATGTGATGCCCCCACTTGTAAAAATGTTTCTTATCCAAAAAAGGCCTGCTGCCTGACAACTTGTTTCATGGGGAAAACATGATAAAAGTAAAAAATGAAAAGCAAACAAGACACAAGCTCAAGATACATTGCTTAAAGGATTACTGTACAGGTTATGGACCACACATGATTGGCATTCTGTTTAGTTTACGGGTAAAGTCTGTAGAGATGACTGGAAGTCTCCAACAAGTGTAATGAGCTTTTTAAAATAATGGAATCCTGTCCTTTAATACCCAAGGCTTATACATCATCTAGTCAAGTATTCTCTGCATGGCAACAACAGAAAGGCTTTCAATGTTGGCAATTCTTTAACAGTATGCTTATTAAAGCTTACTTGCATCTTACGATGTCAGACAAGCTTACCTTATGGTCATTAAAGCATTGCTACTTAAACACAGAGCAACAGGCACTTTGAGTAATAAGCATAAATCTGAGTAATAAGCATAAATCAACAGTACAAAATATGACAGAAAACAGACCATTCTGCAAAATCAAGGACAGATGAAAAGCCACTGTAGTACTTATGCAGTGTGTCCTCCCCATCCAAGGTAGATACAACTACTCCTTGCCTTACTTGGACACATCCAGAGTCACTACATGGGGGAGTGGGGTGCAACAAGCATGTCACAATTTGAAATCTCTCTGGCTGACTGTGATGGCCCTGACACATTTGTCATACCTCTCAACCTCAAGAGCAAGAAATCTGGACAAAGCCATACACAGAAGTGGGACAAAGGCACAACAATAAGGACAATTTTTAAATATTGCTCTAATAAACTTAGAAAGATAATAGAATAGGTCTTGCATTAGTATGAATTTTCTGAAGGGTATAAAATCTGAAACTCAAATGTCTGTCATTTTCTAACTTCAGTCTTTAGTGATTTGTCACTAATTTGCCAAAAACACAATTTTATGAAAAATGGACCAAAAGTGTGATGCAAAAATATAAAATAGACACACAATACAGCTGCTACCTGTCAAAGAAGGGACACTTTAATATTAGTACTGCTACCTTGAGCAGCTGACAAAATAAAAGAATCTACATGCATTTCAAGTAATCTATAACTTTGATTATTACAGTTATTTCTTAATTGTAAACCCTCCATGTTTTCTTCCAAAATTGCTATTTTGCGGAGGGATTATTAGGGGGAAGAGCAACATTTTGAGCCAAAATTGGGGACAGTTGAGAGGTTGGCTATGCCTAATTCTATAAAGCAATTTATTTGCATGTACCTCTCAACCTGTTAATGCAGTAAATCTGAACAAGGCCAAATATATTGGGGGCACATATAAACAGTACTAAAAATTGCTCTTGTATAAATTGAGACAGTTGATAGAACGGCTCTTACTTTAACATGCATTTTTATGAAGGTTATGAAGTCTGAAACGTATTATTTAGTGACTTCTGGCAAATCATTTAGGAATTAAAACTACAAATTTTATGAACAACAAACCAAAAATAAGAAGCAAAAATCTATTCATTCTTTGAAAATCTGGACAGTTGGGAGGTATAGTTCAGCTGGGCCTGTCTGAGTTTGCTGCCCCCCCCCCAACAAAATAATGGTTGAATGGAGCCTTTGCAGCCATTCCAATGAACCATTACTTGGCTATTTCACTCCATTTACCATAAACACTAATGTGCATACTGCTTTACTTCAATGATGAGTTGGACTTCATTTGAAAGTTTTATTTTGTATTTTACAGCACAAACATTAAGTCATCTGTTAAACAAAGCAATGCAGTCTCACAATGAAAACTTAGCATTAAAACTTCTCTGCCCTTGAAACTCACATTCATTGAAACAGCATTGAAACCCACATTCAAAGAAAATGCATTTTGCCAGTGGCAGATAAAGATTAATTTTGGGCTGTTTTTGAATCATAGGCCCCTTGCATATGAAACATACATGTGCTCTTTGATACACCTTCCTCATTGTACTAAAATTATATTCCTTGTACAATACAGTACACTTGTTAGAGGGTGTTTTGAACATTTTTCCAGTAAGCAATGAAACAAACCATATGCACCCATAATGGCAAAACTGCCCAGTTGAGAACATTTATCATAAAAAAGTCTACTCAGACTTCCACAGTCCACCATTATTAGTAAATATACACAATTCTACAGTCCACCATTATTAGTAAATATGCACAATTCCACAGTCCACCATTATTAGTAAATATGCACAATTCTACAGTCCACCATTATCAGTAAATATGCACAATTCTACAGTGCACCTTTATCAGTAAATATGCACAATTCTACAGTCCATATTCAGTGAATTCAGTTCTTGCCATAGCTGTCAACCTTAGCACAAAAACCTGGACGAAGCCAATAATGGGGGAATACAGTCCCAAAAATAGGGACAAATTTAAAATATTCATCTTATAAACTTAGAAAATTGCTAGAAAAAAAGGTTGTGCTACTATGTATTCTGAAGAACATGAAGTTTGAAATTCAAATGCCGGTCAATTTTACTGTGGACAGAACAAAAACAATTTTCAGCAGAGATGCAGGGATTAATACTGCAGACACGTCTTTGTAAAATGGCAGGGCACCAGAGCAAATCCACACAAACACAGGGAGGAGATGCAGACTCCACACAGAAGCCACCCCAACCAAGAATCGAACCAGAAAACCTATAGCTGTGAGGCAACAATACTACAACTGCAACATCAAATCTGCAAGGAATTAAACATTCAGAAACCTGAAGTCTGAAATTCAAATGCCGGTCAATTTTACTGCGGACAGAACAAAAACAATTTTCAGCAGAGACGCAGGGATTAATACTGCAGACACGTCTTTGTAAAATGGCAGGGCACCAGAGCAAATCCACACAAACACAGGGAGGAGATGCAGACTCCACACAGAAGCCACCCCAACCAAGAATCAAACCAGAAAACCTATAGCTGTGAGGCAACAATACTACCACTGCACCATCAAAACTGTAAGGAATTAAACATTCAGAAACCTAAAGTCTGAAATTCAAATGCCGGTCAAGTTTACTGCGGACAGAACAAAAACAATTTTCAGCAGAGACGCAGGGATTAATACTGCAGACACGTCTTTGTAAAATGACAGGGCACCAGAGCAAATCCACACAAACACAGGGAGGAGATGCAGACTCCACACAGAAGCCACCCCAACCAAGAATCAAACCAGAAAACCTATAGCTGTGAGGCAACAATACTACCACTGCACCATCAAATCTGCAAGGAATTAAACATTCAGAAACCTGAAGTCTGAAATTCAAATGCCTGTCAATTTTATTTAACATTTGTTAATCAGGACAGTCTGACTTGGAACAAAAAAACAATTTTCAGCAGAGGCCCAGGAAGAAATAATGCAGACATGCTTTGTAACATGGGAGGACACAAAAGTAAACCCACACAAACACAGGGAGAAGATACGGACCCCACAAAGAAGGAACCCCAGCCAAGAATCAAACCTAAGAACCTGCAGCTGTGAGGCAACAATGCTACTACTACACCATCAAATATCAAGCATTGCAACATTTACAAACCACAGATATTATGAGGAACAGATCAGATCAAATATGAGGCAAAAATCTGCAATTTTTTTACAAATGGTGGTGGGTAGGGAACTCAAGTCTTTAACACCTGCATACAGGGTACAGGGTTCAAGCCTGAGGTATTCCCTACCACACCTCCATGAGCACCTGGGGCATTTACACACACACACCCACACACGCGCACACCTCTATCCAGTTAAAAGCACCAGCTAACACACACAACTCTATCCAGTTCAAAGCACCAGCTAACACACACACACACAACTCTATCCAGTTAAAAGCACCAGCTAACACACACACAACTCTATCCAGTTAAAAGCACCAACACATAAAGTAAAATGCACCATACACTTACCTGTCTGTTCTCCATACCATATCCTGCCCGCGCAATACTCACAAAGACCAGCGAGATCCCAGCAAAGCTCCTTCCCGATGAGATCCCAAGTAAAAGCTCCCTCCCGATGATGAGACTGTTCTGACTGCTGCTGTTGCAGTCCGGACGCGATATATACTCCCAGTGTGTCTGTGCACTTTAAAAGTGCACAGACATCTCCTTGTGTCCCTCTATGGGGACTGCCTTGAGCATGCGCATAGACCGACGGTAGTCGGGACTACTGCGCGTCCGCGAAATTTAAAAAAAATATTTTTTTTTTGTTTTCTTTTTTAATTTTTAGTTTGAGGGGGCTGAAGTCCGGCAGCCCGATGCCACGAGCCGCCCCTGCTAAAATGATATCTAGATTCAAGGAAATAATAACCGAGTTCAGTAACTGACTAAGCTGCTGGTGTCATTTCAAGGAGATCCGCTCTGTATCAGTGTGGGGTGAAATGATTGACAATCCAGCTTGTTGAAAAAGATGATCTACATCTCATATTCAAAGGTTCTGCATACTGGCTGAAGCATTTGCTATCCCCATTCTAACTTTTTAGTCAGAGTTCATCTTGACACATACCACAATTCCCATACTAAAAAATTTCAGGTGGCTTCATGGAATGCCAGGAGTTATAACAATAAACTGACTGATTTCAAGGCACGTCTACATCGGGAATGCATCCATGTATTCTCTATTACTGAATCATGGTACAGATCCTTCAGACCATTTCTTCTTGCATGAGTTTTGTGCCTACCACACCTTCAGACCCAATAGTAACTGTGGTGGAGTCACTAACTTTAAGTTTATAATTGTAGTAACTTGTTGCCATGACATTGGCTTGCTTCTGGGCTTTTCTTTTTCCTAAGTTTGCTAGAGGCCTGTTGCAGTTTCATTATTGTTCATCTGTCAGTTGATATAGCAATGACTTCAGTTGTTTCCTGGTAACATCTTTCTTTTGGCTTCTCATTTTTGTCATACTGATTTGTGTTTTTTTTTATCTTATTTGTTAACCCTGTATCTCTTCACTTGTATTAGTTTAGATGTTTGATGTTCTGTTGGTAGCTTGACAGCTGTCAAAACTGGTGTCAAATATGTGTAAAGCATTGATGTTGTCTACTGCTTATATATGCAAATCGCTGTTTGTTTATCCTTTGCATGGCATTATTTCTTTGTACTGTAGGTCATGTATATTTTCATTTTTTCTTTGCAAATGTGGCACTGATTTGAATTGTAGGTGCAGGTGATACTCTTCAAGCATAGTCTGCCATAGTTCTTAAAGTACATTTTTTCACTGCCATGTTATCGAGTAGACACAATTGTTCTTCTGTCAGTAGTTTTGATGCTGTTATTATTGGTCTATAGGATGTTTTCTGAAATATTTTTAAAGATGGTAGTTTTCTTGTTGTAAACAGCTTAAAGGTCTTATCTGTGCTTGTCACCTGAGTTAAGCAAATCCATTTCTCAATATTACCTCAAATGAACATATTTATTTATTTATTTAGGCTGCTGCTGGGCTCCACATTTTTTTGTTAGCCATGCAGATCTACTGGTTACAATCATTTTATTTCTGTAGCAGCTTAGGTAGATATTCAAATTAAGTGACTTGCTCAGATATGGAGTCTTCAGGTGGAAACTGGGGGAATCAAAGACAGCTGTGGCATAAAGTTCAGTAGCAGTTGATAGGCTTAACCCTCCGAGCTTAACTAGCAGTTAATCAGAATTATAACCCTTAGAGTGTACTAATATTTTCAAGTGTTATTTATTTTGCAGTTTCTTCAATTTTAGTATGTGATGTTTTAACTTTCCCGTTTGTATTTGTCCTTTTATTACTGTATTTAATGTACTTTATATACTGCCTGGAATGGCTGATTTGATTTATATTTTGCATTGCTATATTCATGGTATTATGTTGTTTTCATATTTGTTCTTATTTTGTAAAATGCCTAGGAAGTAGACACTGCAATGTCATTGAATATGAAGGCTATGTGAATGAATTATCAGAAAGGCAAAAAATAAAAATACTGGTTAACTTTATGTAGTAAGGGATACAAACAGAAAAGGTCAGAAAAGATGGTTTAGCTGCTAGGACTTCAGAATAATGTGTGGTCTCAATGGCAAGGCAATAAACCATATAAAGTGAGCAGTTATTATCCAAGCAGCTATTAGTACATTCCATCCTTAAGGATGTGAGTGGCTGCATTTACAAATGAGGTAGCAAACTGGATTGCACATCATCATGAAGGTTATATAGCCACAAGTCTCAGGACTGTGTAACTTTGGGAAAGAACCTGAAATTTTGCAAGTGAGAATTACCAGTCCGGATATTGGCTAAGGCTCTTGCCACCCCTATAGTGCCTTTTACAGGCAAGGTTCAAATGACAAATTCACTACCTTAACAGGTACAAACAAGCAAAATCTGAAGGTAATGCTACTCAATCCTAGGTCTAAACCTCAAAATGCATTCACTCGAGGCACTCCTTAAAATGGAGAACATCGACATCTGTGCAGTGACAGAGAGTACTCCTGCATTACCAGGCTATAATTCATACCACACCTTTCGGCCACCTAACCTGGACTGAAACACTAAAGGCGTAGACGTGTCCATATTCATTAAGGATATCCACACCTCCAGGCTAGTTGCTCAGCATAATGCATCTGAGATTATCCAAGTACAACTAACTCTGGGCAAGACCACAATCCAAATTGTAACTTGCTATAGATCCCTCACCATGCCCCAGGATACCCACTCCTCATTTCTTGATACACTGGAAAATATTAGGGTACAACCCAACACCCTAATAATGGGTGACTTCAACTACCCCACAATTAACTGGGAAAACTACTCATGTACCAACTCTTTTGCTCAATGTTTTCTGTAATTCTTAAATTCCAAAGCCTTGGATCAACTTATCCACACCCCCACCAGGGGCAGCAGTATCCTAGACCTGGTCATTACCAACATGGGTGACCCGTGTTCCACACCAGAGGTCAGTTCCTCGTTGATCAGATCCGACCACAAGCTAATCACCCTAGACATCCACATCCTGCCCCCAAACCATCGTAGAGTATTTATCCAAAGCCAACTTCACGCTTCTTAAGATAGAAGTGGCAAACTTCACGACATCCATGCAGACGGATAATAGAGGTATGACTGCTGAATCCTACATAAATGCACTTTATAAGCACTTACACGAGTGCATGGATTGTGCTATCCCTAACAGAACCAAGATGCTATCCTCCAAAAAAAGGAAGCCAATCTGGTGGTCCCCTGCCATAAACAAATTCTACAACAGAAGAAAGAAACAGTTGCAAAAAAGAGTAAAATCCTATGATTGGAGTAACTCCCTGGTCAGTCTCAGTAAGAAGCTGAGATCCCTCATAAAATCCTCCAAAGCTAGTTACGAAAACAAAATCGCAACTGATTCTAAAGACAACCACAAAGCATTCTATAGCTATGTCAATAATCTTAATGGCAACACTCAGATCTGCTCTGAGTTACAGCCCAATGGCACTAAATATACAGAACCAACTGATATTGCCAGCATCTTGGCAGATAGGTTCAATGCTAACTTTACCCCCCTCTCACCCCCTAAAGAGCCCATCTCTATACTGGAAGAATGCAAAGTTCCTGTAATCACAGCTGCACAGGTAAAAACCACACTCTCCAAAACCAAGAACACAGCATCCATGGGACGTGACAACATCCCAGGCTGCATTCTTCATGAACTACAGAATGAACTGGCACCACACCTTAGCACCATGTTCAATCATAGCACCATGTTCAATCATAGCCTCACCTCAGGCTTTGTGCCCACTGAATGGCGCACAGTGATTGGGGAGCCACCACGGACCCCAGGAACTACCGTCCCATTAGCCTAATGAGCCTGGTCTACAAGGCCATGGAATGTATCATCATGGAACTTATAAACAAAGACATTGGTAATCTCCAAACTCTGGACCCCACCCAGTTTAGGTTTGTAAAAGGCAAATCATGTCTCCTAAACGTGATAGACTTCTTTGAAGCAGTCACCAAAGTCGTAGACGAGGGTAAGGCGGTTCACAGTGCCTATCTAGATCTCGCCAAGGCTTTTGACACCATCCCTCACTCTGGCATTATAGATAAACTTGCTAAACTAGGTGTAAATCCCTATGTCACAAGATGGGTTGTCAACTGGCTCACTGACAGAACCCACACTTTGAAAGTAGCAGACTCCAAATCTGACTTCAGACCAGTGACAAGTGGAGTACCACAGGGTTCAGTCCTGGGTCCTCTCCTGTTTGGCATCTACTTTTCTGAAGTACAGGCTAACACAGAATGTCTTTGGCTAATGAAGTTCGCAGATGACTGCAAACTAGGAGCCATAATTGAAACTCCTAATGATGTGGACATCCTACAAAAGGGTCTCACTGAGACAGATGCCTGGTGTCAAAGCCATGGCCTTAAGCTCAATGCCAAAAAGTGCATTATCATCCCCATTGGTAAAACTCTGTACTCATGAGCTACCACATAGGTGGTAGTCTACTTAACACCGAAAGTTTGATAAGAGACCTTGGGACACAGGTGGACAGTAGTCTCTCCTTTGATGATCACAATGCCACAGTAGTCAGGAAATCCTTGTACCTCATCACAAAAGGTTTCTCATCCAGGAAAAAAGAGGTCATTGTTCCCCTCTACTCATCATTCATTAGACCCATTATAGAGTACAATGCCCCTTTTGTTATGTACCTCACAAGACATCTATAACAACTGGAAAGGCAGCAGAAATACCTCACAAAGAGGATTACCAGCCTCAAACAGATGCCCTATGCAGACCATCGCAAAAATCTCCAGCTTATCTCCACCGCCTCGTCAGAGGCGATCACTGCCTAACATACAAAGCTATGTCCAACCCAGAGCTGCTGGACATGCTCCACTTAAAGAAATCCCAGTCCCTACGAGCTACACGCTCTAGGGACCTAAACCTTGTCAACACAATAAACAGAAAATGCTGGGGGGATAGATTTCTGTCCCAGAAACTTCCCATACTCTGGAACAAACTACCTATCTATATAAAAAAAACTCCTCATTAGCACTCTTCAAGAAAAATCCTGATGACTGGATGGGAAATGGGAAATTCACCCCGGGGATTACCTCTGTGGTTCTGCTCGACAGGGGCACAGGAAAATAATTTTCTTGGTTGGCAAAAGCCAGGGTACCTTTTTGGCTAGGCTTGTATAGGCCCTAGGGCCGATAGCCTGGTACCTACCTATGAACCTATTTTGGCAAGCTCAGCCCAGCATTTTCAGTTAGTTTGTAAAGGATAGTCTTTTTATCTATTTATTTACTTAAAAGCAAATCAAAGTGTATATAATGTCAGGAGTTCAAACTAGTGTGTGGAAGTCTCTTGGGTCAAATGCATAAAAATGGTTACATCCACGTACTGAGCCATGGCGTCCCAGCTACTTATGGATCAATTTTTATGTTGCTTTTTCTGTCTTATGCTGTGAGTAGTAAAAGGCCCATCAATGACCTATGAATACGACCTTTTCAGTTAGATAAGTCTTCAAGATATCACTCCTTCCAAATTCTTCTCTACAAAGTTTAGTATTCATAATTCAAAGATAAATAACTCTGACTGGCTTGGATATGACAGCTGTTAATGGTCTGGCTGATCAGTTCCCTACCTTGTTGCACAGGTCAGCCTGCTTATTCTGCATCAACCATGTAATGCTAGAAACCCACTAGAATATTAAAATGTGTTAAGTATGGATAGGCCTAGCATATAATTCGGTAAATATATTTCAGAATTTCAAATGTCATAAAGTATTAATGTAGGCAGAGTGAGTCAAGAGCACTAGGGTTTGTATTTCACTGTGTTGAAGAACTAATGGATGAGAATCGCACAGACATTTACCAACTTTGGCATGAGAGGGTATATTGATTGTAATTGTTTTTCCCTGACTTCATATTGCAATTCCTATTTGTATTAGACCAACTTACCTTTAATTTCTCTACAAACTGTCTAAAATTTCTCTAAATATAAAATGATTGTCATATAACTTGTATCGATTCTTAACCAATATTTTTATATCATGATTAATTTGTTATAATTATTTAAACTGCAGATGTTTTTATTTTATTTTTGAAGATTGTAAAATTATTGTTCTTTAGATGTTTTGTAATCATTTGTAGTTTTTCTCCCCAGGCCTCCACTGGAAGTGGGCTTCTACTCAGTTGGACTTTCCTGGTAAACAAATATCAACAAATAAATAAATAATCCACAAGTATAGTAACAGGAGTGAAGCTGTGTGCATCAGGACAGAAAGCCATCAGTAGCATGATGCTTTCTACTGTCCAAACCTTTCAAAGAATCAAAGTTTAGAACATTAAGTCAGAAGAAAACTGAAATCAAAATGCTGTCCCTAGCCAACTGTACATGTTCATAAAACTCTGCTCTTCACAAATCCTCACATTGGTGGTTACATGTCTTCATCCACAAGTACTTCAACTTAGTCTGGGAGATGGGGTTATTTTTCTGAGGAGAGAGACTGGGGTAAATAAACTCCAGAGCAAGTATATGAGTTTCAGCAACACAGAAAAAACAAAGAGAATGAACTGACCATGACTGAATAATATAGAAAAGTACTTTTAATGCATACAAGTAAGCGCTTTCATTATCCCAACACTGATCGCTTCATCAGACTAGTTTGCAACAAGCAGCATCTTCAAATTTAAACAGTAAATGTTTAATTACTTTTATGTATTAAAAGTTCTTTTCTACATTATTCAGTCCTGGTCAGTTCGTTCTCTTTGTTTTTTTCTGTGTTGCTGAAGCTTTGAGGTGAAGACCGAGCGTTTACCCAGATACAGGAATATATTTCTCTGCAAGTATGTGAGTTGACTAGGAAGGGTGATTCAATTGCTTGGGCTAATATAAATGTAGGAAGATTGCACAGTATAAATAGGGTTGAGACTAATGCATGTGGTGAGTCAGTGGCAGGGCAGACTCTATATCTGCCTTTGATGCTGGACAGTGCAGAAAGTTGGGGGTTCTATCCTTTTAACAGGTATATGCACTCATACTTCAGTACTGACAGGCAAATGCATCTCTGATAGCTCTGCTGCTGCGCAGCTGTTCTGCAGTGCCATCCAAGTCCCATCTGAATTAATGGATGTCTAAGCAGATGGTAAGAGTCTGATAACAGTTGTCAGTGCTTTTATTAAAAATAAACACTAAATAAAAAATGCAGGAAAATACAAAAGAAACAAATGAAAACAATATTCTCTACAACCTTCAGCAAATAAACTGTTACCTTGCATTTCATCCCAGCCAAAAAAAGATCAAAGTACATTGTGTTAATTTAATAAATTTTCCTAATGTGTTATAGTCTGAAAAATAAACAAACTACAACTTATTTAATTTATTACCTAAGTTTACTTAAAGTTCATGAAAAGTAATTATCTTGAATTTTGCAGCATTAAGTATTGCACAATAAGAAGGATCTCAAAATAAGATGAGCTGTTGCTCACTGGTCACTTCTTTCTAAGGTTCTAGAAAAGGAAGTATCTTCACAGCTATTGAATTATCTCAGTGACTGTGGTCTCCTGAATAGTAACCAATATTGTTTTAAAAATGTCAAAGATCACCTTGGCATTGACTGATAACATTCTTTAAATTATGGATAATTCCAAACTAACACAGGCTATGTTTATTGATTTTAAATAAAAGCTTTGACTCAGTCATACGTCCCAGCGTACTCTTTTACCTCAATAAATAACTAAGCATTAGGGGTTTTCATTTATTATTCTTTGTTTCATACATTACTTACAAAATTGTATTGAGATCTAAAATAAATCACTTCTGTTCTTAGCTGGAGACAGGTGTAATACAAGGATCACTACTGCCTCCACTCCTAATTTTCAATTTCCCTTCTTTTATTCCTTTGAAGTCTATGTTCTTGACAATATCTTCTGCTTTATGCGCATGACATGGTGATGTGGCTATCTGATTAATCACCAATCTCATTTACAATATTCTTGGCCAGACACTTGGTGAAAATTCATGACTGATTCAGTTCTATTAGCTTTGCTTTAAATTTCAGTAAAACGGAGACTATGATGTTTGCTACACCTAATTATCTCTCTTATAATCAATATTTTTATGCTATAACATCACCTAATGGGAAGGTATCATCGCAGTCACTAATTTAACTATTATGGCTTTTGCTTAGATTCCCATTTATCTATCACACTGCACATAGATAAAAGTTACCAAATGATAAAAACTTTTGGACACTTGTAACAAAATTTGTCTTTTATCAACACTAGAATTTATTTTATTTAGCATTTGTTTACCAGGAAAGTCCGACTTGGAATGAATCAATTTTCAGCAGAGGCCTGGGAAGAGACACATCTTTGGAATGTGGCAGGAAACCAGAGTGCCCAAAGGAAACCCACATGAATGCAGGGAGGCCATACAAACTCCACAAAGAAGGCACCCCAGCCAAGAATCGAACCAGAGAGCCTCTTGCTGTGGGGTGACAATGCAAACCGCTGCACCACTGTGCATCCAAAGGGTTACCTTAGCTAAATGTATAATACTTTCTGTCCCCAGGTATGCTTTGCTTCTTATTTAACCTGATTCCTTACAAATTCTGTGACTTAAAAGTTTCATTAAAAAGAGCTTGTTGCTCTATGGTAAAATCTGTCAGACTAGGACATCATTGTAATGCAATATTCCTCACAAAGAGGGATATTTAAATTCTAGTCTCTTTGATATGTAACATTTTATAGTAGGAATACATCCTTCCTCTAGATCTCAAATAAGGCTCAAATTCTATGTCTGCACTCTTCCCATGTTTGCTTTAATGTATGACTGGAACCTTCTCCTTCTGAGCTCCATTGTTATGGAATTAATTTCCATATTAACACATATTAAAACTCTGTTATCAGTCCAGCAATTTAAGATTGCTCTACTAGTATGCTAACAAAGCTATGGTGTCTGTAACCTGGGCATATTTTAATCATAAAACTTTCTGATTTAACAAATGCTTAAATTTATTCTTATACTTTTTTTGTGCTTGTCAGCACATGTTTTTGATTCATATTGTTTCCAGCTATGTCTGATATATAGGAATGGATTGTAGCTGAATAATGTCTAAAGTTCTCTCCTATAACATAAGATATCATTAAATTTTTCTAGCGTTTTGACATCTTAAAGCATTTATGATCCTAATCACACTCCCTATCTAGTTTGTATTGTGAAATATAGCAATTCCTGTTAATCTATAGTACATATATAACAGCTGTTAAAACTGTCTTTGAGTCTTTCCATAATAGCTGACACCTTTGGCCCATGATGGCAGACTTGTATTATGATGTGTGATATATTTTACTATGGTGGCATGCTGGCTTAGGTACACTATAGATTACATGCAGAAATTGACAAGCAGAAAACATCTGGTTCAGTCTTTATCCAAGGCTTCACCCAGATAATCAGGAACATACAAGAGGAGCTTAAAAGTGTAAAATAATATGGCACTGAAAACATATTGTGCTACAGTGCAGGAGAGCTGATATTTTTGATGAAACAGTAACTTTTCACTTAAATATAATTTTTATTTAGGAAAAGATATTGTGAAACACAGTCTGAATGAACTTGTCAAGGTGTATACTGTGGTTCATAGGTAGGTACTAGGCTATCGGCCCTGGGGCCTATACAAGCCCAGACAAAAAGGTACCCTGACTTTTGCCACCCAAGAAAATTATTTTCCTATGCCACTGTCGATGTGTGTGTGTGTGTGTGTGTGTGTGTGTGTGTGTGTGTGTGTGTGTGTCTATCTTTGGTGTGCTCTCAGAAAATAGTGACTTTACAACAGAAAGCAGGAGTTCGTGCCTGATGAGAATAATGTCGCTTGAAGGGGCTCTGGTGGAACACTTTTTATAATACATAATAAAACTGATGCTTTTTAATGCCATCATTAGGGTTCTGAAAAGTCATGTCTCCAAAGAAAGAAAGTCTGAGCCTGGAAACTACATCACTCTGCTGTGTATGCTGGAAGAGCAGATGATTTGATGTGATAGTTACTAGAATGCCAACTCATGCTTTTTTCATGTTATATACCCTCCTAAAAAAGGTTGATCAAGCCTGATAGATAAATGATCCCACTGTTAACAAAGTGATAGTCCCTTCTTGGAGTACTATTTGCTTTTCTAACCTCTCCCTTTAGTGACAATGAACATCACAGGTATTGGTGGGGGGGGGGGGTGCGTCTTTATTCAGAATCAAAGAAGGCAAGCTAAGAGATGTTACTGTAGAAAGCTACACATTAGTATATACCCAGCGTTCAACAGCTAGAAGCATCTATGTGACAAGCTATCCCTGGCCAGGAATGTCTTCTATCTCAACTTTTAAATGTTTCAGCAACATAATTAGGTACTTGAAGTGAACCAGGAGGAACATTTTACCAACAGAGTTGAAGTAAATGCAGTACAAAGTAGTTGTTTTATAAACTTTGAACCAACTCAACATATTTGCCATATTTCTTACTCTGTGGTAACCATGTTTTAGCTGGTACAGAACCTCTGTTCAAATTACATTACTATAGAGGCAGCATGTGCCTTTGAAACTGTTTGATATTTGATTTTGGTACCCTACACCAGCACTTAAGAACATTACATTTTCTGCAATGGTTTTCTTTTGGAGCCAGTGCAATCACTACTTTTTCAGTGTTGACTCCCAAGATGCGCCATTAGGTTATACTTCTTGAAAGGTTATCTGAATTTTCCATTAGCTCATTTGCAAAGAGCAATATGCTTTCCAGTTTGTTTCTTAAATAACAAGGGGCAAGAATCCTACATCACTTGCAACCATAAAGAATCTTTCCAGTCTGGAATCTGACATATCTGTAAGATGTCCTGACTGAAACATTCTTGCAGTATTCTTAACAGATAGGTTGTAGCTTGCTGATGTCTGTCCAGGGTACCAAAGATTAACCGTCCTAGGATGTATGTCAGGATGATGACCTCATCCCATAGGCTTTTGGTTATAAAGTCAGAAGTACATACAAGTTTCTCGGGCTATCTCGCTTCCGGTGCAAATGCAGGTCATTGCACTCAATGGACTGTAATCATTTGGTCAATTGACACCATAGCTTTGCTTGTCAGATCTGAAAGTGCCCCGTTGGGGATCCTTACTTCTAAACTTTTGACTGTTTTGCTAATTATTATTATATGTTAACTAGGAGGGGTAAGTATGAATACGGTAAACAAATTCCATACTAAGTCTTGCACGCTAAGTGCCTGTTCTGTCTAGGCCCTGAACACAAATGTAAATCCTGTTCGATATGTCAGTCATTCATTCCTAAAACCCTTCGGTCTAGGCTATCCACACTTAATACCTTCCTTGACACCCAGTGTCTGAAATGCATGCCTCACTCCGCCATGTTGGAAGGCCCATAGAGAATGGATTGATTTTCCTCAAGGGTTATTCAAGGCAATCATGTGTCTGAAACCTCCTTCCTTTGTGACCTAGCCTTCTCAGGCCACACCGCAAAAACAGGCATTAAATTCTTCCTCCTCTCATTTGGAACCAGAGGGGGATTTTGACCACTTTCTTGACTACTCTTCCCAGTCACACTCTCTAGAAGAGATTTCCTCAGATAAGAAGACTCACTTTCTCCAGATTCCCCCTTGGAAGAGGCCTCCTTTGGAGAAACAAAGCATGATGACACATTTTGAATGACAGTCCAGACAGTTGTCTGAGGTGCAAAAGAGTCACTACAGCTTATTAGAAATGGGCACTCCTGCTCTTCCCTCAGTTCCTCCACTGGTAGACGTTTACCTGGATGTATTTTGACCCAGTTTTTCAGCTTCACATTCCCAGCCTCTTGCTTCAAAAAGGCCAGACAGGTTCTACAAATTTCATTATGAACTAAAGTACCCTTACAAAACTGTATGGTAGATCCAGGTGCAGTTTCCCTGGTCTCAGACAAACTTTCTAACTTCCTCCCTGACACTAATGTTCTTCCCTATGACAAGGACAGTTTAACTATGGACAAGTGTGGTAAGAAAGTGTATACTTCCGCAAATTTAGCATTCTGAGCTATAGACTACCAAACTCAGATGACCAAAAGCTTGCTGTCTGTGCTACAGTCCTTAAGCAAAGCTAACACAGAGCCCCAAACACCGGAATCAAAACGGCATATGCAATCTCTAGTGGCCCAGGCTTTTTAAATAGCCAGGCACAGTATAAAATGCATCTATGATTCTGTGGATGGCTCTTCCATGGCAGCAGCTACTGGCTCAGTGATCAGGTGGTATACCTGGCTATGAGGCCAAACTGTTCCAGAAGATTTCAAGTTTAAGATCAGATACTCCCCTTTGGATAACAACCTCTTTTTCTTGTTTGTCAGTTGCCAGTCTTTTCAAGGCTTTGCAGGAACAGATCAAGACAATGAATGATTGACATCAGATTCTACTTTCTACAATTCCCAGGTACCATAGAGATTATCCAGCAAAAGGTATCTCCTTCACCATGAGAGATTCTAGAACAGCTCATAGGGAAAGGAAAATTCATAAGAAAAGATTTCCAGAAAAAACTCAGAGGGATACCTCTTCTGGGAGGTATCAGTTTGGTACTATACTTTGACTATATTCCACCCATCCTCCTCTCCAAACCCCACCCCTCCTGTCCCCTTTCTAAAAGGCTTTCTCATTCTTTTCCTTTCTGCGAAGCAATAACCTCACAAAGTGGGTCTTAAGCATTATCAAGGAGGGTTAGTCTGTGTCTTGTTAAAGCAGCCCAACTCCTGGGGGAATACCACTCCTCTTCCCAACCAGATTCACTCTCCCAGGGAACCAGGAGGAAGTCCACCCCATCCTATTTAGGAAAAAGATTTTACTTCAAGATCTTTCTTGGAAAGAAGGTCAATGTAGACCTATCCTAGACCTCCCCTGCCTATACACCCTTCTGAGAGTTCCCACCTTCAAAATGTTGTCCTTACAAAATATTTTACCATTTATATCCTGGTATCCTTAGACCTAAAGGATGCATATCTTCATATTCTCATCTGGCTTTCCTACAGAAAATTTCACAAGATGTTCTTCATGTTTCACTGTTGCAGTCATTGCATTTGGGTAATCCTGCTGGCAGGTTGCCCTCAGCCGGCCTGAATTCCAAAGTCTTGGGTCCTGCGTCGGCCGCTGTCACCCCCTTCTCTGACGTCAGGTCATCAGGGGTATAAAAGAAGCAGCCAACGCCATTTTCTTTAGTCTTTCTTGCCGTGCAGTGCCCGAAGCAAAAGCAGTTTGCAAGTGCTGGTCGGCCGACTCCTGAGATTTTCGAGTTAGAGTTTCAGATCCAAAGTCTTCAATAAAGCTAAGTACCCCGTTGGGGAAACTTTTTTCTTGCTCCAGACCGATGGCAGAAAAAGTTAATAATTGTATTTCTTGTGGGAAGCAAATACCTCATAAGGATTTTCATTCTTACTGTATTCCTTGCCTAGGCCCTGATCATAACATTTCTGGTTGTCAGTTTTGTGCTAGATTTAACCAACGCACTATTAAGCGTTGGTATGATTTTGCTTTAAACTACTTTGGGCGCTGGTTTAATTATCCAAAAATGTTGTCGGATAGCCATCCGACTACCGGAGTTCACAAAAAACGCAAAGAAAAGGAAAGAGATAGACAACCGAGGCCCAAAACCGACGACGAAGCTTCTCCTAAGCCAGTCACTGGTTCGCCGGTCCTCAGTGAGGCACTTTCGCAGCCCTTGACGCCTGCTACTTTAGAGTCGCAAGCCACTACAGACTCCCACATGGTGTCGGCCATGCCACTGGAAACTCAAGGTATTGGAGCCTCGGATATTATCCCTTCAGATGGGTCCAGAGCCGCTGAGCAGGCACCGGCTTCTGAGGGTGCATTCAGATCTAAACATTTTTACATCAAACCAACGTCAGCTTACCTGTTTCCCTAATCCCCAGAATAGGGGAGAAAAAATATTACTATCTTTCAACATTCACAGTTGATATTTTACTGGGACAAAACTAAGGATAACAGAAAAAAATAATCAGCTGTTCATCTTTTTTTATAGACTCCAGGTTAAGACAGCCAGTTTTCAAACATTCTATCACTTCCTGGATCTTAAAGGCTATTTCCTACTGCTAGTCTCACCTTGGAAAGATTTTACCCATATTGGCAAAATCACACTCCACTCAAGCAGTGGTTTCATCAGGTGCTTCTGACAAGGGGGTGGATACCATGTCCATTTTAGAAGCAACATCATCTGTTCACACATTCACAAAACACTACAAGGTCCAGGGCAGTGTTTGGCAGAATTATTGTGTCTGGCATCTGGGACTCTTCATGTGTTTTTTCCTGATAAGACTGCCGCCCTTCTCTCTCTACACCTCTGGGAATCACCCATCTGTTAAGAATACTGCAAAAGTGACTCAGTCAGGATAACAGTCCAGTTGTGTAATAACTTACAATAGCAGTAGATGTTCTACTGATCACAGCTGCAATATTCCTTCCCTCCATCTTAAACCCTTTCTCTTTTCTTTTTATTGCCGCAAACACTATGCCTTACACTCACAGACACATATCCCAGGATTTTACAGCCATTCTGAGTGGGATCTTACTTACCATTTTTCAAACTAAGCCCCTCCAAGCTGACCAATCCCCTTCCTCAGTTTTCTTTTGGCCACTGCTGGCTTGGAGATAGTTTGAAGATCTTGTACATGCATCCATCTTTATACCCCGATGCCCATGAGCTGAGGTAATCATCCGGATATATGTCCTAGGAAGGTAAAGCTTTGGTATTCTGGCTCGACACCAGCGAACTACAACCTGTCTGTTAATAATACTGCAAAAGCAATCAGTAGGACATCTACTGCTATGGTAAGTTGTTACATAACTCTACTGTATATCAAAATCTTTACCAGAAGATCTGCAGTTTGCATCACTGTTGAGTGAAACAAGCTTGAATATTTCACTGTTATACTGACAAAATATTTCAGGTTTCTGTATGAATCCCTCTGCTTTTTCTGTTGCAATCCATCAGAAAATAGGGCTCAGTCAGGGATAAAGAAATCTCTGAAGGAGATCTATGCCCACAGGTTTATGGAAGTGTGAAGGAATCCACTGCACTATACAGAAAACAGCTTGACTGCACCTAAGTACGCAAATCTGTTGTCTTTTTTTAAATATTTATGAGAGGTCATCATTGTTTCTTCATCTTGTCTGTAACTTAATTCTTCATCGTGGGAAACCTTTGGGTTCTAATGGGTTTTGGAGTGTATCATGTCTAAAAGTGTCTAGCATGCGTTCTGGGAACCTGATATGCTTCCCATTAGGAAATTACGACTTTTTTAATTAAAAAAAAGTTTGTATTAATAGCACTGAACACTCATATTCTGTATGTGGACTTTTGGGGACTTACACGTGGTACAAGAACATTTTAAATGCTTCACACACACAGTGGCCTCACACTTTCACCCATTATTTATCAGTCTTGAATACCAAAATACACTGATTTTCTCATTTGTAATGTCACTGTTTGGGGAAGAAACAAAGCAACCTGACAACTTGAGCCAACATGCTTGAGAGCAGTGGCAACTATAAAAGGCAAAGTGTGCTGTTGTCATTCAAAAGAATTTCTGAACTATTTTAGATGCTAATTGCAGTTCACACACTGTTAGTGCCATTAGAAATGCAGCTTCACCAAATTCCGATCATTGTGAGTAACAAAAAGACCACAACAGACTGAATGCTACGAGGTGTTTCAGTGACTTCACATTGTTCTGTTTGGTATTATTTTAAAGGGATACACTATCCTTGTTACATCTTGCATATGTTTACTATGAAATGGTTAATCTGAAATGATGCAAACACCATTAAGTTAGTTATGTATAATATAGCTTCTTCTTGAAGATTTTAAGAATTATATTTTTAATGACTAGAATGACTGGAAAATGTTATTTTCATACAAGATAAGCCCATGGATTTATAAAGAAACTGACCTCTCATGTAAAGGGTTACAGGAAAATGGCCCTGTTTCTGCAGTGCTGTATTTTTGTGATTCAGAGACACATTGTCCACAATGATGAAAAACCTCACTATTGGGCAACTTGCATGTGTCTAAAATGCTGTTAACCACTGTAAGAAAAGATCAGCACTTTCCTGTGGGGTAGATATTTGTTGGTAGCCTCATCATGTTTGCACAGGCATCCCCCCATTCACACTCCCAGACACAGTGCATACATTCAGACACAAAAACACACACACACACACACACACACACACACACACACACACACACACACACACACACACACACACACACACACACACACAGACACCATGTTGTGACAACATCCTCAATGTCTACTTTTTCCTGCCCTCATAAGTCATGGATGATCACAATCAGTCAGTCATTAATACCCGATGTTAGTTTCACAATGTATTTCCTTCAGAAGATTCATGCTAGTGCAAGAAATGTTATGCTAGTGATTTTCTAGGTTTGTAGGGTGCATAATTAAAATCCTCCCCTAATTTTATCCCACCATTGCTTTTGGCTCTATCTTCATTTCTTGTTCCATAAGATTTAGAGGAATGTTTAAAGTTCCATTCCTCTCCCAAGTAAGTCCCAAACTGTTAAAGGCTTTGAATAATCCCCATGATCCCCAATATATATTGGTCTTGTACTACTAACTTCTCAGGTAGTGCAGTGGGTTAATGCTGAGGTTGACTGTGGCAATGATGCAAGGTTTCAGCCATTCCCCCTTTTATAGCTTTCTTAAAACTTCTCTTTAATTTATAATGTGAATCCATGGTGTCTAGTGCTGGCACAGAGGGTTAATACCTCTGGAGAATTAGGAGAGTATATCGAGTTAAGGTGTAGAGGGTTAATACCTCTGGGGAATTAGGAGAGTATATTGAGTTGTGGTGTAGAGGGTTAATAACCTCTTGGGAATTAGGAGAGTATATCGAGTTATGGTGTAGAGGGTTAGTACCTCTGGGAAATTAGGACAGTATATCGAGTTATGGTGCAGAGGGTTAATACCTCTGGAGAATTAGGAGAGGATATCGAGTTATGGTGTAGAGGGTTAGTAACCTCTGGGAATGTAGGAGAGTATAGGGTTGAAACACAAGCTTAGCTAACTCAACCAGCATCCTGTGCCAGTACCAGAAACCTGTGCCCCACCCGTTCAGCTCAGCTCTTCAAATGAACAACAAAAAAAATCACCTAAGTATAATTAGTCAATCAATCAGCCTATTACAGTTAGATCCACACCCCCCAGCTCTTCCACTGAAGAGCCATTCCTTCTATTGACACATTATCCAGGTGGTTAGATGCAAGCCCCCCCCCCCCCCCCCACACACACACACACACAATTCAGGTCTCATTTCTGTGCCCTACCCCTGAGCATCTTTTCCCACATTTTATTAAAACAAATAATAATTTCTTCCTTTAAACTGTTTCATACTGTTTGCTGCAGTTTATACCCTGCTGGTACACACACACACACACACACACACACGCACGCGTGCACACACACACACACACACACACACACACACACACACACACACACACACACACACACACACACACACACACACTAACCCCTCACTACCCCCGCCTCTGTACTGCTACCTTCCACCAGACATGCCTGCACACACCTGCAGCCCCTCAAATACAGTCTGGTACATACACAGTCTGAACTGTAAACTCTCAGCCCTAAACTGTGCCACAACAGATAAACTCAGCCTTTGGCCATAGTTTTTACCACAATCGGCTAGGAGTGGTCATGTTAAATTATAAAGCCAAGCAATTCTCTGCACAAAAGCCTTCCTTCAGGCAGTTCTGAGGGAGATCACATGGCTATCTACCATATGACTACCCAAAACTCCCTCGTTAGCATCTCGCATGGCAGCAGAGAGCCCACAACAGTGCTGCATGTCTTGGTGTAAAAGCATCATGATGGGGCTATCTCAGAAATCAAAAAAAGTTACAGCAAGGTGTGCAACTTGAGTACACCTCATTGTAACTTCTATGATATCTGCCAAAGGTCTTTCCATTTTGAGGTTTTTGCAGTTACTTACAGTAGTATCAGTACTGAAGTTTTTATGTTCTAGGATACAGTATATTTTGACTCAATGTTTAATACCTGTTGATATGAATGAAGGATGATAACAGTCAGTCCTCCATATAATAAGTATAATGCAAAATTTGAGTATAACCTAGTACCTAACTCATTAGTTCAGGTCCAGTGTGGTCTCCTTTATAATAATAATAATAATAATAATAATAATAATAATAATAGTAATAATTATATGATGTCATGTAACTTTTATTATCTCATTATTGAAACAGAAATTATGATATAAAATGCAGTTTGAGCTAATTAATAGTGATAGTTTAGGAAATGTTACCCTTAAATAATGGATGTCCACTAGAGATATGAATTTTTCAGACCTCTTATGTCAAAGACTGGTATACTGTGGCTGGAAAATAAGAATTTTTAAAATAGGCCATGAGTTCTAATGGTTATATTTGTTCAAAGTCTAAAACTCTCATTAAAACCTGATATTTAGTTTGTGGCTTTTTCGATATACTTCCTTGCAGTTCCAAGTTTACTAACACCGACCTTAAGTTAAACTAATTTTCAGTAAAAGTTATACTATCTTCATAAAAAAAAAATTAAAACGTAATAAAGGGAGGAACTGTACTAAATATAAAATCAACATAGTTATTGTTCTTATAAAGCATTTAATGGTAAATCAAGCATTGCAGATGTAACACCTACTTAAGTGTTCCTTTATTTTTTTTTTTCTGGAGGATGAACTTTTAGAATGACAATATAACCATTCTTTCATAAATATCATTAACACCCATTATGGAGTTTGTCACATTTTAAACCTTTCAAAAGAGGCACAAGGACGTCAATGGGTAGAGGCTGAAAAATATCTGTGTATAAAACTCAAGAAAAAAAGAAGTGGGTCACAACTTCTCCAAACTGATTTGTCACACACACACACACACACACACACACACACACACACACACACACACACACACACACACACACACACAGACACACACACACGCGCACACGCACACACGCGCACAAACACATAAAGTAAGCAGTGTAATCCCTGAGGTTGGGCCTAATTTCACTTCAGATTTATTGCAGCTAATCACTTGTACTATCATAATCTGTGGTACCTCCCTTTTGTGGCACTGAAAGGCAATCATTTAAAAGTGGCACTAAAGGAAGACCCCATATCAGACTGAGTAGTCATAATCCAAAGCACATGGACATTTTTTCTGTTAACAACCAAACATCCTCCCCTTACAGACCCTGTCCTTGTGCCTCAACTGTTGAAAGTCCTGAATTGCATTACTGATCCTTTGTGTGTTCTTTATGTCTAGTTTCTCTGTTTTCTGTATGCTTTATTCAAATCTAAAGCCTGACTGTCCAGTTCATCTCTTCTCCCTTTGTAGAACCAGGCTGAGGCGCATTACAAAGGGAACAGGCATGCCCGGCGGGTGAAGGGGATTGAAGCATCCAAAACCAAGCAAAAAGATTCAGCAACCAGTACGAGTGAACATAGCAGCAGCACTGAGACCAGCTTAAACTGCAGTCCAACTGAACCATATCCACCAGGTCAAATTGCTCCTCTTTTCATCTCACAGTTTGTTTTATTTTCACTATGTTGTTCTGCGGCAGCAAACTTTACTGATGAGAGTATACTGATTTGAATGCTGCTATTTTCTCGTATGTTTTTCATTTTATAGTATCTCAAGCTTTGAGTTTCACAGATAGAAGGAAAACACCCACTGAATTAGGATCAAACTATTGTGCTTAGCATTACCTGGGAAGCAGATTCTGACAGACCTAGGTGTAAAGTACATAGAACAACCAACTGGCACAGGAAATATTTAAAATAATTATGAACAAGATTTTTAATTATATTTTTTTATTTGGTTTCTTGTTTGCAGTTGCGTGATGAAGCACTGAGTACCCATATACAGCAGAGGATATTTGGCACATATACACCATTTGTTTGTGTTTCCTTTCAATACATTTAACAGCTTTCAGAAAGCTAATTTTCCAGGTTTGGCAATGTTACATTGATGTTTAAATTATGTACCTCGTATACTTAGGATAACTGAACCTTATGAGTACAAAGAATGCCAGGACAGGTCCACTTTAAGAGAACAAGGGGAGCTCCTGTCTGTTATTTCAAAGAAAGTTGAAGACAACACCATACGGGAAGGTGAAAACAACACCATATGAAAATTGAACGAGAAAGTAAAATCAGATCTAAGAAAGGTGTCCTTACTAATTAATGATTTTATAATGATTTTCTTCGTGTTTCACTGTTGCAGTCATTACATTTGGGTAATCCTGCTGGCAGGTTGCCCTCAGTTGGCCTGAATTCCAAAGTCTTGGGTCCTGCGTCGGCTGCTGTCACCCCTTCCCCGACGTCAGGTCATCAGAGGTATAAAAGAAGGAGCCAACGCCTTTTTCTTCAGTCTTTATTGCCGCGTGGTGCCCGAAGCAGAAGCAGAAGCAGTTCGCAAGTGCCAGTAAGCCGACTCCTGAGATTTTCATGTTCGAATTTCAGATCTGAAGTCTTCAATAAAGCTAAGTACCCTATTCGGGAAACTTTTTTCTTACTCCAGACCGATGTCAGAAAAGATAAATAATTGTATTTCTTGTGGAAAGCAAATACCTCATAAGGACTTTCATTCTTACTGTATTCCTTGCCTAGGCCCTGATCACAACGTTTCTGGTTGTCGGTTTTGTGCTAGATTTAACCAACGCACTATTAAGCATCGGTATGATTTTGCTTTAAACTATTTTGAACGCCGGTTTTAATTATCCAGAAATGTCAGATAGCCACCCGACTACCAGAGTTCACAAAAAATGCAAAGAAAAGGAAAGAGATAAACAACCGAGGCCCAAAACCGACGACGAAGCTTCTCCTAAGCCGGTTCGCCAGTTCTCAGTGAGGTGCTTTCGCAGCCCCTGACGCCCGCTACTTTAGAGTCACAGGCCGCTACACATGGAGTCAGCCATGCCGCTGGAAACTCAAGGTATTGGAGCCTCGGATATTATTCCCTCAGATGGGTCCAGAGCCGCTGAGCAGGCACCGGCTTCTGAGGGTGTATTCAGACCTAAACATCTTTACATTAAACCTACTTCAGCTTCAAAGGCAAAGACTAAAGCACCTTCTAAAGCAAAGAAACAAACTCAAGACCCATGTGGACAGGCCTCTATGCCCAAAAAACAGATGCTCAAAATGGCTGAAGACTTGATTACCTTGATCAGGGGTTCCCATGCCCCTCCTGATAAGAGGCCTAGGCAAGAGACTGACTATGAATCTTCAGATCAGGTTTCTATTTCTTCTGATTCCCTTCTGATCAGGAATATTCTTTTCCCCTCTATGAGGATTCTGATGCTGAAGAATCTATGCCTTCAGCTTCTCCTCCAGAGGACTATTCTTTTGGGGAAACCTTGCATACCATGAGGGAGCATTCCCACTGGGAGAGCCAAGATTTTTCAGAATCTAAAAAGAGGCTCAGAGATTTCCTTTTACTTCCTCAACACAGGCCTCTAGCCATTTCACCTGTGTTAGACATTGTAGATGATGTGTTTTCAGAGTCTAGTCTTACCCCTGACTCCTTACCTCCAGCTCCTGTTAAGCCTGATAGATATTACAGGGCTCCTGACTCTCATAAATTCCTCTTTAAAAACCCTGCTGCAGACCCAGAGACTATTTCTCAGGGTCCCAAAGGAGATAAGGCTTCCGCTGCAAAAAAACATACTGCCTCTGACAGAGATTCTAGGGCACTGGATAGAAGGGGGGAAAAAGGTTTACACATCTGCTACCTTGGCTATAAGGGCTTTAAACTGTCAGTTTCATGTGCTCAAATATCAGCAACATGTCATAGCATTCAGGAGCGGCCTTAGGTCAACTGGTGCCCTAGGCAAAAGGGCTCCACAGCACCCCCACCACAACACCCAGTGCCCTCATCCTGGTCTACCTACATCAAGTAAATACTGGGAAAGCACCCCAGCTAGAGCGGCAGCCTAGGCCGCCACCTAGTTGGCTTATGCCTAAGGCCAGCTATGATGAAATTGCTTAAACAGAAAATGTTGTTAAACTCTGAATGTGCAGACAACAAGGAAATGCAGGATTTATTGCATGCAGCTGAACAAGTTGGAAAGCATACTTTGCAATGTGGTTTTGATTCTTTGGAGGCCTCCTGCAGGGCCGCAGTTACGGGGTATGAAATTAGGAGGCATGCTTGGTTAAAGGAGCAAAATCTGCCTGATCATGTGAAAGTTAAATTATTAGATGCACCTTTACAGCATGATACTTTGGTGTTAAGGCAGAAGAGGTGTTAAAGAAAATGGAGGACAAAGCTAAATCAATGCAAACTGTCAAAGATTTTTAAGTACTGCCACCTAGGTTTAATAGACACTGGCCTACAAAGAATTGGTCCTTTCCTGTGACAGACAGACCTCAAAGGGGCAGATCCAGACACCCTAGAGGTAGATCCCAGGCGCAAGGTTCATACAGGTCAAAACAATGGGGTGCTTCTACCTCCAAAGTTGGAGAAGACAAATCACAACCTTACAGGAAACAGTCCCAATGACTTACCCCTGCCTGCACCAAGCACTTATCTCCTGTCAGCACCCTTAGGGGGAAAATTAGCACTTTTTTTCTCAAAATTGGCACATTATAACCCAGGACAAGTGGGTTCTAAACATAGTGTCACAAGGCTACAAGTTCCATTTCCATACCCTGCCAAAGGCAAACGGCTGGCCAGATCTGCCAAAAAATCAATGGGCAGAGGCACAAAAACAAGCCTCATCCCTCATGTACATGTGGGCCATTCAACAAGTACCAGAGCAAGAGCAGGGACAAGGATTTTACTCAAGACTGTTCTTGGTACCCAGAAAGGAAAAGGCCTGGAGACCAATACTGGACCTATCTATTCTGAACACTTTCCTGGACATTCCAAAATTCAAAATGTTGACTTTGCAGCAGCTTCTGCCCATGCTGGGCAATAATGCTTGGCTTGTGACTTTAGACTTAAAAGAGACATACCTGCATGTCCCAATCAGACAATCATGCAAAAGATACCTCAGATTCAAGGCTAGCTCAATGCATTACCAATTCTCTGCACTGCCCTTTGACTTATCTACTGCACCCAGGGTCTTTACAAAGTGCCTGGCACCAGTAATTTCATTTTGCAGACAAAGAGGAATACAAATATATCCTTACTTGGACGACTGTCTAATTCAAGCAGAGAACAATGACATTCTTCTACAGCATCTGATGTTTGTGAAAAGACTTCTAACATGCCTAGGGTACACAGTCAATGAAAAGAAATCAAAACTAGTACCCTCTCAAGAGATAATATTCCTGGATGCAAGCTTAAATACAACTGCCCAGATGGCTTATCTCACGCCAAACAAACAAAGGCAACTGACTACCAATTTTAAGATGTTGGCAACAAAGGCCCACGTATCTGCAAGAAAAATTCTGCAGGCTTTGGGCTTCATGGCATCCTGCATCCTACTAATTCCATATGCAACACTGCATATGAGGAAACTTCAGTGGTACCTAAAAAGTGTTTGAACTCAACATTGCCACAGCCTGGATGCAATAATTACTCTCATTCCCTGCCTGCAACAGGAGTTTCAGTGGTGGTCGAGGGCTTGTCACCAGAACAATGGACAGCCAGGCAGACACTAACAACGGATGCATCAGATTATGCCTGGGAGGCCCACATGGCAGGAAGATGCATTCAGGGCACATGGCCCTCAAACCAAATGCATCTACATATCAATCAAAAAGAGATGTTAGCTGTTCAAAATGCCCTGACAGCCTTCAAGGACGTACTTCATCCGGGACAACTACTGATACAGACAGACAAAACCATGGTCATGTGTTATATAAACAAGCAGGGGGGCACACATTCTTACCCCCTTTGCAGACTAGCCATGACGTTGTGGGACACAGCATTGACTTACCAAGTACATCTGCAGGCACAATTCCTGCCAGGAAAGGAAAATACTCTGGCAGACAAACTAAGCAGAAACCTCATGGATCCCCACGAGTGGCACCTGGATCCACAAGTCTTCAGCATGATAACAAGGAAATGGGGATGCCTGGACATAGATCTATTTGCCTCCCCTCACAACTACCAACTAAAAAGATTTTGCACAAGGACTTATCACAGAGAAGCATGGAAAATGGACGCACTATCTTTCAGCTGGAAAAGCCTATCAGTATATGCCTTTCCTCCACTGCCACTCCTCCCCAAGGTACTCCTTAAGGTTGGAGAGGCGAAGCCAAAGATGATACTGATTGCCCCAGACTGGCCCCGTCAGTACTGGTATCCAATCCTAAGGAATTTGTCTCAATGCCCAGCTTGGACCTTACCTCAAATACCCCATCTACTGTCCTAGCAAAACAGTCAGATCCTGCACAGCCAACTCAGGACTTTAAACCTGGCAGCATGGTGGATAATGTAATCATACAAAACACACCTCTCAGTAAAGCTGTGATGAATGTCATTTTGGAAGCCAGAAGGCCCAGTACTAGAAAATCGTATGCTGGAAAATGGAAGAGATTCTGTGCTTGGAACCAGGCACAAGGAACTGATACAGCTGTACTAAATATTCCTCAGATTTTGCAATACTTAAATGAGATGCTGGACAAAGGCCTAACTTTTTCATCAATTAAAATTCATGCCTCTGCCATTTCAGCTCATTACAATACAGAGCCACCAATCTTTTCTCATCCTTTATTAAAGCAGTACCTTAGAGGAGCCAAAAATTTAAGGCCTCCAAGGAGATCACCAATACCTGCATGGGACCTCAACTATGTCTTGGAAAAACTCACCCTGCCTCCTTTTGAGCCAGCTGCTACTGCTGTTATAAAGTTTTTATCTTGGAAAACAACTCTGCTCCTAGCAATAACTTCTGCAAGATGAGTTTCAGAGCTACAGGCACTCATGACCATGGAACCTTTTATCATGTTTTATCCAGACAGGGTTTCTCTGAGGACAAACCCGACATTTATGCCTAAAGTGGTGTCCAGTGTGGCTCTTAACCAAACCATTCATCTGCCAACTTTTTATCCAAATCCACAGAACAAAGGGGATAGAATTCTGCATTCCTTGGATGTACACAGACAGCTTAGATTCTACTTGGACAGAACCAAAGCTTTCAGGAACACAGAGCAATTACTAGTGGCATATGCTGCAGGATCACAAGGAAAGGCTATCTCAAAGCAGACTATTTCAAAGTGGATAGGCCACTACATTCGTTTCTGCTATTTTCAACATGGCAAGCCAGTGCCTAAGGGCATTAGGCCACATTCAACCAGAGCTGCAGCCACTTCAGCAGCCTTTCTTAGGGGAGTACCAACCAAAGACATTTTAGAGGCTGCTACTTGGAGTGCAGTGCACACCTTTACAAAGCACTGTCATCTGCCACTCTACTCTAAATCCAGGGCAGGCTTTGCCACTGCAGTTCTGCAGGGCCTCATAGCCGCTCCTAATACTGTTTAGCTCAAGCCTCCCAACCATAGCTTTGGGACTCTACCCAAATGTAATGACTGCAACAGTGAAACATGAAGAACATAGTACAGTTGTGTACACTTACCATAAATGTAGATATTCGAGTGTATTCACTCTTGCAGTCCAGGTACCACCCGCCATCCCCCTTTTTTCTGCTGGAACTTATCTTTCCTTCTCTGATTTATACAACCTATGTGGTGTATTTGCTTGTAGATGAAGGTCAAGTTTATATTGGTGCATGTAATTTTATATATATAAATTTTGGCTACTCTTTTAGGGGGCACCTGACATCTGGGGCAAGAAAAACTGAAGAAAATGGCATTGGCTCCTTCTTTTATAACCCTGATGACCTGATGTCGGGGAAGGGGCGATAGCAGCCGATGCAGGACCCAAGACTTTGGAATTCAGCCCAACTGAGGGCAACCTGCCAGCAGGATTACCCAAATGTAATGACTGCAACAGTGAATACACTCGAACATCTACATTTATGGTAAGTGTACACAACTGTGCTTTCTTTCACTGAGCTGCCTTTTACTAAGTCCACATCAGCTGGCATTAGGATGTCTGTGACCTGGGGTGAAAAACGTATAGCATTTACATTTATGTCCTTAGAATTAAATGGAAAGTTTCATGGATTTAGTATTAGTGAAACAGAACCCATTCCCATCCATGGTTCTTGGATAACAGATGCATACAGAGTGGGTTTGCTGCTAAGTGGGGAGTCAGAATGAACAAAGTAAGAGGAGATTAATAAGATTTTATGTAAATCTGCCTCTACAACTGTTAAATCGTATACCAGCATGACCAAAAGCCAATGGCTGCATCTGCCAATATATGTATTGACATAAACTCCTACCCTGTCCTTACCACATCAGTAGTGAATTAATTAATGGCTTGATTTCTTCAGCTTGTGTACTGAGAATGAAATCTATCAATTCTTATTAACCTGTAATATTTACTAGTTGTAGTTTGGGGAGTTTTTGTAATAGGATTTGTTTTCTTTGAAATGTATATGTGAGCAATACCAGTTTCTTGATTTTTAATCGATTTTTATGTCGTATTCCTTATTGTTAATTAATTCAGTAATGATGATGTAAGGAGAGGGAAGTATTGTGGATAGCATGATTTTTATCTCTGATGAAGTCTTGTTCATTGTTTTAGGGATGAAAGCACTTAGATCTTTTATTCAATAAACTTGTTTGGTGCTTCTGCAGTTCTGGAGTATGGTGTTCCTCACTGCACTGTAATCTTTTGATACTTAACAATAGTTTGTGCAGTTGGTGATTCTTATTGACAGACATAGCTGTTGGCTTTTAATTGGGTTGGTGTATGATTAAAAGGTTTTCTTTGTAGTTGATTATTAGTTTTGGATTGATTCAGCCTTTGACAGTTGTCATTGCATGTGGCCAGTGAGGAAACATGCAACTGTTGCTATATTTCACAGGATCTGTTTGAGTCTATGACTGGAAATCTTACTAAATGAATTGAACAGTTGAACCAACAAATTGAGAAACATTCAACCATTTCAGTTAACTGAAAGACTGGAGAGGACCATAACAACACGCTCAGCATGCAGCGTGACATTGTTGTGAGCTCAGTCTGTTGGGACCAGAGAGATATCACTCCAGCACCATAAGGGTTACAAGTCTTCAAGAGGGCATAAAAGGGACATCATTAGTTCCCCCAAGATCTTAGCAGACAACAAGCCCAGTGTTTTTATACTGCAATGGGAAAATATCAACCTTGGTGAGTGGTTACTTACCAGGTTAAAGTTTTCTGGAGGATATAAACAACACAATAACATCAAGTTTACTGTAAAAAAAAAAAAAAAAACTTAAATTTTTTGAACATAAACTCTTTAAATACAGTAAATTACAGATAGAGAATTACTGTTTTCATAAATGTATCAAAATTAAAATAGTACAAAATGGTTAAAGGACATGGAAGTTTCCCTCAGGACATAGGGAAGCCTGTGACCAACATAATGAAGCATTCTAGTTATTTGACAGTCATGGGTGTGAATTAATGGAAGTTTTAATGAAGCATAATCATATGACTATAGATTTCTTAGAAAATGAAGTAAAATATTTGGACAATAATATTAAAATGGATTTGGCATTCGGGCATTACAATGGCGATTATTTATTTTAATATCTTTAAACATATTGACAAGCTTATTGGTGATATTAAAATAAAAAAGAGAAAAATAATGGTGGGACAAAGGAGACTATGGTATTTATATAGCATACCTGAGTCCAGGTTCACAGGATAGGGAAGGACTCAATGGTAGTAAATTAGATTTTGGACTCACCCATACAGATATTAACAGACACATATTAGACCCTTTAGAATTTCCTTTTCTCAAGAGAGCTGAGAGGCTGAAAATTCAACAGAAAGAGAGAAGAACCAATCTTCCAGGGTATTAGCAGTCAAGGGAACAGACTGGTGTTTCTCCTCAGGACCAGAGAGGGAGTAATGGGAGATACGAGTCACTGGCCATGAAGTTAATGAAGATTAATACCAACAAACATAGGCATTTCAACGTGTACACCTATAGTAGTTTGGATGTTTGTAGTGGTTATGCAGAGTTGTTTGAGAAAGGAATGATCTGCATACCCACCAGAAAGGCTGATCTTGTAACAATATTGATAGATTTAAAACTTTACTCCAAGAAGTTGAATTTCTGTTTTATTTTTTGGTAATGATCTTAACTCTGCTTACAGTAATGAGTTGACAAAAACCAGTACTTATAACCCACCTTTACTCTGCTATATTATTATTTGAGAGATTATGTGAATTTGATGGTCGACATTTTTTACATGATCATACCAGACTGATTAATTTCAATCTTACCAGAGATGAAAATAAATTAATAAGAAACATCTGCAGCAATAAAGATATTAAATTAATAAAACCCATTAAGGGTGGCAGTCTGGCACTCATGAAAACTTTTGATTATAATTTTAAGATTGATAATTTATTGATATCTGCACGGTATGAGGAGATTTTTAGAAATCAATTAACTATAAGCTATAGTAAAATAAATATTTTATTATATGATTTGTTCATGCAGGGTCACATTACTAATTCACAATGCAAGTTTTTGAAAGTTGAATATTCACGTATTCCTGGTATTTTCGGTACCCTGAAAATTCATAAAAATCAGTATTGTTCTCCTTTGTGACCTATTGTTGATGCTAAGGGCTCTAAGACTCATGCTATGGCAAAATGCATTGATGTTAAACTCAAAGATGCATTGAGAAATGAAAAATATGTTTACAAGGATTCTTGTGATTTTTTGAGAAATGTTAACAATAACTTGTTCACAGATGAAATTTTATTTGTTATGATAGATGTTAAAGATGTTTTTTCAGTGACTGCCAAAAATGTAGGTATTTGTTTTTTAAATATTTAAGTACATTAGAGGTTTTTGATAACAGCAACATCAATGTTTTTAAGGACCCCTATGGAGGCTGTTTGGAGAACAAGTTTATATTTTTGAGGGCAGCATTTATAAACAAATAACATGGGTAGCCATGGGAGCTGTATGTGCTCCCACATTTGCTAATATCACTATGGCCTACTGGAAACATACTTTTGTTTTCTGTTCAGATTTTGAGAACTTTTGGGTCTTATATCATTGCTTTTTAGATGGTATAGATTTATGTAACAGGGATTCAAAGGATAGGCTGATGAAATGTTATCATTGTATTAACAATAAGACTATTTTTTCAATTTACCATTGAGTCTTCACAGAGTGTTTTAAAATATTTACTTGATGAAATTTAGAAGGACGGTTTGAACAAGGAGTTTATAGCTAATATTTAAAGAAAACCTGCGTATTCCAATTCATTACTACATTTTAACAGTTGTCAACCTCATCATCAAAAAAGACTCCTGATAAAAGGTCTACTGGTCAGATTAGTTCAAATGATATTGAATCAGGACTTGTTTCCCCTTGAAAGTGAAAAACTTAGATCTATGTTTGTTTCTAGGGGTTACCCTGAGAGTTTTCTCAGTAGTAGTTTTTCTGAGGTTTACACTAAAAGATCTTCTGGTTTCAGTGTACCCCCTTCAGGGATACAAGAAAGTGAGCTGCCCTATATTACTGAAACTAATACTACTGATATTGAAACAAATTACAGCACGGGTTTAGTGTTAACAAATAATGGTGATGCAGAAATTATTAGGCAACTTGTTGAGAAAAACTGGAAGGTTTTCACAATTGATGGGATAAATAAACAGGTGGCTGGAAACGCTACATGAATTATTTATAAAAAGGACTGGTGTGTTAAGAATTACATAGAATGATTATGGAGTGTTCCTGGGAGTGCAAGAGGGAAAACAGACACATTTAAATGTGGAAGGTATAAGTATTGCCCTTTCATTAATCAAGTAAAGATGTCAGCATTAGCAGATATGTTATTGTTAATTCTCATTTTTATTGTAATTATTTAAACATGAGAGCAGTATATATAGCAATGTGTCACAATTCTTCAATAGGCAATACTAAAAGGGCTCTCAAAGACAGAATTTATGAATATGTATATGCAATTAAAATGAAAGACAGATATAATGCGATATAGGGGCACACTTTTAATTTTTGTGTTTTAGATTTTGTTGAACAAGATGTGAGGGGGTGGCCATGGAAAATTAAATTAGAAACTAAGGAAATGCATGGCAATTAAGACCACATGCTACAGGACATAATGGTTTAAAGGACATAATTTCTTTAGCTTGTGTACTGAGAATGAAATACATCGATTCTTTTTAAACTGTAGTAGTCAACTGGTTGTATTTTAGGGCAATTTTGTAATATGATTTTTTTTTAATTAATGTGTGGTTAATATTAATTTCTTCATTTATATTTGATTTTTATGTTGCCTCACTTATTATAATTAATTAATTAATTAATTAATGGTGATGTAAGAGAGAGGACTTTTTTTGCCAATACACAAGTATTATGGGATAGTATGATTTTTATATCTGATGAAGTCCCGTTCATTGTTTTATGGATGAAAGTGTTTACATCTTTTATTTGATAAAGTTGTTTGGTGTTTCAGCACTGCTGGGGTATGGTGTTCCTCAATGCACTTTAACCTTTCGATACCTGACAGTAGTCTGTGTAGTAAGTGATTCTTGTTGGCAGACACAACCATTGAATTTTGTTCAGGCTGGTGTATGATTAAACAGTCATAATACACTCCTAGACTTATGTCAATACGTCAAGCAGTGAGAGCTCCCTCTGTCAGCTCATCCAATGCTCAAAACACTAGTCAACCTGCAGTTGACTGGAGTTAACTGAACATCAGAGCTTTATCATCTAAACATGGATCTGGCCCAATCAATCTGCCTTAGAATGTCTTCCCCTTATCAAGCTTATCAAAGGTCATAATACAGCCTGAAAAGATGGAAAACCCTCCTTGTTGAGGTTGTTCTTGTGTACAGAGAACATGTGACCTGAAACTTAACCACATTTAAGTAGAATGACACAGAGGTATGCAGAGGTGTTTGTCAGCCCACGTTTTTTATTTCATTGTTTTTTGATTTAGAAAAAAAAAAAATGCTAGTTCTGAGTTTTGCGTTACCTGTGATTTGTTGACAACTTTATCAGCTTTTACCAAGATCCTAAAACCTCCTGCCACTGGAATTACAAAATGCTTTAATAACCTCATCACACATTAAAGCCTTTCCCTAGTGTATGTGTCACCCATACTTCAATTTCCCTCCTCCCAATTTGTTTAGGTTTGCAAAATCCCTTGACTAAGAAGCCCTTGCCAGCCTTCACTTCCTCCAGAGGTCATCCAGGCATTGTGTAGGTATGATATGTCATCACTTAGATGTGAAAGACATAGTGTTACGTGAATGATGGTGGTGCAGCAGTTAACATTGCTGCATCACAGCAAAAGGTTCTCTGGTTCAATCCTCGGCTGGGGTGCCTTCTGTGCGGAGTCTGCATGTCCTCCCTGTGGTCACGTGGGTTTCCTCCGGGTGCTCCGGCTTCCTCCCACATCCTAAAGACATGCTGTAGGTGGATTGGATACTCTACATTGGCCCTAGGTGTGAGTGTGTGTATGTGTGTGCCTTCTGTGGAAGGTTGGGTGCCGCGCTGGCAACTCAACACCGTAAAACTCCACTGCCAATCATGAGTGGACAGATGATCCGCTGTGGCAACCCCTAATCGGGAAAAGCCGAAAGAAGAAGAAGAAGTGCAGCAGCCTTCCATATGTTACATTGTCATCAGACTAGCATTGCTAACAGATGGAACACAACACATAGTAAGGCTGTCCCATATGCATATATACAGATTTTGATCACTGATGGTCTCAAGTAATCATGCAGAGATTAGGAAGTGATATAAACATTAGATGATCCAAAGACTAAAATGTAAGAGCTTATCTGATTGGTTTGTAACTTCAAAAGTACTGCAGTGAAACCCTGAAGACAGAAATCTTTTATACAGTACATAATTGCTTTGAGTTAGGAAAATGGCCTGCATTATTCGTTGTATCCATGTAGAACAGAAGTGAGTATCATGTACTCACAGTATGTGTGCAGTCATGGGATTTAACTGCACATCTCTTATAATATGGTTGTGTTGATCATAAGCAGAAAAAAACCCACCCGGTACTTTATAACAGCAACAAGAGCAGTGTTGTGAGGATTATTTACAAAAAAAAGAAACAAAAAACACACACGCACACACAAAATCATGCAACATAATTGAATTGTTTATAATGTGTGGAGGCTGCCTACACAGCTGACAGCTTATTTAACAAGTAATTGTTTGTTTATAGCCTTGGCTCCTGTCAAGTTGCATAATTCCTGCTAGAGTTTGGGAATATGCCCAAGAAAAGTTTCCTTAAGATAAAAAGAACATTTTGAATGATGACCATCCACAGCATTTGTTGTGCTTCTCAAAATTCAGAAAATATGCACTGTGAGCTCTTTTTAGTTGTGTTTACTTTCTAAATGACCCATTCTCGTGCAAGAGTTCACTTCTGCAGCTAGAGTCTTAACAAACATGCTTTTACAGGTTCTTGGAAGCCAAATGAAACATGCTCTTGAAAATATGTTTAAAAAGCAGTACTTTGATTAAGTCAGGTGACCAAGTACATTAACAAAATCCAAAGTTGATATAGGTAGGTATTTCAGTTCTAGTGTGAGAGGAATACATTGGCAAAGCCCAGAGCAATCATACATCTCAGAAAGGATTAAGTTAAGAAGCAGAGTTCAGAGAAAACTATTTCACTGCATTGTCTTTTGCACTGCGTTTTAGGAAATGATGTACAACAAAATAATAATAATAATAATAATAATAATAATAATAATAATAGGCAGATCGTTGTGATTGTCCACCCAGGGAGCAACACTGGTCATAGACTATACTCACAGGCTATCCACCTACCGCAGGTCACAAAATTAACTGACCTCACCTCAGACTTTATGCCCACTGAATGGTGCACAGCAACTATTATCCCACTCCACAAAGGGGGAGCCACCACGGACCCCGGGAACTACTGCCCCATTAGCCTAACGAGCCTGGTCTGCAAGGCCATGGAATGTATCATCATGGAACTTATAAACAAAGTCATTGGTAATCTCCAAACTCTGGACCCCACCCAGTTCGGGTTTGTAAAAGGCAGATCATGTCTCCTAAACCTGATTGACTTCTTTGAAGCAATCACCAAAGTCGCAGACGAGGGTAAGGTGGTTCACACAGCCTGTATAGATCTTGCCATGGCTTTTGACACAATCCTGCACTCTGAAATTATGAATAAACTCACTAAACTAGGTATAAATCCCTATGTCACAAGATGGGTTGCCAACTGGCTCACTGACAGAACCCACACTGTGAAAGTAACAGACTCTAAATCCGACTTCAGACCAGTGACAAGTGGAGTACCACAGGGTTCAGTCCTGGGTCCTATCATGTTTGGTATCTACTTTTCTGAACTACAGGCTAACAAAGAAGGTCTTTGGCTAACAAAGTTTGCAGATGACTGCAAACTAGGAGCCATAATTTAAACTCCTAACGATGTGGACATCCTACAAAAGGGCTTCACTAAGACAGATGCCTGGTGTCAAAGCCATGGCCTGAAGCTCAGTGCCAAAAAGTGCATTGTCATCCCCTTTGGTAAAAACTCTGTACCCATGAGCAACCACACAGGTGGTAGTCTACATAACACCGAAAGTGTGATGAGACCTTGGGACACAAGTGGACAGTAGTCTCTCTTTGATAGTCACATCACCACAGTAGTCAGAAAATCCTTCTACATGACACACCTCATCACAAAAGGTTTCCTCATCCAGGAAAAAAGAGGTCATTGTTCCCCTCTACTCATCACTCATTAGACCCATTATAGAGTACAATGCCCCTTTTGGTATGTACCTCACACGACATCTACAACAACTGGAAAGGCAGCAGAAATACCTCACAAAGAGGATTACCGGCCTAAAAACAAATGCCCTATGCAGACTGTCTCAAAAAACTCCAGCTTTACTCTATTGCATATCACCTACTCAGAGGCAATCTCTCCCTAACATGCAAAGCTATGTCAAACCCAGAGCTGTTGAATGTGCTCCACTTAAATAAATCCCAATCCCTCTGAGCTACATGCTCTAGGGACCTAAACCTTGTCACCACAATAAACAGAACATGCTGGAGGGATAGATTCCTGTCCCAGAGACTTCCCATACTCTGGAACAAACTACCTATCTATATCAAACAAAGTTCCTCATTAGCATTCTTCAAGAAAAATCTTAATGACTGGATGTGAACTAGGAAATTCACCCCAGGGATCACCTCTGTGGCTCTGCTCGACAGGGGCACAGGAAAATAATTTTCATGGGTGGTGAAAGTCAGGGTACCTTTTTGGCTAGGCTTGTATAGGCCCTAAGGCCGACAACCTAGTACCTACCTATGAAACTCTGAACAACTCTGTTAAGATACAGTGAAACAGAGCACTAACAGTGTACTCTGTTATGCAGTGCATTTTATTGGCATTTCCACCACTGCTGCTGTGATTGAGTGACATATTTCTTCAAAATCACCCATGTCACCCTCTGTCATGTAATAATAGATTACACCGCTCAACCTCTAAGTAGAAGAAATCTGGACAAAACCAAAAATAATGGGGAAGACAAAGGCCCAAAATGAGGCATGCATTTTACATATTGCTCTTATGAACTTAGAAAGTTGTTGGATAACAAGTTTTATGGTAGCATACATTTTTTGAAGGATTTAAAATCTTAAACTCCAATATATGTCATTATTTAGTGATTTCATTCCTCAATGATTTGTCCAAAAGCCACAAATTTTATGAGGAACAAAGGCACAAATCTAGTCAGTCTGTAGAAATCTGGAAAGGTATGTTATAGTTAAGTGGCCAGTAGGGGCAGTGTGTGTTACAGATTTATGTGGTGTCAGTACTAACAACAGTCTAGTGATGCAATAAACTACACCAAGATGTATGTCATCATTGCTGCAGTACTTAAATGTTAGGTTTGTGAACAGAGAAATGCTACTAATCTGGTACCATAATTGATGTCACCATGTGAGAGGCTGGCACGATGGTTAAGGTGTTTACCTTATAAACACAAGATTCTCACATGGGGTAATTGTCTAGCCTTAAAATGTCCCACAAGGGCAGTTAACCTAGCATTAATCCATGAACCTATGAATTATAGGAGTGTAATTATTGTGGTCTACAGGTAAATTACAATGACATTAGTATCCTGTGACAGTGTAATGCATATTATTATGGTGATACAGTAGCAAACACTGTTAGTCTTTACAACACCAGTTTCATGAACAGTGACTTGCATCACTTCCATTAAAAATGATTCCTGTGGCAAGTAGGCCACAAAGTAAATAATAAAGTGATTTATTCTTTTAGCAATGCAGGCACTGTACCATGATGAGAGATTGTACTGATAATAAAGATTTGACAAACATTGATAAACATTGATGTCATAGATTGTATCCGAATTGCCAGTGTTACTGCTGTGGAACAATGGTATAATCTCTGAAATCAGGCACAGCTTTCATGAGGTAAACTGACAAATTGCCACCATATTAAAATGCCTCTTGTATTGTACAGTTACAGATGGAAGAAAGATCAATATTTTTTCCATTGAAATGTAGACTGCTAGATTTGTTCAGTTTGTAACTCAGTGTTTAAACGAGACACAACTAGACTGGTAGGAAGGGGATATACACCTCAGGTACAAATTGTTGTGTGGTATGATTGGTAGAACACTGTCTTCAATGCATTACCTTACATTTTCAGGCAGAACTGAAGCACTGTAGTTCTTGTCTTCATTGAATCTGCAGGTTTCCGAAATGCTGCTATTGCATTTACTGTAAGAACTGAAGCATTGCAGCACTTATTGTGTTGCATAAACTGTAGAACTGTAACCACTGTTTGTTCCTTAACTTAAAGTGGAGTTGGGGTGCCAGATCTGTAGATTGGACTAGACACCAGGCATAAAAACAGTTAGTTATAGCTCTGATGCTGATCTATGTTATTAAAGGCATTTTGAAACCTGTCATTACTGTGAGACAACCAAACTCTAAGAAGGAAGATGATTGCATTATAGCAAAGTTCATTTTAATTTATTTTTATTCATTTGTAATGGCGTAAAGGTATAGAGTGACAGTTAATATTGTTTTCAAGTTTAAAAGACCTGGAACATACAGATAAGGGAGAAGTAACTACTTTAACTTTTTATTTCTTAAACCACTTTAGTCCCTGAAATGTTTCTGTGTAATTTGTGCAGTGTGTATTTCCCAGTTTCTGATTTTCTGCTTTAGAAAAACTTTCAGATATGTGACAGGATTTCAATTGGATATGACACACACCATTGATTTGTGGTGATTAAAATAACAAAGCTACATTTTCATGTGCTGAGCTTCTGGGAACTATGCTAAAGCTTATACATTGAGTTCCAGACATTATAGCAATTCTCTTGCGCTAGTTTTATTACATATCAATAAATAATAAGAACAAAAGCTATTTCAGTGTACTGGGCTTAATACAATGCAATCCAGCAATGGTGTATACTCTCTGGAGTTGGTGGTCTGATGTAAATTCTAGATTCATTAAAATGCAAGTGTTTTATCTGTGATTATGTAAACTGAAATGTTAAGTTTTGCAATATTTTTCAGTAGATAAAAAACTGGCAAAGACAAGGCTCCAGGTTCTCCAGCATGTTTAATAAAGACAAACACAAGCACTTTCATTGAATGCTTCCTCAGGTGTATACCAAATTAAAATAAAACACCATTCTTATACCATTAAACAAAGTCACATGACCTATCATTCAGCATTTAAAGGTAAAGGAGACTTCAATGAAAACACATAAAAGCACATAAAAGATTACATAAAACATATATATAAAACATATATACAAAAAATCTTAAAACATACTATATATGCAATGGTCGAGTTTTTAGGATGGGTCTCAAAGGAACATGGTCATTAAGACCATGTCCTACATCTGCCTTAACCTTACAATCCATTCTGCCAGCAGTCCTTCTGTCCTGGTTCTAATGTCACCTCCCCTTAAATTCTCAAAAGATCTCCCCAGGACCATAAACTTAAATCTACAATGACCATTAGTCTCAGTGACATGTTTCACTAGTGCAGTAAATACACTCTTTTTCTTAATATGATAAAGGTATTCTCTTACTCTATATTTTAACTGTCGGTTTTACTGACATAGAATTTGTTGCACATTTGGCATACAGCTAAATAGACAACATGAGAACTATCACATGTAGCACTTGTCATAAGCTTAAATGTTTCGCCTAAGTCCAGATGTCTAAATTCCAGGTCATCAGAGATGAACCTGCAAGACTGGCAATTCTCACATGGTCTGGTCCCTCCTGCACCAAGGGCCATGCCATAGTCTCTAGTGGTACAAAGCCATCTTCTTAAAGATTTTTTATTTTTAAAAATAAATTAATTAAGGTTGTGGGTCCAAACACTTGCTCACTTGCCTGTCTATAGGCAAAATATTCCAATGTTTATTAATATCAGTGTATAGTCTAATATTTCTGGAATAAGTAAGACACATCCTCAGCTTGTTTGAGAACCCAGCCACTGGGGATGCACAAGCCAGTGCATTTCATTGTGCCGGTCCCAAGCCCGGATAAATTGGGAGGGTTGCGTCAGGATGGGCATCTGGCATAAAACTTCGCCAAAACATTTCATGCAGTCACCAAGAAAAATTTTTATACCAGATCGGTCGAGGCCCAGGTTAACAACGACCGCCACTAGTACTGTTAGCCTACAGGGTGCTGGCGGAAATTGGGCTACTGTTGGCTGAAGGAGGAGAAGAGGCAGAAGACATGGCCGAAGGCAGGAGGAGAGGAGAAAGGCTAGGACTGTGGTAGTGAGGGTCGGAACTTTGAATGTTGGCAGTATGACTGGTATAGGGAGAGAGCTAGCTGATATGATGGACAGAAGGAAGGTTGATATATTGTGTGTGCAAGAGACCAGATGAAAGGGGAGTAAGGCTAGGTGTATCGGAGGTGGGTTCAAATTGTTTTATCATGGTGTGGATGGGAGGAGAAATGACATAGGAGTTATTCTGAAGGAACAGTATGCTGAGAGTGTTTTGGAGGTGAAAAGAGTGTCAGATAGAGTGATGTTTATGAAGCTGGAAATTGATGGTGTAATGATGAATGTTGTTAGTGCATATGCTCCACAAGTTGGGTGTGCAATGGATGAGAAAGAAAAATTTTGGAGTGAATTGGATGAAGTGGTGATGACTGTACCCAAGGGTGAGAGAGTGGTGATTGGAGCAGATTTCAATGGGCATGTTGGTGAAGGGAACAGAGGGGATGAGGAAGTGATGGGTATGTATGGTGTTAAACAAAGGAATGCAGAAGGTCAGATGGTAGTGGATTTTGCAAAAAGGATGGACATGGCTGTGGTGAATACATATTTTAACAAGAGGGAGGAGCATATGGTGACATACAAGAGTGGAGGAAGATGCACATAGGTGGATTATATCTTATGTAGGAGGGCCAGTTTGAAGGAGATTGGAGACTGTAAAGTGGTGACCGGAGAAAGTGTCGTTAGGCAGCATAGGATAGTGGTTTGTAAGATGGTGTTGGTTATCAAGAAGAGGAGGAGGAGTGTGAGGGCAGCACCAAGGATCAAGTGGTGGAAATTGAAAAAGGGTAATTGTGAGGTGGAGTTCAGGGATGAGTTAAGGCAGGCACTGGGTGGCAGTGAAGAGTTACCAAATAGCTGGGTAACTACAGCAGAGCTAGTAAGGGCTAGACGGCTAGAAAGGTGCTTGGTATCACATCTGGACAGAGGAAGGACGACAAGGAGACATGGTAGTGGAATGAGGAAGTACAGGAGAGTATACAGAGAAAGAGGTTGGCAAAGAAGAAGTGGGATTGTCAGAGAGATGAAGAAAGTAGACAGGAGTATAAGGAGATGAGGTGCGTGGCAAAGAGAGAGGTGGCGAAGGCTAAGGGTAAGGCATATGAAGAGTTGTATGAAAGGTTGGACACTAAGGAGGGAGAAAAGGACCTGTACTGATTGGCTAGACAGAGGGACCGAACTAAGAAAGATGTGCAGCAGGTAAAGGTGATAAAGGATAATGAGGGACACATACTCACAAGTGAGGAGAGTGTGTTGAGGAGATGGAAAGAGTACTTTGAGGGATTGATTAATGAAGAGAATGAGAGGGAGAGAAGGTTGGATGATGTAGGGATAGTAAATCATGAAGTACAATGGATTAGCAAGGAGGAAGTAAGGATAGCTATGAAGAGAATGAAGAATGGAAAGGCTGTTGGCCCAGATGACATACCTGTGGAAGCATGGGAGGTGTTTAGGTGAAATGGCAGTGGAGTTTTTAACCAGATTGTTTAATGAAATCTTGGAAAGTGAGAGGATGCCTGAGGAATGGAGAAAAAAGTGTTTTGGTACCGATTTTTCAGAATAAGTGTGATGTGCAGAGCTGTAGTAACTACAGAGGGATAAAATTGATCAGTCACAGCATGACGTTATGGGAAAGAGTAGTGGAAGCAAGGTTAATAAGGGATGTGATGATTAGTGATCAGCAGTATGGTTTCATGCCAGGAAAGAGCACTACAGATGCGATCTTTGCTCTGAGAGTGTTGATGTAGAAGTACAGAGAATGTCGGAAGGAGTTGCATTGTGTTTTTGTAGACTTAGAGAAAGCATATGACAGGGTGCCTAGAAAGGAGTTGTGGTATTGTATGAGGAAGTCAGGAGTGTCAGAAAAGTATGTAAGAGTGGTACAGGATATGTACGAGGGTAGTGTGACAGCGGTGAGGTCTGCAGTGGGAGTGACTGATGCTTTTAAGGTGGTGGTGGGGTTACATCAAGGATCAGCTCTGAGCCCTTTCTTATTTGCAATGGTGATGGACAGGTTGACAGACGAGATCAGACAGGAGTCCCTGTGGACTATGATGTTTGCAGATGACACTGTAATCTGTAGTGAGAGTAGGGAACAGGTGGAGGAGACCCTGGAGAGATGGAGATATGCTCTAGAGAGAAGAGGAATGAAGGTCAGCAGGACTAAGACAGAATATATGTGTGTGAATGAGAGGGAGGATAGAGGAATGGTGAGGATGCAAGGAGTAGAGGTGGCGAAGGTGGATGAGTTTAAATACTTGGAGTCAATAGTTCAAAGTAACGGTGAGTGTGGAAGAGAGGTGAAGAAGAGAGTACAGGCAGGATGGAGTGGGTGGAGAAGAGTGTCAGGAGTGGTTTGTGACAGATGAGTACCTGTAAGAGTGAAAGGGAAGGTCTAAAAGAGGGTAGTGAGACCAGCTATGTTATATGGGTTGGAGACAGTGGCATTGACAAAAAGGCAGGAGTTTGAGCTGGATGTGGCAGAATTAAAGATGTTAAGATTTGCACTGGGTGTGATGAGGGTGGACAGGAGTAGGAATAAGTATATTAGAGGGTCAGCCCAGGTTGGAAGGTTTGGAGACAAAGCCAGAGAGGCACGATTACGTTGGTTTGGACATGTGCTGAGGAGGGATGCTGAGTATATTGGGAAAAAGATGCTAAGGATGAAGCTACCAGGTAACAGGAAAAGAGGAAGGCCTAAGATAAGGTTTATGGATGTGGTGAGAGAGGACATGCAGGTGGTTGGTGTGACAGAGCAAGATGCAGAGGACAGAAAGAAATGGAAACAGGTGATCTGCTGTGGCGACCCCTAACGGGAACAGCCGAAAGAAGATGATGATGATCCTCAGCTTGTTTCAGATACGTTGTCTGTTCTCATTATGGGTTGTACTAACAACTATCGATTGCAAGAAATATGGTTTGGCTCTAGTTTTCCTTAATTTAGCCACATCTATTAAGTTTTTTTTGTATCATATATTCATCGTATCCTCTTTCCATAAGTTCTGTCCCAGCAATCTCCATTTGTTGTTCAAAATCTTCCTCTTTGGCATTAAGCCTGGAGGCTCTATATGCCTGATTTTGTACAATATTTCTAAAAATGTACCTCGGGTTCATGCTGTCACTGTTTAATAAGTTGTTTACATGAAAATCTTGCCTGTATAACCTTGTGCTCAATTCATGATTACTTCCTTTATATATGGACACATCTAGAAAATTCACTTCAGTATGTGACCAATTCAATGTGAATTTAAGATACTGTGTTTGACTTATTGATGAATTCAACAAATTCCATCAACTGTTCAAATGACCCATTCCATAAAAGGGACAGGTCATCCACAAACCTTTGAAAAAACAGAATGTTTTGTTTAAAGGGGCTTCCTGTTAAACATTCCATTTCCCATTCAGACATCACAGCATTCGCATAGCTGTTGGTGTACAATGTTCCCATTGCGACCCCATTGCACTGCCAGTAGATTTTATCTCTAAACAGAAATATGTTGTTCTCTAATACCATTTTTAATAATACTTGTATCAATTCTACTTTGGCTTTTGTAAAATGTGTACTCTTGTCCAACTGTCTAATCACACTATTTATGCCTGCATCATTTGGTGTCAGTATGAAAAGTGACACTACATCAAGTGTAACTAATATATACTGACTGGGTAATTGTCTCATTTTGTGTATCATTACGTTCCTCTTCAAAGGTGCTATTGAACAATGGATTAATACTCTCACTCACCTTTGAGATAAATTCATCTACACTTATCTCAGTCCATGGATTCTTAGTAAGCCCTCTATTATGATATGACCGGCAGATAAGGGAGGTCAGATTGTCATCATGGATAGGGCTGAATATGACAATATGATGTTTAATATGTTAAATGATCAAAGTTTTTATAAGGTTATTTCACCTTTGCAGGTGAATAAAATGGTTGAAACGGTTCGTAGTGGTCTAGAGGAATTGAATTTGGTGGGTCTCACTGATGAAAATCTGTACAAGTATTTGATTATTTCCAACCCCACTACCCCGATAATTCAAGGATTGCCCAAGCTCCACAAAAATTCAAAAAATCCCTCCATGAGGCTGATAGTGGCTGGAAGAAACTGGTGTGCAGAGTCTATCTCCATATTTCTAGAAAAAAAACTGTTGTTTGATAAGTTGGTCAGAATATATGCTGAGAGATACCGAGCATTTTGTCAGGGACCTCTATGATTATGTAAGTAAGAGACGATTATCCCATCAGTATATATTAGTTACACTTGATGTAGTGTCACTTTCACAGTGATACCAAACGATGCAGGCATCAATAGTGCGATTAGACAGTTGGACAAGAATACAAATTTTAAAAGAATTGATACGAGTATTATTAAAAATGGTATTAGAGAACAATGTATTTCTGTTTAGAGATAACATCTACTAGCAGTGCAATGGGGTCACAATGGGAATATCATGCACCAACAGCTATGTGAATGCTGTGATGTCTGATTTGGAAATGGAATGTTTAACAGGAGGCCCCTTTAAACAAAACATTCTGTTTTTTCAAAGGTCTGTGGATGACCTGTTCCTTTTATTGAATGGGTCACTTGAACAGTTGAAGGGATTTGTTGAATTCATCAATAAGTCAACACAGTTTCTTAAATTCACATTGAATTGGTCACATACTGAAGTGAATTTTCTAGATGTGTCCATATATAAAGGAAGTAATCATGAATTGAGCACAAGATTATACAGGAAAGATTGTCATGTAAACAACTTATTAAACAGTGAGAGCATGCACCCAAGGTATATTTTTAGAAATGTTGTACAAAATCAGGCATATAGAGCCTCTAGGCTTAATGCCAAAGAGGAAGATTTTGAACAACAAATGGAGATCGTTGGGACAGAATTATGGAAAGAGGATACAATGAATGTATAATACGAAAAAACTTAATAGATTTGGCTAAATTAAGAAAAACTAGAGCCAAAGCTTGCAGAAAAAGTTAACTTTTTGACAGAAAATGAGCTAAATGCATCTGTTTAAGTTGACAATGTGTTAATGAGGAATTGAGACACCAGCATTACATTTCACTGTGCTAAAAAGTTTGCTATTTAGAATAAGTGATCATAGGCTATAGTTAATGAAGTCCCTTCCATTTTACACAAGCTAGCAACTTGGTGCTAATTTTAGGGATGCATCTTCAGGGACTTATTTGAGCTACAAATGTTAAGTATACCTTTTGCTTTCCAAGCAGATTGCACTAATTTGTTGTTCTCAGTTATTTTAGATACTTTGCTAGTTAAGTCACATATATCTCATATAAAATTAAACCATATTTACTGAGTCTTCATCTTAAGCTTGTTATGGCTTTGATGTTTGCACCCCATTTGTATTCATTGAATTGAGCAGTCATGGAGGACACATGTAACTTGATCCTGTACTTCTGAAAGGTGCTGACAGCAGGTTTATTTTACAAAATGTTCTCTTTTTCCCATTTGTTTTTGGTCCTTCTATATTCACTCATTTCTTATGTCTTCATCGCTGTTAGCCATACTCCTGTTGTTATCACAGTACTTAGAATTCCAAAGCCCAGCCCTGATTCATGTGTTCTACTACCACTCTTTTGTGTAACTTCCTGCTCCATTTCTCACACTTTCTCGCTTTGTCTACTCTTTCTGTAAAGTCAATTGAAATATTACATCAATGACTTGAAATTCTTCTATCTTGCCTTCCATACAACAGATCTCCTCTGGTGATAATACTTAAAACCATTATCTGTTACTCTAATAGGCATGTTGCAGCTTCAGTTTCAAGGGGTGTGCTTTGCATATTTGCATTTTGCATGCATTTGTAAAATAGAACTCCACCTTTTTATTGTTAAGTTTGCTCTTCTTTGTATATAAACATTTTCGCAAACATACATCTGTACTCATTGTGACAATGTAGATCTTGCACTGCTGTTAATGTGTTTGCTTAGATCACATATCATTAATGATTTAAAAAAAGACCAATATTTATTTCTTACTGTTTAAGCTGTAAATATATGAACACTGTCCAATGCTGCTTACTTGTTGCTCAAGCATTTCGGCTATGGTCAGAGGTGGATCATGGTCAAATAAGGCCATAGACAGGGTAATGTATCAGGGCCACCCTCCAAAGCAGCCCTCCCCCAGTAGCACCCCCTACCCACAGCTGCCCATCCCTGGACAGCAACCCATCCCCCAGTCATTCCAGTGTCCCATTGCTTGGCAATTTCTCCCAATTTAGCATAAATACTGTTCAAACCCATCCCCCAGTCATTCCAGTGTCCCATTGCTTGGCAATTTCTCCCAATTTAGCATAAATACTGTTCAAACCTGTCAGTGTGGATATTATTTTCTTTTTTTTCACTTGTACAATGATTAGACATATTTAAAATTTTAATTTCAAATTTTATAGCACAATCACAGCAAAAACAGACCGCATAAACAGTCAGCTTCTCTGCCCTTGAAACTCACATTTATTAAAATGGCATTGAATCCGACATTGAAAGAAAATGCGTCTATCCAGTGGCAGATTTAGTTTACCTTTCGGCTGTTTTCAAACAATAGGCTCCTTGCGCACATTATTTTGGATCATGCATATATGCATGTATTCCTTGATGCACCATATTGACTGTAATAAATTATATTCCTTGTAAAATGCAGTACCATATGATAGAGTGTGTTTTAAATTTGTAGGTTTGAACATCTTTCCAGTAATCAATGAAACAAAACATGTGAGCCAATAATGATAAAACTACCCATTACAGAACATTTCAACCACAAAAGACAAGGCAAATTACACTCCATGAATATCAGTCAATATCCACAATCTCTGCAGAAGTGAAAGTCATCTGAATAATTCTATATTAAAGAGATCTATAGCTAATGAAGAGGTTGCTACTGGCAAGCAACTTTACTTTCCAAATGTTTTAAGTACACATTCAGTGTATGCTGCCCTTGAAAATAAATTCCTCATGTTACATTAAAAATAAAAATAAAACATTAAGCTCGTAATATTGCAATAGGGAATGGCTGTCATACCAGCAATAGGTTTATAGTTACTAGGCATTTCATCCAAAGGGGGATACAGTCAGGAGCGCAGCATCCCAATTAAGAGGCATTACAATATGAGCATCAATCTGCAAGTTGTGATAGTAGAGCTTACATCCTTCTGCACCAAAGACAAGTATGCTACTTGTTGTGCTAACACTCTTTCAAGACTTATAGCACAAACAATGATGGCAGTCATTTGCTAAACAAAACATTACATACTGAAAACATACGTAGCAGGATCAACAGTAAACTTATCTTCCTTTGAAACTAACAGTCTTTGAAAATGCTCAGAAATTCAACATTCTTTCAAACTTGCATAGAAACTCAACAGTCCTTGAAAATGCATAGAAACTCAACAGTCTTTGAAAATGCACAGGAACTCAGTATTTCTTGAAAATGCACTCAAACTCAGCAGTACTTGAAATGCACCTGCTGATGACAGTTTGGTAGTTGATGTAGGACATTCAGGCTCTAGGCTCCTGTATTCAAGGTATAGGGTTTGACCCTTAATAAGTTAACCAACCTGCCATCCCTAACTGGGACATTTCACACACACACACACACACACACACACACACACACACACACACACACACACATACCTATACACATTCTATTTGTTTGATCCAGAACAGCAAGTCTCTTTCATCCTCCATAAAAATCCTGTGCACTCTGCTCTAATGTTTAAATGTGCATGCATTGTACTAAAAACAAACGCACAGATGCTACTAAGGATACACTCTGCATGAATCCTTAAATAAACATAACACACACAGAGTGGATTCTTAAAGAAGAAATGTAAGTTTTATGGCAGCCCCCTGAGCAGTGGCACCCTCCACCCTAGGAGACTGCCTAGGTCACCTAGTGATTGATCAGACTCTGGCTATGGTACCTCCATATATATCGATATAATCATGTCTGTGCTTCTGAAAGTTTTATTTAAACATGTAGGGATTTTTTAGTAAGGTATGCATGTCTGGATCTTTTACTTCAAGCCTTCATTGTAAATGAGTCAGCTGGGCAATTGCTACACTAAATTAAACATTTAGTTAATGTTTATTACATGTGAATTAGTAAGAGCCACAGAAGACCTTTGCTTTGTGTTGATGTTTTATTTATCCTTGTTATATTGTTTTGTTTAATATTTTGTAGATTAAAAATGTATTTTGATTTGCATTTCTAATAATTTAATTGGTAAGTACAAAGTACATATGTGTGTGTGTGTGTGTGTGTGTGTGTGTGTGTGTGTGTGTGTGTGTGTGTGTGTGTGTGTGTGTGTGTGTGTGTGTGTGTATGTGTATTTTTTTCGGTAATGTTTAGTAACAAGTAAAAATACTTAAAATGCAAATATAGCGAGATTGTTATTAGCTTTAACTGATAAAGGATACTTGAAATAAAATGAAAGCGGTTATATATCTTTCTGAATAAAATAAGAACCATGTTTGGCAGGGAGGTGACTGAATTATCCTGCTGGTTGCCCCTCACCAATAATGTTATGGCTATCATGAACACTTTATGTTAGTGTTTCTGTCTCCTTTATCCCTGTGTCACTTGATTAACATTTTTTATGGTTATATCACAGTTCATATTAGTATATAATGCAATTAATAATAGCTTTCACAACAATACTATGCATACATATTCAATAGTCTAAATATGCCCTTCTGGTAGAATATTTTCCATGGTAACCATATTGTTATAATCTTCAGGTGGATTTTGATTTCTGATATGTGTGTTCAAAACTACTTGTGAGCTCCCTTAATTTCATTACTGGCTGTATATTCCATATTGGTGTATAGCCATCTAGCTGGAGAACTGTATACCCTCTGAGTACTAGAGGACTATACCATCCATGTATGTTGGAGTAAATAAGAATACTTTGCTAGATGGAGACATACTTATGAAAAGTATTGCAGAGAAACAAATGGAATAGTCACCCACAGTCTCAGCTGCATTGGTTTTGATAATATTCTTCAAGTGCACTGGACTTGAGACTAAGTCTAAAGAGGGAAATGAGAAACGGCCATGGTTACACCCCTTCTTTGACATGCTTTATTTTCTCTCCTGCTAAGTTCATGGAGCCACATAGGTATGATATACTATCTCTAGTTTACTTGATAATCTGAAGAAATGGACTACAGACCTGACTCTTAATCAAGTAAAAGAATCATCCTGCCATGTTGCCCTTCTTCTTTAATAGTCATATTATTCTGTTTATTCATTTTGTGTATGTTTTGTAAAATGTTTGTGACTTGAAGCAGTGGATACAGCATGGGTGTAACTATATCTGGGATAAACTGAATGGGTAAAATGAGATTCATTAAAAGCAGAAATGCTGTATCTTGGTGCAGAGATTAGTTTCTGTCTATACTGAGAGCAGCTGTACTAGGTGCTTGTTATAGTATTAATACTTTGATGTAGTTGAAACAACCTTAACATCTCCACAATTAAAGGAGAACTCTCCCCCAAAGCTTCTTAAATGGTCAAAATAACATGTCATATCAAAGCACAGGCAACATAGTACATTAATACCATTTGCATGCCATTTGCTTTTCAAGAAGCCCAGTTCAATATTGCTGTTTCGGTAAAATGTGGTTAAAAATTGACGTTATGTCAAGAACTAATACACATTTGGAAGCTAACCATCAGACAGATACTTGAGTGTTGCAATTGGTTTTGTAATAAGGAGATGATCTTTGCTTTTTTCCTAATAACTGAACAAACTCTCTTGGAATTTAATCAGTAGCTTGCAACTATGCTCAAGGTTAGCAGCCTGGAAGTGGACTCTGCCATCACAAAAAGTAGACTGCTAAGCTTTCAGGTTATGTATCAAAAGGTCTTTTTAGTTTTAACTTCATCAGATCTGTAGCCTACTACATCCTGATTATTTTCCTCTCGGTGGTTGATTAGTTTAATGTTTGCCTAATTATACTTTAAAGATGCAGATTATCCAGATGTGCTGTTGTTTTTTTATCCAAACCATAAAGTGGAAAAAGAAAACATGCACACAACATGAGCATACTGCCTTACAAGTAAAATATGCAGGCATCCACTGGCTAATTTGCTTCAGATGAAGCTGTTTCACAAATATTAAGAAAATTATCATGATCAGCTACAGCTGGTGTATGCCTTTGTCCAAGACACAATCATTTATAATACCCCAAAGCATTACTTTTTATCAGTTTCAGTAATGCCACATATTATATCCCTGTTTCCACTCCTTGACTCCAGCATTTCTCTCTTCAAGGAGTTGAATAAGCCAAAGTTAAATATGTTTTTTTTTAAATCAAACTGTATTTCTTCATATCTTCACAATTGTCAAACAAAATCCAAGTAACTGTAAAATACTTCATTTAAAGGAAACAGTGGACAAAATAAAGAGATGAGGTGACAACCCCAAAATAACTCTACATATCATAAAAAGTAAACTGGATTTGAGCCACTCCTGTGGCATAGATGGATAAAGTCCTGACTATAACTCAACTGACCTGGGTTTGATTAGTAGCTCAGGCACCTAACAGAGTAGCAGGGAAGAGATGGCATGCCCATCCAAAGTGGGAGGGCACTCCTTGATACATTCCCTAAGGGGAGGCATATTATAAAGAGGCAGGCCGCCCGGGGAGTACAGAAAGGAAACCCTGAGGATCCATTACTGGACCCAGCAATAACAGAGTATGTTTGGAAGGGAGTTAGAGTGTAGCTGGTAGACTCAACATGAACTTTTTGTGTTAAGGTCCATGCTGGTAAAGACGATGTCTGAGGGGACCAAAGAAAATGTTAAAAAAAGTAAACTGGAATGAGAAAATATTGCTACTAGAGGACACTGTTGCCACCACCAGTGGGTAGTAGATCCGGACAAGGTTCAGATCAGTTTTAGCTGGTTTTACACAGTTCTGAACAAACACAATAATATTACTAAAAGCATGTAGCTGCCTGCATTTGTTGCAAGTAGTGGCTGTAGTGTGATAGTTGAAACAGAAAAGGAGGACAAGTCATACTACAAGATATCTGAAAGATCTGACATTCTTAGGAGATGTATTTCTGTTTCACTTTGTATTAAGCAAGGGAGAAATACAATCAGTTTGATGCATGCCTCTCAACCTGAAGACATTGAAAATAAGTACAAAGGTACTTGAAAACGGGGTACATCCAACCAAAAATGTGGACATTTAATTAACAATTTGAGTAGCAAATAACATATAACTCTTCTCGTTTCCAGTAGGACTTGGGATACTACTCACAAACACGTTTAAAGAACAGAATGACAAAACTGGTGGAAAAACATAAGTACAATATCAAACAGACATTGTAAAATCTGTAGACTTTAATGAACTGTATTGCAGAGTTCTATCATACAAGGTCATGTATTTTTGCTTCTGAAAAGGAGACATGCATTAAGTATGGACTCTTTATTTAAATTGTTGGTGCCCATAGTATATTGTTTATATGGTGTGGTTGTCTATGTACTAGACAACTTCAAAAGTCACGTGACGAGCGGGTATTAAGAAAATTTTGTGACGGGGATAATCATGCCTGCAAATATGGACATAACTCCAAAAATAAGTACATTATGTGCATGGGTACATCAGCCATAAAAATAGGGAAGTTCCTCCAGAAAAGAGGCAGTTGAGAAGTCTGGTTTCACATGAGTGTCAAAAATAGTGATTTAGGTTTGTTACATACACTTATGTGTATACTTAATAAAGTACTCATTCTACACAAAGCACTAATGCAGTAACCATTGAAATAAAAATTTCATGACTTCATGGGGAAACCGTATACAGTGTAATTCAGAGGAGATGAGAACAGGAACAAATGCCATAGTATGCAGAACTTCTTCCTAAATAACTGATTTAAAGCAGGAAGGACTATGACGGCTCTGACACAAGAGGTTAAAAAGTAGGTAGAGATGTAGGCATAAAACAAGTTTAACAGCCCAGAGGGAATTATTTATTTGATTTTTGAATATGTTTATTATTCTTTTTTTTAAGATAGGAAAGGGAGAAAAGAATAAACAATAAAACAGGAAGGAGGAAGAACTCTGATCAGGCGTTATATTTGTTTATTTTTGATAACGTAGATAGATACGTTGTTCCATGCACAGATTTCAATGATGACCTTGGACAAAAGCAAAAGTAATGAGAGAAATTTAGCCCAAAATATTGCTGTTATAAACTTAAAAAAGTTGTTAGAATAACATGTTTTGTATTAGCGTGTGCTTTCTGAGTGATATAATGTTTGAAACTCAAATATCTGTTAATATTTACTAGTCCTGAAATATTTGTAAAAAAAAAAAAACTTTTGTGAGGAGTAGACCATAAATAAAAATCAAAAATCTGGATGTTCTGCAAAATTCTGGACAGTTGAGAGGTATGCAACCTGCAACAGAGACCGTAAGAAACATTAAAAGTTACTTGCCACATGCTTTGCAAAATTACAATTTAAGAGTTTATCAAGAAAGTTAAAATGCATTTGCATGAGTGATACAACAGCACAGAATACAGATTATAGTGAAAGGTGACACAATGGTGTACATAAGAAAAACATTTTAATTTTAGTCATACTAGTTATAATTTCTTTGATTTTTATTTTATGCAGAACTACTATTATTTGTCATTAGGAGCAAACATATTGCACTAATTGAAGGATACTGCTTTTCACTATCTGTTTCAAAATTTGATCATTTTCTGCTGTTAAGAGGGCATTGTTTTCCATACAGTCTAGAAGTTCAAAACACTATCAGCTAATGCTCATTAATAATACAGAACTGTAATGGTAAAATATGGATAGTAGTGTTTCTTTATTGTGAAAGAAAGAAAGCTGCAGTGGTAGAGAAATGGAGGAGAGAAAGAAATTGTTATAAAAATATTAACACCATGCTAGGACACTTTGAGAGATGGTTGCTGAACACTCCGAGCAATACATTCTGTGAGAATAATGGATGGGAAAAGATAGCAAGTTGTGACAATTGTTGAACAATATACAACACATTGCTTGTGCTTAAATTATCTTATGTAATCCACTATGAAGAGACATTTGCAGTATATTAATGGTTTCAATAGTGCTGTTTGTGAATACAGGGGAATACCAGGGAAACTTAGATGTCCTTATTAAGAATATTAAGTATGGAGTTGTAAGGCAAGTCAAGTTTTGAAATGTGTCTAAAGAAATTGAAGTGACTGCCATAGTTTTAGTAGTATAAGAATAAATTATGTTAGAAATGTTTTGCAGGAAATATAAGCTGGAGAGTACAATCATTTTTATTGTAGCAATTATTTACTCAACGTGAATAAACAAATGCATTCAGTGACCTCTGCAATTTTAGTCTGATAATTCGAAATATATTTCATGGCTTCTCCAATTTTTACATTTACAAACTCCAAATCTAGGAATGATGGTAATGATATTCTTGACAGAATAATATCAAATGTAACAGCAGATAACTTTGGAGAATTAAAATATAGATTTGAAATAGATGAAAAGGAGTAAAAAACTTGATTAAATTTAAAACAGGATGATTAGAATATCATACATAAATGAGTATATCATCACCAACTTGCACAATGTTTGTTCTAGTGTTATACTTCTGTTAATTTAATATTTTGAACATATAGCAATATAGCCGAGGAAAACATATAACACCCTTGTTTTTGTTGTCATTCAGAATCCTTTTACTTATTTATTGATTGATTGACTGACATTTGATTATCGGGAAAATCCAACTGGGTAGAAGCCCATTTTCAGCAGAGGCCTGGAGAGAAAAGTTCCAAGTTATTACAAATCATTTTAAGGACAATAATTTTACAATCATCATAAGACTAAAACATTTAACATTTAAATAATTATAACAAATTAGACACAATATAAAAACATTTGTTAAAACTAATACCAGGTATAATTAAATAATTTAATATTTTGATAAATTTTAGACAGTTTGTAGAGAAATTAAAGCTAAGTTAGTCTAATACAAATAGGAATTTCAGTGTGAAGTGATGAAAAAACAGGCTTATGGTATATTTACAGAGAAAGTCAGGGAAGAAAATTAAATAGCAGTAAGGAAGTAAGTGAAGACGGGAGACTAAGGAAATATAAGGAATGAAAAAGGTTTACCTCCATATGGTCGAGAATGGTTTGTGTGATCATGCATGATATCGACCAATATGGCTGAATTTCAGAACGTGTTTGCAGCAATATGTCAAAACTCAGTAAGTGGAATCCCGATGTCAAACAGATGTTATTCATTTGAATGGCACAATGGATTCGCACTTTCATATCTACGCCATCATATTATTGGATTTACCTAATCAAACATGGTTCAATATCTTTATTTACTTGTTTGTCTGTTTGTTTATTTATGTATTCATTCATTCATTCATTTACATGTCTGTTAGACATAGAGTAATCTCCAACGCTGCACCATTGCTGCTCAAAATAGAATATGATGTCACATATAGCCATTAAGTGAGCTCAAAATGTATGAAATAATTGTCAATTTATATATTTGTATCTATGTAAGAATATTTTACATATATTCATTTTGAGCACTGACACATCTAGTTAGTTATATGAGGATAACATATAAAATTATGCAGGATACAGTTTAATCTTCATTACTGGAGTGATGATAAAATCTGTACGTGTAATATTTACAGTGTGGCTTACATTGTTTTAGTTTACCATTCAATGTCTAATGGGAAGCATTCATATGACACTTCAGTTAAAAGACACTACTGATGCCTTTACCATAACTAAAAGATAGTATTTGCAGTCTGCTTATGAACATGACTTCTCTAAAGCAAAATATATATTCTAATAGCACTGATTTTATCAAATCTTCAGCTGGTCTACCAAGAACTATCCCACTCCTTGGCAGATCCATCCCCATGACATATCCCTGCTAAGTAGTCTACCCTCCATATTTGCCTCTCTGATTAAAAATGTACTTTAACATGCATTCTCTAACCACATGCCATCCATGTCATTCATATTATCATTACCTGAATTCCCATGATGCTTCACTACTTCTTATTACATCACATCATCCTAAATAAAGACATGACACTCACGTGATGCCTGTCATTAATGCACTGTATTCTCTGCACATTAAAGTACTAATTTTTATGACTGTACCAAAGTAATAAGTAGTATATTCCCTGAGCTCAGCTCATACAAAAAAATCATATAATTTATACTTCTTCTTAATTACCAGTCATTAGGAACATTCTCATTGGCTGTTACATGAGAAATTAATTATTAATGGTATATGATTTGAATAGAGTGTCTTGTCTCAAGTTATTCACAATAGCTGCCCATATCTCCAAACTTTAAAAATCCTAAATCGGTACTGAGAATATTGGTCTTACTCCTTGAAAACAGTTTGTATCACATATCATCATGAACATTCTGCCTGACAACAGCAGGTATCTCCCCAAAAGCATTCTCAAGTCAGAAGTATTGATCTATTGATCATGAGAATGTACATATAGACTTAAAGCAGTGAGAAAACTCTGTTCCATTGCAGAAGTCAAATTGCATACTAAAGTAAGCTGGAAGTATTTCTGTTAGGACTAAAAACTGCCTGGGTCCTAGAACTCTGACACAACCATCTGTTGTGGAAGCCATTTATAGGATTTCAGGTATTTTTTTTGTTTCATGGCATATTAACTGAGCAGCTTTAGAGATACTGTCTTGTGCTGAAGGAGGGATGATTTAACTCAGAGTATTGAGTTCTTATTTTTGAAATAAATAACTTAGGAATGATAACTAAGAAACAGTATTGTCACTGCCTATGTTCATAGGTAGGTACTAGGCTATTGGCCCTAGGGCTTATATAAGCCTAGCCAAAAAGGTACACTGGCTTTCGCCACCCAAGAAAATTATTTTCCTGTGCCCCTGTCGAGCAGAGCCACAGAAGTGATCCCTGGGGTGAATTTCCTATTTCCCATCCAATCATCAAGATTTTTCTTGAAGAGTGCTAATGAGGAGCTTTGTTTGCTATAGATAGGTAGTTTGTTCCAGAGTATGGGAAGTCTCTGGGGCAGGAATCTATCCCACCAGCATGTTCTGTTTATTGTGGTGACAAGGTTTAGATCCCTAGAGCATGTAGCTCGGAGGGATTGGGATTTCTTTAAGTGGAGCATGTCTAACAGCTCTGGGTTTGACGTAGCTTTGTATGTTAGGCAGAGATCACCTCTGAGTAGTCGATATGCAATGGAGTAAAGCTGGATTTTTTTTTAAATGGTCTGTGTAGGGCATCTGTTTGAGGCCGGTAATCCTCTTTGTGAGGTATTTCTGTGGCCTTTCCAGTTGTTGTAGATGTCTTGGGAGGTACATACCAAAAGGGTCACTGTACTGTATAATGGATCTAATGCATGTCGAGTAGAGGGGAACAATGACCTCTTTTTTCCTGGATGAGAAACCTTTTGTGATGAGGTGTGCCACTGTGGCAATGTGATTATCAAAGGAGAGATTACTATCCACCTCTGTCCCAAGGTCTCTTATCACACTATTGGTGTTAAGTAGACTACTGCCTGTGTGGTAGCTCATGGGTACAGAGTTTTTACCAAAGGGGATGACAATGCACTTTTTGGCATTGAGCTTGAGGTCATGGCTTTGACACCAGGCATTTGTCTCAGTGAGGCCCTTTTGTAGGATGTCTACATCATTAGGAGTTTCGATTATGGCTCCTCGTTTGCAGTCATCTGCAAACTTCATTAGCCAAAGACCTTCTGTGTTAGCCTGTACTTCAGAGAAGTAGATACCAAACAGGAGAGGACCCAATGTCTCCTTTCCCTGGACTTCTTCCTAGACTCAGGAGGGCCATTTGTTCCTACTGTAAGGGGTGCATCAAGCCTTTCCTTCCCTTTCTATTCTTCTTCATGTCTTTTTATGATTTCATTATATTCTCTCCTATTCTTTTGTTTCACTGTTTTTTCTACAGTGAAAAATATTGGCTTGTATTTTTGTTTGTAGGCAGTCCAATAATTTGTCCAGTTTTCATAATGTACTCTCTTTGTCATATGCTATTCTAAAAAAATCAAAAGAAATAAACCAAAAAAAGTCAGACTGTCGCACAGAACACAGAAGTGGTTGTTATACAATGTAGAGCTTTCGAGTTCAAAACTCTTTTTCAATGCAGACAATACAACAATTAGCTAAGTAATCGTGTGATATTAAAAACCACAAACCAGTCTATCAGATAAAACCAATTAGCCTAACAAAATTAAACCTTTAATTATCCGTGATATGCATGAAAAATATTTTTAAATACTTTAAAAGCTAAAATTATAATTTTAAAATTTAAAAAAAACTAAAGATCTAACTTCACATATACAATTAAATAATAGATTGTTTTAACTTTAATATAGGTTTGATAGTATTTACTGTGTTCAAGCCAGGTGGGGAATCAGCATCGTCTTTTATTCATCTTTTATTTTACAAACATTTGCTACCTGCCATACTGATAATGTTGTCTACTTTGCTAATTATGAAAAATGTGCAAGTTTTTATGTAGGCAAGATGAATAATAAGTTTAAAGAAAGGATAGCATCACATATATCGGAAATGTGTAGAAAATTAGATACTAATGTTTTATATAAACACATTTTGTGTTATGGAGATGATAACTCTTTTAAGTTTAGAGTGTTACAAAAAATAGTTTTGAACCATGGGGGGGTGACCATGGGGGGGGGGTGACATTGTTACCACAACTGAAGCAGTGGAATATAGATGGATTAATTATTTTAGGGCTGGTACTACAGAGAGAAGACATCTACTTAGACATACATATAAACATATGTACAAGTATTTCAAGCACAGGCATTAATGCCCTTCTAGCCTCCATTATACCAAAGTAGTAATTCCCATAAGTGTCCAGGCTGTTCTTAAAAATACCTAAGCAAGTGTTTGCTTTAATGTAATTTGGTAGTCTATTTCATGAATTAGTTGACTCTCAGAGAACCGATTAGTACACTTTTCATTCCTATAGAATTTCGTACATAGGTTGTCCGATGATTTTCTGCTATCTTTTGTTAACTCGGAACATTCCCAGAGGTAGGTGTCTCTAAATGCCCTCTATACCTGAATAAGGTCTTCTCTTAAATATCTATATGAGACACTGTACAATATCAGATATCTTAGTCTTTCATAATAACTTAAAATTTCACATCTATCAATGCCCTTGATATATTTCCGCTGTACTATTTCCAGTTTAGTAATGCTTTTTTTTCTTATAAGGTATTCATATTGTTATTCCATACTCAAGTTTGGGTTTAATGTAACTAACAAAAAATGACTTCATAATTTCTGACTTCCTAGATTTTATAAATCTCTCTGTACAACCCATAATTCTATAACTATTAACCAATTGGTTGATATAATTAGAAAAACTTAAAGCTAGAACCATCCATATACCCAGGTCCCAAATTTAATCTACAGTTTCAAATACTGTGTGCTCTATTAAATATTTACCTCTCAGTTTATGCGTCCTAGATCTCATATGCTTAGTTTTTGATGTATTTATCAAGATATTATTCTCCTGTGCCCAAATGATGAAGTTCTTTTTCAGACGTGTCCTATCTGTAACACATGTAAACAGTTTACCTTTACACGATTTCAAGTCATCTGAACACAGACTCTAGGACACATCAGATGAAAAAGATTAATCTGAAAGATACAATCTAAATAACAAAAGTCCAAAATGCCACTTGGAGTAAGCCCACGGCACTGCGAGATTGAAGAAAATACAGTTTATTAAAAGACTCCACACACTCCAATAAACTGCATTTTCTTTGATCTTGCAGTGTTGTGGGCTTATACCAAGTGCTAATTTTGGACTTTTGTGGTTTGTGACTTTTGAGCCCTTTATTCTATTCATTGGTTATTGCAATCTAAATAAGTATGAACTTAGCACAGAGCCCTGTGGGACACCCTGACTGTAACCAAGAACTTCACCTGTCCAATTGCTGTATGATATTTTCCATGTCCAATTTCTAAGTCATGCAGCTATTGATCTTATGAAAAGTACATCAATACCTACTTGTTCTAATTTGTTGATCAGTATTTTGCGTATGATCTTGTCAAATGCTGAAGTTAAATCTATATAAATTACATCACAGCACATTATTATATTGTTATAGAATATTGTTATAGAATAATGGGTCTACTGCTTTTAATCGAATACCACTTATTCGAAAAAGAGCAGTAGATCGCTCAGTTACGTGAAAGTGCACTTATTCGAAAGTGAACTTTCGCAAACACTGCTTCTGTGAACGTATCACACCACAGTGTAAGACAGTAGGAAAACATTCTATGTCCTCCAATGTGGTGTGGTTGTCATGGACCTTAGCGTTAGTGCACGGGTCATGGTAAGGGGATAGCCCTACTAGCTATCCCTTTACCATGACCCATGCTCTATCCCTAAGGTCTGTGACTACCACTCCACAGTGGAGGACAGGCTGTGTCCTCCACTGTGGTGCTGTAGTCATGGACCTTAGGGTTAGGGCACGGGTCATGGTAAGGGGATAGCCCTTCTAGCTCTCCCCTTACCATGACACATGCCCTAACCCTAAGGTCCATGACTAATGCACTAAACTGCAGTATGTATCCCATTTGGTGAAGCAGGTTTCACGAAAGTGCAGTTTTGATTAAGTGCACTTTCTCGTAACCCAGAGTCTACTGTGTAATTTTGAAGAAGTGTATTTTCAAAGTTATACAGTAGACTTTTCTAATTCTGACAATAACTTATCCAATATTACCTTCTCCATTATTCTTCCACAACATGAAAGTAGACTTAAGAGTCTGTATTCCTCTTAATAATCCAACGTAAGAGAAATAAACTTGTATGGGACATGAAAGACTATGAAACCGGCATTCTCTTTTCCTGGCAACGTGAACCTACGCGTAGTAGGTCAAAGGGCAGGAGAGGAGGTTTTCAGAAGCGACGTAGTGTTTCAGCGTCCTCAGGGGAGCATGAAGAAACTGGTAGTGCGAATAAAAATGTGACTTTTGCTGATTCTGCTACCTCGGTCAATTTGGAGACTGAGGGAGCAATTGTTCTATCAGGTTCCTCGAGAACGGATAATTCGTTTCAGGCCAATAAGTCAAATCAGGGAAGAAATGGTAGAAAGGGCAGAAATCGTTTTAAGGAATGAATATGTGAGTCAACATAATGCAGAGACTTTATCTGTTATAAATTTGTCGAGTTTGTTTCTGAACGATGATATGAAATGTTTATTATCTAAGGGCAGTAAATTTGTGCCAGTTTTTTTCCCTCCTTTGAAGAGTTGTACATCGAGTTAAAGGCTTTTATTAGAAAACTATACTTAAAAGTTTATTTTCAGAATGATACTGCTAATTCTGCAGAAAATGTTCTGTTAGATTAGAGTAATCTTGAAAATGATGAGTTATTAAATATGCCAATCTATGATTATGAAGATGATGGAATGTTTTGTGTGGATGAGGGGAGAGAAGAGCCTGGATGTTTTTGTACTGGTTATGGAAAGTTAATGTTGCCCAATCTAATCTCAAATAGTAAATTTGTACCTAACATTAAAGTACCTGCTATTATTGCTTTTTTTTTAATTTTGTTTAAAGAAATCTCTATGTCTTTGGATAGATTTTATATGAACAAAAACCAGTATAATTTAAACAAAAATGAGTGGATGGCTCTGAAGAGTATGATGAAGTTAAAGAAAGAATTTATTTTCAAATGTGCTGACAAGGGTGGAAACTGGGTCATTTTGCAGAAATCAAAATATTGTGAGATGATAGCAGATTTGTTAAATAATATTGCTGAATATAAATGTTTAAAAAAAGATCCTGTTTTGGAATATAACAATGAACTCTTGACCCTATTGGAAAGAGGGGAACATCTTGGCTTCTTTAATCATAAAGATGTGTGTAAATTATATATAAAGAAACCTTTTACTCCTATTTTTTATGCTTTACCTAAAGTGCATAAATGTTTGGAAAAAAACCCCGGTAGACCGATAGTGTCAGGGATAGGTTCTGTGTTAAGCAATGTTAATATATTTTTGGATTTCCATCTGAAGAAACATTTAGGTAAAGTTTCAGCACATATTTCTAATACACAAGAATTGTTAAATGAACTTTCTCAGGTAAAATGGTATCCAGATTATTATTGGGCAACTATAGATGTTAAATCATTATACACAAACATCAATAAAAGATGGGGGCTGGAAGCAGTGATGGAAATGCTGGGTGATGGACCTAGAACTACCTTTATAATTAGTTTGCTTGAGTTTTGTTTAAACTTCACCAACAAACTCTTCCTGCGCGTGGGTAATGCACGGCCCCCAATGATAGCATTCCAACAAAAAAACAAGATCGGAGCCAGCAAATAGTGATCAAAAAACTGTATTAAGTTAAAGCATCACAGCAGAAAAAAACATATCAAAACTCACAGTATTTCCTGCCTATTAAATATGTCCATTGGTGGAAACTTTATAAATATTCATTAAGTCCTGGAGGAAAAGCCCACCCAGCTTAATGATCCACTTTTTTTCTTTTCTATTTAAAATCTCATGCCAACCAATTTTGTTTCTGCGGTCACCCTGAATCACATCAATAATTGTGAATAGAAATATTGCTGATGGGTGTGACAACTGGTGCTTATACAATGCATTTGTAAGCTTTTTCTGTTTAATATTACTATAATGTTCTGAGATACGTAACCTTAAACATCTGGAAGTCTGACCAATATAAAATGCACCACATTTGCATGTGGCCATGTAAATGGCCCAATCAGTGCTACAGTTGCAAAAGATATTGATATCAAAGACCTTTGAACAGTTGCGACTTGAAAATTCCTTGGTGGTACATATATATTTGCAGTTTACACAGTGACCACATGGGAAGCAACCATACAGACTGTGTCCAGAAATAGTAGTTTGTATTTTATTCCTGCCTCTCATATCCCTGGTTTTGTAATGGTTGAAATAAGATTTCAAGTTTTTACCATTTCTGTATGAACACATACATTTATCAGGGATAATCCTGGCAACTTCTGGATCACTCTGCAAAATATTCCAATGACGCTGTACAATATTGACAAAACCAATAGTGTTTCTCCCATAAGTTGTTGTGAGTCTAAGTGGTTTGGATGATGTATTATCCTTATCCTTATCCTTATATTGAAGCAACTGACTACGCTCCATGCCTTGCACCTGACTCATACCATTTGTTACAACCCCTACCTTATAACCTCTTTGCTTGAACCTATGTATAAGGTCCTCCGAATTTTTATGATATGTTGAATGTTGTGAACATATCCGTTTGGTTCTGATGAATTGGGATTTCGGGATGTTATTGGCTATATGTGGAGCATGAAAACTAGTAGCATGCAGCAATGAGTTGTACTGAGGGAACTTCCTATATGTCTCACTCTCAAGTGTGCCATCAGAGAGTTTCCGTATGACCACATCCAAAAAAATCATCTTGTGGGTATCATGTTGTTCCGTAACCCTAGACCCCATTCATTGTTGTTCAAATATTCTACAAAAGCCAACAGACTAGACTCAGTACCCCTCCACACTAGCCAGATATCATCAAGATATCGTCTCCAAATATCCATTTCTGAAAGAAAAGTGTTTCTGGTGGAATCATAGATTAACTTGGTTTCGACATAAGCCATAAAAGATCAGGCGATGGGGAGGGCAGAAGCCCCCATAGCCTTTATAGTAAAAACATTGCAAGTAAGGACATATCTAGCCAGAATTCATTGAATGTAGAACCATATAGACCTGCATATTCCAACCAATAAGCCAAAAGTCAGCTTGCCAGTGGGATATTGGTATATAAGGCACATCGCTTACATAAATACCAATCTTCTTCCAACTGAGCATCAGATATGATTTGTAGAAAACTTGTGGTGTCATTTAATCTTGACCGAAGACAACCCAACAAAGGTTTAAGATATTTTGTCAAAAACAAATACAGGGGTTCAGTTAGATATTTTCTTCCAGACATTATAGGTCTCCCCGGTGGGTGTGTAAGATTTTTATGCACTTTTGGAAGAAAGTAAATGTATTGAGAGTTGCAATCCTTAATTGTAAGTTGAAATAAAGTATCTTTGGAGATTACACCCCTATCCAAGGCATTTTTAAGGAAAAGATCGATACACTTGCTGAATCTATGTACAGGGTCATTAAGCATATGGTTATAATATCTGGTGTCTGATAATTGTCTAAGGGCCTCACTGTTGTAATCATCCCAATTTTGTACTACAACTGCCCCACCTTTGTCTGCTGCTGTAATCACAATTTGTTTGTTTTTCTGGAGTTCCAGCATGGCTTGTTTCTCCCTAAAAGTTATATTATTATATTTCCAGGCCAAACTTGAACCATGAAAATGAACATCCCTAAGAACACTATTTTGAAATTGATGAACCACAGCATTCATAGGTGGGGAGAAATTAGATGGATGGTATGTAAATTTCCCTTTTTCAAAATCCAGACCAGAATCACTGAAAACATTTTCAAGTTAATCAATCTACAAAAACTAGACAAATCTTGTGCAAATGTGTCTTCAGAAATGATGGTGCCAGGAATAAAATTAAGGCCTTTATTCAAGATTTTCACATGTAAATCAGACAAGACATAATCAGACAAATTTAGAATATTGTTAACAGTGTTTTGATTTAAGTCCCCAATGCCAACTCCAATAGTCCCTGTACATTGTGTATTCTTTTTGTGTTTTGCTCCTAAAGGGGCTACCCCCGGGCTTCTTTTGGGCAATGGTGATCCTGTTGCTGTCAGAGATTCATTGTCAGTACCTGATGATGTATCATCACATGATGAGGTAGCATTATAATTACTTTTTCTCAAGATGGATCTGGGTCTTTTCCTTTTTTTGTCTGATATTGGGAGGTTATTAAATCTCACATGCTTAGATTGAAAGGAAAATGGGTTGCCCCAGGAATAATCCTCTTGGTCTCTATTGAATTTTTTCATCTTACGTGACCGTAATTCAGCATCAAATTTTTTCAAATCCTGAGCCACTCTGTTCAATTTACCTTCAAAAGAAGGCTCCTGTTCAAAATTTTTTAACTTGTCTGCCAAAATCATGATTTCAGACAGCCCCTTATCTATAGCTCGATTGTGAAATTTGTAAAGTTCGACCACAAAAGACATTGTGGCTTCATGTTGTATTTTCGCCCATTGTGTGGTTAGTTCATCATCTGCATCACTCACATGCGGAATAATCCTTATTCTTAATCCCCTAGGGGTAATGTTTGCTGCCTGATAAGCCTTAAAAAGCTTACTATGCCATACATTTGCTCATAAGGCCCTTAATGACCTATTCAGGTCCTCAATTAACTTCTGACTTGTAATATCAGGGTTACTGTTCGCCAACAGATCACCATTCACATCTTTATTTGGGTTCAGGCCAAAAACCCTTAAATCCTCTCGATCAGCCACTAATCCAGAAATGAGACTGGACAAATCCATAATGGCAGGGATAATAACCACGAAAACTGTGTAGCTGTCAATAATGGTCAATCAAGGATACCACGACAGCAAAAATAGATTATTAATAAGGACAATAGCAGCTTCCAAAAATACCAGTTTTGGTCAATACAGCCTGTTGGTTTTAGATCAAAACAACAGGGAAAGTAGGGGGACCATTTTGAATCATAGGGCCATTTGTTTTGTTTTGTATTGTATAAGTACTGGTACTATTGACTCAATGGTCCTTACATTATTATATGACCAGTTTTATAATTAATAACTGGTTTATTTTTGGCCTGATTGTATATATTTAGTATGTTTAACAAACATTATTGAACTCTGGTTTTGCAGGAATTAGTGGCACTATCTACAAATTTTGGACATCATCAGTGGAGGTGCCTATTTAATATACTTTGGACGGTTGGGCCTGTTAACCAGTACTAATCCTTGGGGTCTTATATTATCATTTTTTGTAACTGACTTGTATGCATATACCTGTTCATTGTGGATATTAGATGCATTTTTATATTGGTTTTGGTGATAAGTAGGGTCTACATATATGGCTAATTTGATTCTTTTAGATTATTTGATCAGATCCATATATGTGGTTGCTGTTAACATTGTAGGGCGATTTTTTTGATTATCAGCAATCATAGAGGGACCCCTGATTTTGGCCAAAACAATAATATATTAATAATATTATAATATTCACCTACTTCTAAGTGCACATTGCAGATTTGGGATATTCATGTTGGATAAGCCCTTTACAGGTTATATTGATGTAATGGTCAGTATAATGGTTTGGCACATGGACTTATAAGATAGTATATTTATATCTGGTTTGTAATAGGAAATATCCCTACAGGATCAGCATTTATTGACCCTTTTTTGGCATGGTATATGTTTGCCAATAGACAGTTGTGTTCTTTATATATTGTACCTTTATCTAGGGTACACAACTGTGTTTGGTTCATAATTATACAAAAATTGACCAATTTAATGGTTAACATAGTATTATTTACATTCTATGGAAGTGGATTAGAGGCTTCACTAAGATTTAGGGGTCCTTATTTTAGATTGGATTAGTTTTTTAAGTCCTGATTTTCATTTGAGTTTTGGTTATCAAAACTTCATCAACTCTAACTTTTGGTTTTTGAGCTGCAGTTTTGGTTTCTACAGCCTCTTTCTCTTTGGGCTTTTTTCATTATAAGGGGGTTGTCCTCATCTTCTGCATCAACACACAATTATCCACCTATAGTCTTATTTTGGACGCAGCTGTTTTCCTTATAACAATTTTTTAGAAATTTTATTTTTGGAAGCTGCTATTGTCCTTATTAATAATCTATTTTTGCTGTCGTGGTATCCTTGATTGACCATTATTGACAGCTACACAGTTTTCGTGGTTATTATCCCTGCCATTATGGATTTGTCCAGTCTCATTTCTGGATTAGTGGCTGATCGAGAGGATTTAAGGGTTTTTGGCCTGAACCCAAATAAAGATGTGAATGGTGATCTGTTGGGGAACAGTAACCCTGATATTACAAGTCAGAAGTTAATTGAGGACCTGAATAGGTCATTAAGGGCCTTACGAGCAAATGTATGGCATAGTAAGCTTTTTAAGGCTTATCAGGCAGCAAACATTACCCCTAGGGGATTAAGAATAAGGATTATTCCGCATGTGAGTGATGCAGATGATGAACTAACCACACAATAAATACAACATGAAGCCACAATGTCTTTTGTGGTCGAACTTTACAGATTTCACAATCGAGCTATAGATAAGGGGCTGTCTGAAATCATGATTTTGGCAGACAAGTTAAAAAATTTTGAACAGGAGCCTTCTTTTGAAGGTAAATTGAACAGAGTGGCTCAGGATTTGAAAAAATGTGATGCTGAATTACGGTCACGTAAGATGAAAAAATTCAATAGAGACCAAGAGGATTATTTTTCCTTTCAATCTAAGCATGTGAGATTTAATAACCTCCCAATATCAGACAAAAAAAGGAAAAGACCCAGATCCATCTTGAGAAAAAGTAATTATAATGCTACCTCATCATGTGATGATACATCATCAGGTACTGACAATGAATCTCTGACAGCAACAGGATCACCATTGAAAAAGAATACACAATGTACATGGACTATTGGAGTTGGCATTGGGGACTTAAATCAAAACACTGTTAACAATATTCTAAATTTGTCTGATTATGTCTTGTCTGATTTACATGTGAAAATCTTGAATAAAGGCCTTAATTTTATTCCTGGCACCATCATTTCTGAAGACACATTTGCACAAGATTTGTCTAGTTTTTGTAGATTGATTAACTTGAAAATGTTTTTTGGTGATTCTGGTCTGGATTTTGGAAATTTACATACCATCCATCTAATTTCTCCCCACCTATGAATGCTGTGGTTCATCAATTTCAAAATAGTGTTCTTAGGGATGTTCATTTTCATGGTTCAAGTTTGGCCTGGAAACATAATAATATAACTTTTAGGGAGAAACAAGCCATGCTGGAACTCCAGAAAAACAAACAAATTGTGATTACAGCAGCAGACAAAGGTGGGGCAGTTGTAGTACAAAATTGGGATGATTACAACAGTGAGGCCCTTAGACAATTATCAGACACCAGATATTATAACCATATGCTTAATGACCCTGTACATAGATTCAGCAAGTGTATCGATCTTTTCCTTAAAAATGCCTTGGATAGGGGTGTAATCTCCAAAGATACTTTATTTCAACTTACAATTAAGGATTGCAACTCTCAATACATTTACTTTCTTCCGAGACATATAGTGTCTGGAAGAAAATATCTAACTGAACCCCTGTCTTTGTTTTTGACAAAATATCTTAAACCTTTGCTGGGTTGTCTTCGGTCAAGATTAAATGACACCACAAGTTTTCTACAAATCATATCTGATGCTCAGTTGGAAGAAGATTGGTATTTATGTGCCTTATATATACCAATATCCCACACCAAGCTGGCGAATATGCAGGTCTATATGGTTCTACATTCAATGAATTCCTGGAGATATGTCCTTACTTGCAATGTTTTTACTATAAAGAAAATTGTTATTGGCGCTATGGGGGCTTCTTTTGAAACCAAGTTAATCTATGATTCCACCAGAAACACTTTTCTTTCAGAAATGGATATTTGGAGACGATATCTTGATGATATCTGGCTAGTGTGGAGGGGTACTGAGTTTAGTCTGTTGGCTTTTGTAGAATATTTGAACAACAATGAATGGGGTCTAGGGTTTACGGAACAACATGATACCCACAAGATGATTTTTTTGGATGTGGTCATACGGAAACTCTCTGATGGCACACTTGAGAGTGAGACATATAGGAAGTTCCCTCAGTACAACTCATTGCTGCATGCTACTAGTTTTCATGCTCCACATATAGCCAATAACATCCCGAAATCCCAATTCATCAGAACCAAACGGATATGTTCACAACATTCAACATATCATAAAAATTTGGAGGACCTTATACATAGGTTCAAGCAAAGAGGTTATAAGGTAGGGGTTGTAACAAATGCTATGAGTCAGGTGCAAGGCATGGCAGTTGCTTCAATATAAGGATAAGGATAAGGATAATACATCATCCAAACCACTTAGACTCACAACAACTTATGGGAGAAACACTATTGGTTTTGTCAATATTGTACAGCGTCATTGGAATATTTTGCAGAGTGATCCAGAAGTTGCCAGGATTATCCCTGATAAATGTATGTGTTCATACAGAAATGGTAAAAACTTGAAATCTTATTTCAACCATTACAAAACCAGGGATATGAGAGGCAGGAATAAAATACAAACTACTATTTCTGGACACAGTCTGTATGGTTGCTTCCCCTGTGGTCACTGTGTAAACTGCAAATATATATGTACCACCAAGGAATTTTCAAGTCGCAACTGTTCAAAGGTCTTTGATATCAATATCTTTTGCAACTGTAGCACTGATTGGGCCATTTACATGGCCACATGCAAATGTGGTGCATTTTATATTGGTCAGACTTCCAGATGTTTAAGGTTATGTATCTCAGAACATTATAGTAATATTAAACAGAAAAAGCTTACAAATGCATTGTATAAGCACCAGTTGTCACACCCATCAGCAATATTTCTATTCACAATTATTGATGTGATTCAGGGTGACCGCAGAAACAAAATTGGTTGGCATGAGATTTTAAATAGAAAAGAAAAAAAGTGGATCATTAAGCTGGGTGGGCTTTTCCCTCCAGGACTTAATGAATATTTATAAAGTTTCCACCAATGGGATTGTAAGCTTACATATTTAATAGGCAGGAAATACTGTGAGTTTTGATACACTGATGAAGGCTGTGTAATTTACCAGTTTTCTGCTGTGATGCTTTAACTTAATACAGTTTTTTGATCACTATTTTTTTGTGAGTTTTGTTTAACTCATAATTATTTTAGTTTTAATAATGAATTCTTTCTTCAGTTAAAAGGAACGGCCATGGGAGCTGCATTTGCACCCTCATATACTATCATTTATATGGGATTTTTTGAAAGGCAATTTATTTATCCCACCCCCTTTTAGAAGAAGAATGTGGTGTTATATAAGTGATTTATTGATGATCTTTTTTTGATTTATAGGGGTGAGATTGGTGATTTTTTTGGATTTTTTGAAACTCTAAATGAAAATGTACATGGTTTGTCCTTCTCCTATGAGCTCAATAGGGAAAAGATAATTTTTTGGATGTAACTTTATATAATAAAGAGGAATCTATTGGCTTTAGGCCTTTTAGGAAAAATACCTCAGTTAATATGTTTTTACATGCTAGTAGTATGCATCCTGAACATCTACTACCCTCAGGTGAATTTAAAAGAATTTTTGATCATACCAGTGATGAGGTGGAGAGGGTTAATGAATTGGATAGTGTAGAGTTGAGACTCAATGAGAGAGGTTATTACAAAGATCCTTTGTTAAGATGTAAAAACAAGTTACTTGGGATTCCTTGTGATGGCCAATATAAATCTATGTATATTAAGGAAAAATTTGTAGTCAAAATACCTAATAAGAAAGTAGGGAATGATGGGGAAAGGTTATTTTTTGTTACTAAATTCTCTCCATTTTCAAATAATATTGGCCATCTCTTTCCTAAACATGTTACTTTTTCTTACAAAAGGGTAAAGAATTTAAAAGAGTTGTTGAATTATAACTTTATGAGGGGGAATGAAAGAAATGAAAATAAGAATTTGCCTTTAGGTACATATCCCTGTGGTCATTGTAGTTTATGTGAGAGGGTGACTAATATTAATATGTTAAACGGTATAATGTTTATTCCTAAATTTAATTTTAACTGTAGATCGGTAGGGGTAGTGTATATTCTAGGTTGTTCATGTGTAGATGTTTGGTATATAGCGCAAACTAAAAGAATGGTGAGAATACGTATTCTAGAACACATGAAGGATATTAGAAATAAAAGTGAAGTTAGCCCTGTGGCCCAACATTTTTATGAAAAACATGGTGGCTCACCCAACAGTTTAAAGTTTTGTGTACTTGGGAAGCCATTTTGTATGGAAGGAGGAGGGGATTATTCTTCTAAATTACTTGAGTTAGAAACCAAAATGATTCTGAAATTTAAGACGTTGAAGCCCTTTGGACTTAATCTTGAATTGGGTATTTAATTGGATCATGAATGGATTGAGCATATGTTATATTAATATTAATATTTTATATTTATTCTTGGATGAATTTTAAAAAAAGTTATATATATAAAAAAAATTCCAACAAAGTTTTTTACAAGAATGTGGAGAAAAATAATTTTTTGAAAATATTACTTTAAATGTTAACTAGATTGATGGATTAATGAAGTTGTCTGTGCTAATTGCTATTAAATTAATGTGTATATGTAAATATATATTTGGTGAAAAAGACATTAATTGTGATCCATTGAAGGCGAAAGGCCAAGGTACCAGATCATTTAAGCAATAAAGCAGAAACTGGTGAATTAGTGCTGGATTTGTGTTTTTGATCTGTATTCCTCTTTCCCTTAAAGACAGGTTCAATAAAAGCATGTCTCCTGTTTTACAGAATTGCCCCATATTTATATGACCTTGTTAGTAATAGAGATAACTTTAAGTTTTTTCTAGAGTGTTCTCAAGTCATTAGTGCTACTCTGTCTTCCCCCTGTTCTTGGTTTGGATCCAGTTTGCATACTTCCTATTCAATACTTGGTGGAGAATGCAAAACCATTTTGCCCTACAAATAAGAACCAGAGCTATAGGCATGTAGTACTGTGGAACAGACAGGAGGTCTGCAGTGCAGGTGGGTTACTAGGTCATGACCAAACTGAAAACTGAGAGGTATAATGCACAGAAGAGAAGGATATACTATCCAAAAGTACAGAACCCAGTACAACTTATATAGAGTCACAGTCTCTGGAAGAAAATCGGCAATTCACGAATCTTTTGTTTAACAGACCATTGCAACTTGCATACATTTTACTCTCTGTTCATCTTGTTTTGAATTAAAACAAATTTTAGAAGCCTTATGGCCATTTTAGACATGATCTCAGTAAAAAGAGACTGCAGACAAATGATAACATTATGGATATAGTTTGTCGTTTGTAGATATAAAAAATATCAGCCAAATCCATACATTTATACAATGCCATAAAAATACGTTACTGTGAAGAAATAAAGCAGCAACATACATAAATTGTCATGCTATAAAACAGTAGCTGTGAAATGAGACTTCATTGAATCTAACCTCTTCAAGACACAATAGTAATGATGCAACTTTGATGCTTAGAAAATACTAACCACTTTTCTCTGTGAAGGATTATATTGATTATATTGTTCTGTAACACATTCATCCCTTGGATGTCTTTATTTGGGTTTGGTTATTTTGATTTTTTTCTTTTTTACTGTTTATCCATACACAGGACACAGATGGATGGATGCAGTATTTTGCGTGACTGAGTGGGGGCACTGTATTTTGGTACACAGAGCCTGAATGCATCATTTCGTAGTTGCACAGTTTCAAAAGTCAGTGATGATCACATCTTTGTTAAGGTGGTACCTGCAAGGGATACTTTTGGTCATGAATAGGCATTATGCTAGGCCAGAGGTAAAGCAAGCAGTCATGATATACACCAGGCTGTCAAAAAATGATCTCTGTTATCCAAAGGTTCTGATGAGTGTTGACCATAACAGCTGTAGAGGTGGGGAAGCAACAGAGAGAGCTGTGTAAACAGTTATTTATTGGAAGAATAGCAGATAGGTGAATGCCGAAGAAAGGAAAAACAATTTATGTGCTGTCTGAGACCAGCTGGTATCTGAGCAGTTGTAAGCTCTGAGTCAATTGAACCATGCATTTATTTATTTAGTTGTTTTAAATTTTGCTAACTGAGAGTGTCCACCCTGGTCAGAGATTCCCTTTCTGACATGGGTGGGGAACACAAGTCATCTAAATGACATTCTCACAATCCCACAGTTTAATAGCAGTCTGGGAGGGGCTGCTACAGTTTCATTTTTACAGACCAGCATGTTCTAAACAGCTGTCTTATGACACATACATCAGCAAATCCATCAGTTGATATCAAGATTGGTCACCAAGCAAGAAGGCAGGATCACCAAGAAAATTATTCTCCCTGGGTCTTAAACTGGCAAGAAGGATGAGCACTGTCATATTTTGTTTCTAAACTGAATGTCGAGCTGCAGTAGAAACATGCTATCTAAAAAATGACAACTCAGCTGTTGAGGAATGAAACCTAAGAATTTTACCATGTGTTTTTCCCCTTACTCACATGCAGGAATAATGTAGACTTATATGTGATACCGACTGATGACAGCCTAATACTAGGTTTTTTAGTGGAAGATGAAATACTGCTATGTTTTCTGTTGTATCTCCAGTTATAGTCTTAAACTGTGTTATATTTTAAACCACAGAAGTTTCTTTACTTAGCATGTGAAGGGGTGCTGCTACGTTATGGCAGTCTATTAAGGCAGCTGTATGATTGGTTATCGTATAAAACAGTGTTATCATTGGACAGAAGTTTTAGGCCAACAGGAAAATAGTGACAATGTGTGTGTGTGAGGGTTCTGTGACATAAAGGTTAGGGTGGAGGTGAAAGTACACAAAGTCTTGATACACATCCAGGGTTTTGCTGTGGAGACAGCCCCTTTGTGAGCAGAGCTGGCAAAGATTTGAAAAGAGGGTGTTATGCCCCAGGAGAAAAAAATGGCCACTGGTTCAAGAGTTAAGGTATTGGAGCAAACTGTGTATCTCCAGGAAGGAGAAATTAAGGAACTGACATAAACTACTTGTTTACTGATTGCAGAGTAGTGTTTGTCTGTATACAATACTTTTCAAACATACCGTCCCACATCTTCTGCACCACCTTACATTTCGACTACATATGCATCTGGTGTGCTTCTACCTGTTCACAAAGATGTGTGTGTGTATGTGCGTGAGGGCATTGATGTTAGTGAGGTGGGGTTGGGATTGTGGCTGTGTATCTGCAGTGGTGGATATGTCACTAATTTCCATTGTGTGTCCTTCCATAAGACAGGATGGATGCATGCATAGGGGAAGGGGATATGAATGTAATTACTTCTTGGCGGCAGCGGCATGAAACTGCCCCAAGGTGTTTTTATATCCTCACTGCCCTGAACATGAGTTGGAGAACTTCCTAGAGAGGCTTTTCAGGTTTTTTAGCTCTGATGGATGAGGAGATCCCCTGAAAGCAACTGATGATCAGCTTTGGGGAAACCAAAATGTTGTGCCTTTCGGCTTTTCCCGGTTAGGGGTCGCTACAGCAGAACTCCAGTCTGCTAATAATTGGTAGTTGATTTTTACATGCCGAGTTACCAGCCCTGATGCACAACCTTCAACGAAGGTACACCCATTCACGCATGTCTCCACACAGAAGACGCTCGAGCTGAGAATCGAACCGAACAGCGACTTACTGTGAGGCGACAATGCTACTAATAAAAAGGAAAGTCTGTTTACGGTAATGATGATGCTGATAATAATCACATGGAAAAAAATATCCGTCATAAAAAAATCACTTAGTGCAAAAATTTTTGTTTTTTCAAGATGTAGCTTTTCCATGATTTAATATAGATAATGTATAATGTTTTTTATACGCTTTAGAAATGCTACTCAGTGGTGTTAACCTTAAATAAGGAATTCACTAAAATATAATTTATAGTTATTCCACTGGCTACATTTCTCTGAAAGAAAGCATATAAGGTTCAAGCTACTTACTGTGAAAACTGAATTACTGCAGACTTGTGTTTGTCTGTTTCAGTATGTATAGCATCCATATTTAAGCAATCTTTTAACCGTATGCAATTCTATGGTCTCCTAATAAGAAACCAATGCCCCTAGTTGGTATTGCCAGCATGCAACTAAATTAATTAATAAGAATGAAACTGGAAAATCTCTACATTGTTTGACAGTTTTACTTCACTAGAGTTTTTATAGCAAAGGCATTGCTGTTACAGCTTACAGCACACAACATGCAGTCTAATGCCAAGGCTTTTAGCAAAAAAGCAGTTGAAATACCATATCATTTCTAGGTGTGATCCTTCTCATGTCAAGGTTATCAAGCAGAAGATGGTGGAAGATGCTTTTCTTGTTGTCTGTAAACAGTTTTTTCTCTCACTTTTCTGTTCATGTCAGTTCATCGTTTTTCTCAACCAGTTTGTAAGAGTTTATTTTCAGAGAGGTAGTGCTGGTGTTAAACGAAGAGTAACTTAGACTCCTAGAGTCACCATAACTTATTTCTGTTACTTGTTAGGCTGTGAAAGCAACCCCTGTCTGTCCCTTAGATGTATACATGTACGATGTGAATGCACTCTATTGCTGATTTGTGAGCTGAGAGACGAGAGGGTTGCAATCAGTTTTAGTTTTGGTAAGATAACGAATGTGTAACCACTGTAAAACATTCTTCTTTTGAATTTCTGTGCTGATAAGCTAATTATTTCACAGCACTTAATTTTGGTTTGTAAATCAATAGACATACTTTGAAATCTGAGTCAGTAAAAATTTCACATGGTGCGCACACATGAATCATTTTATCCACAATAAGCAGGCCAAACAGAATGAGCTTTGATCAGGCTCTGAAGACAGCACCAGGTCTCTGCTGCTATGAGCTGAGAAGATGGCATTTACTTATTATCAAGGACTTGTCTTAAGAGCTTTTTATTTTAGATAAGATTAGTTATAAAGGATCTAATTATAACAATTTTTACTTGAGCATTAGTAGTTAAAAGGAGTATTGTGGGTTACGAGCTGTGGTAATAAATATCAGTGCACTGTTTTTATTGCAAATGGGTTATAGTTTTGATTCCTTGATACAAGTGATTATATCATCTTTAAACCTATGTTATGGTTATATAAGAGTTTGAGTTTAAACCACCTACTTTTAGGTTTGGGCCACACTATACCTGTGCACGTTCTCAAAATACATTTTAAGCTATGCAGTTCTTTGGTGAGTTTTGGAATGTTGTCTGGGTAACTATTCCAAAACACTCCATTATAACATATTGAAGTGCAGAATCATGTTGGTATCAGACAGGCAGGATAATGCAGATAAAGTCCGCCACAAGAGAATAATGCAGGTACTGAAAAAAAGTAGATGAGTACGAAGTTCGAAATTTAATACAGTAATTATAATTAAATTTAGTAAAATGAAATGCACAGCATCATGTTACCATGCGTATCCTAACTGCACATTTATTGATATTCATTTTATTTTGTTTATTTCCATTAATTGGGTGAGTGAGTTGATCGATGAACACAATTTGTGCATGACCTGGGCTAGAGGCATCAGTGCAAAGGTTAAAATCAGTTGCAATTGTAGGATTTGCATACCTAAATAACACTAGAACAAGCAACGGTGCAAAAGGATGGACTTTAAAGTAAACAAATACGAGGGTTAATTTTCGGTCACAGTTCTGTCCTGAAAGCAAAAAAATTAATTATTCATGGGAGTTGCACTGAGTGGGAAATACTGAAAAGCATTAAACGTAAAAGGCACAGATGCTACTGTTGTTAAGGTACCCCATACATGAAACAAATATCTTCACTGCGTTCAGAATTCAAGCGACATCTGCAGTTGAAACCTGAGAGCAGAATTTATTGACAGTTCAGACTGACTCTAATTAAATGGCATGTAGCTAATTAAGATAATTAAAAAATTACACCCTGAATGAAATAATCCTTTTTAGTTGCTGAAAGTGCCACAAATTCCATGTTTCAGCTGTCTACTCTTCAACGTAAATTTGCTTAATCCTGATTCACTGCCTGAGACAAACAGAATGTGTACAATTTGTCATCGGCATAAGGATAGCTAGTGCAGGTTGCAGAAACTGTTAAGAGAGCTAGAACCCCTGACCTTTCTGATCTGGAATATGATATGTTTGTAGGTAGCTGAATGGAGTAAGTGTGCTCTGTAGTTTTGTTGTGAGAGTTAGCACCATTAAGAGTCAGGGGACAGGTGCAGTGTTCGGTACCATTTTGAGTATCACCTGCTCTCAGTAACAGTGCAGAGCAGAATTACTGCCTTGGCAAGGGAATCCATGCCATCCAGTACTCTTAAGAGGCAAAAAGGATACTGACAAGCATGACTGCATACATGGTTGCTACCTCACTTAGTTTATCTCTTTACATGAAAGGAATACATTTACTGCACTTAAAATTCAACATGCATCTGGAGTTGAAATCCGAGTATGGGAGAATTTATTCACAGTCCAGGCAGGTTATAATTAAATAGCAGCTAATTAAAAATTGATTGTGGTTAGAGTGTCCAATGTAATAGAGTTGATAGAATGCCAGGGAACAGAGTGGCTAGAATGTTAATCTCCTTTTGCTGTGGTTACTTGATGCGGCTCATGGGATAATTAGCTAGTAATCTAGCAACATTTGGTTTAGCTTTCATCTGTCCCTGTTTATGTTTATGCAGGCGTATTTGAATTTTATAATATCATGGGAATACTACGATACCAAGTCATTGCAGCCATTTAATTTGCATAACCTGTCAATACATTTGTTGACATTTCTTGCAGCTGTTTAACCTGTTGTTTGCATTCAATTTCTTTTGTGGTAAGTCAGCTGTAATTTTTCCCTAAGTGATACCGAGTATAAATATATACATTTATCCCTTCTTCCTGAATCACAGTGTGAAATACTGTAACATAGCAATATGGAATATTTTGTGTCTGTTCTGAAATATTCTGGGTTAGATATTTTTTGTATATTTTGCATTTTAAAGCGTTTTACAGTAAACTCTGAGTTTAACCAGAAATCAAGCAACCGGCACTCTCAAGCAACCAGCAAAAAAAAAATTGACGAAATACATTACAATTTTCATGTGTTGCACTTTCTGTTTTCTCCTCCACAGAAATATACCTTACATTTTTAGAGTTTTAGTGTTTTAAAAAGAGATGATAGGAATAAATTCCTTCTCTCCCCAAGCTGAGAGCAAGTCAAACCAAACAAACAGTACAGGGTAAATCATTAGTCAGGCCTATTTTTAATAGTAACCCTCAAGCAACCAGAAACTACAGTTATCCAGCATCTACCAATCTCCATGGGTGCCGGTTAATTGAGAGTACTGTACAAGCAAAGAGAAGCTAGTAGTGAGATGAGTGTAAACATTTAGTGGGGGGTATCTCACTAACCGTTATCCTTTACATGTAGCTTTGGGCAATAACAGGAACAATATCAATCTGGCATGTTGTGAATAGGAACATATTTAGCTAAGGCACCTTCTTGTTAACAGTCATCCAAGGTGGGAGTTCTGGCAGTAATATTTGGAATGTGGAGAGCTGTCTAGATGCCCCTGTCAGTGAAATCTGTACACTTTGTGCAGTAATCAAATGATAATATCAGGACGAAGGCTGCCCAGTACTTGATGAGTATGTTTTTCTTCTGTCTTTATCGTCATGTTAAAATAATTGATGCTATGTGTAAAGTTTGCTAGTGTCATGCTGATAATGTCATTGCGATGAAGAAGAGACCCAGATTATATTGCATTTGGCCACGAGTCATAGACAACCCTTGTTAAGAGTATTATAGGGGCAAAATAGTTTTGCCTCAAAAGTATTCTCTGCTTTTTTGCATCCAGTCATTACAGATTATGGTGTATCAGCACAGACTGTGAGGGAGTTGACGACTTTACAATTTTCCCTTACATATCACGACAGGAGAATAGCTGCACTGAATATAGGTGAGCAGAAGTTGCTTTTTCTTATGCTGACATATGTCCTGACTGCAGTGCATGAGAACAGTTTATTAGCACAGCTTACTCCAGTCCGTCATGTGTTCCCACCATATTGCACACAGACAGAACAAACATTAAAAAAGATTGAAACTAGTAACTTTTTTAAGATTGTCTTTTTGTTCCTGTTCTACTCATATACCAATTAGCATTAGTACCTCATAGCTCCTTTTATCCTCAAACTTTTTCTGTGTAACTGTTAAGTAATACATGTTTCCTGGATTTAGCTACCAGTTGTAGCCATGTTGTTTGTTTGCAGGCTGTTCTGTAAATTGATAATATTTCAGAATAAATCATTTTCTCACATCATCCATGCATCTCTTTTACCAACTGTCAATTATAATCCTGTATTCTTAAGTCATAGTTCCTTATGGACGTTGCATTATTGTTTGTGTCATTTCATTTATGGAACCCTGATTGTCATTTACGTTGTTATTGTTGTCTTGGCCTACAACACATTCTGTGGTACTAGATCTAATGTAGGTTGCTGACAAAGTATATCAGATTCTGCTTAAATAACAAAATACTGTTGTGACCACATATATTTTAATTATTTATTTATGTATGAATTGATTTGTTTATTTGAAGTGTATTAACTGAGTAGTACCACTGAACTCATATCTTGCATTGAGGGTGGACCAGGAGTAGAGTTCAAATACATCAGTAGCAGTAGAACAGTTTTCAACATCATTAGGACATAAACGGACAATCATACAGATAAGAACTTAACTACATAGGTTGGAATCCACCCCCGTAGTGGAAAGAGATGTCCTGTCTGCGACCCAGATGACCCATGTTTGATTAGCACCATGAACAATGGAGGGGACAGGGTGACAATGATGGGATTAAACATCTGTTGCTGACTTGCTCATCACTGGGTGAGGAATGTGGCTTTGGCACATTGCTTACAAGACAGAAAGAGCTCTAGGTGTTACACCTGTGCACAGCAGCCATGATGAGTGAATGCTGCCCAAGGTATATATAGCACTGAGCTTATGACAAAGGCATATATGTAGATACACATGCTGCCTAGGGTATATAGCACTGAACTTATGATAAAGATGGTTACATAGCATTGAGTTAATGACAAAGACATGTATGTAGATGTACATGCCACCTAGGGTACATAGTACTGAATTAGTGACATAGACATGTGTATGTAGGAACACATGCTGCCCAGGTTACATAGTACTGAGTTGGTGACAAAGACATATGTATGTCTCTCTTTAAGGCCAAGAACACTGCAGTAACAGGCCCAAACCATATCTCAGGATGCTTTCTAAATAGCTTAAAAGATCGTCTATGACACCCTCTGGAATTGCTGTTTAACTGTAGCTTCCAAACAGGTTTCATGCACCATGAATGCAGAACAGTAGCAGTCATCCCTCTGCCCAGAGGTGACCCATCTACAGACCCTGTAAACTACAGGCCCATAAATCCCACTAGTATCATATGCAAAGCCTTGGAAAGAATTATCATGGAAATGATCAGTAATGATGCAGGAAACCTCCAAGCACTGGACCCAACCCAGTCTGGTTTCGTTAAGACCAGGTCATGCATACTCAACCTGGTGGTCTTCTTTGAGAAGGTCACCAAAGCAATGGATGAGGGCAAAATGCTTCATACTGCCTACCTTGACCTGGACAAGACATTTGACACAATGTCCATTCAGGGATTGTTAATAAACTCAAGAGGTTAGGTATAATTTAAACCTTTACATCACCCACTGTATAGCCGGCTGACTTACAGACAAGACCCAGGAAGTTAGAATTGAGGAGTCTACCTCTACAAACAGGCCAGTTACAAGCAGAGTCCCTCATGGACCTCTCCTTTTTGGCATTTAATTCTCTGAAGTCAAGCCCAATGTCAAAGTCATAGAATCCTCCACTGACACTAATGTTCTCCAGGATGGGCTGATACAGACAAATAACTTGTGTCAGAACCATAGACTAAAACTAAATGCTAACAAATGCATGATACCATCCTTTGGGAATTCATCCAAGCCAGATAACTATCATATTGATAGCACACCCCTAAGAGCTGACCCAGTAGTCAGGAAATTAGGGACGCACGTAAGCAATAATCTAATATTTAACCATCATGTGTCTGCAGTAGTGAGGAAATCATTCAATGTGCTGCAACTTATAAACAAATGTATGGCATCTAGGTCCAAGGAGGTCATTATTCCACTGTATTCAGAATTCATCAGACCTGTCGTTGAGTACAATGTCCCCTTTGGCATCCACCCAACCAGGCACATCCAACAATTGGATCGTCCAAGCGATTCCTCACTAAGAGAATACAGGGATAAATAACATGTCCTATGCAGACTGCCACAAAGCCCTTTCCCTATTTTCTGCTTCCTATAGGCTGTTAAGGGTGGATCTGTGCCTGGCATACAAGGCATTGTCAGACCCCACCCTGATGGACCTCCTCCATATCTGGAAAACAAACATCACCAGAGTTATCCATTCTAAATTCTTAAACTTTGCCTGTGGTATAAATTGGTCCTACTGGAGAGACAGATAAATATCCCAGAAACTATCCCTTCTCTGGAGCAGGCAGACCATCTACGTGAAGTGGAGTTTCTCCTTAAGTCCATTCAAGTGTAATTTGAAAAATTGGATGGGAAACAGGAAATGTATCCCTGGTTTGGTACCTGTGTCTCTAATGGATGCAAGCAGCTTGTAAATTGTTCATTGACCAGGCCCATGTTTGTAAATAATTAATCTCCCAACCCCCTGCTTACACTTATCAAGGGTACCAGAACTTGTCAGAGGTTTGGGATGCATGGCTAGGCTTAAGAAGGCCATGAACCTATATGGATACACATGCTGCCCAGGGTACTTAGTAGTGAGGTGGTAACGATGGCATATGTTTGTAGGTACACATGCTGCCCAGGGTACATCGCACTAACTTAATGACAGAGAGATGTGTATGTAAATGCACATACGATTTAGGGTCCATAACAATGAATTGGTGATAAAGACATGGTTATGTAGGCACACATGCAGCCCAGAGTACATAGTACTCAGGTCATGACAAAGACTTGCATGTAGATACATGTATTGCTCAGATAACATAGCACTGAGGTGGGAACAAAGACGTGTAGATACATTTGTTGCCCAGGCACTGAGCTGGTTTCAAAAGACATGTGTATGTAGGTGCTGAGCTAACATTTCTGTGATCTTACTCACTGACTACACTCCAGTTTCAGTTATCTGTAAAAGCAGACTGATACAACATTAGGAGACAGTCTTCCTAGAAGATGATCTTTGTGCTGCTGGTACAGAATCAGTGATGTTAAGTCCATGAGTGGAAAGGGAGACCGGTTGGCACCATTATGCATTAAGAAGACATGCAGAATTTCTGTAAGAGGTTTTCTTGCAACAATATGTTATAAGTTTGGAATTAGCCATAAAAATGATTGAGTATGTCAGGTCAAAGACCTCCATTAGTGTTTTATTTCTGTAATGTATTTTTAGGGATTAAAGTGTCAATAATCAATATTTTACATTTCATCACTCTGTGCCTGCAGATTGTTTATTCAGTACATCCAAGCTGAAGAAGTTGTTCTTTTTTATATCAAAGATCTCTAGTGGTCAGAAATAAAAGTAGGAAGGAGCTTGACTGCTTTAAAACACATATTTTATAGATTTTAATGAAACAGAAATTTAAGAATATGCTCACCAACATTATGTTAGTTATTACTAAGAATGGATTGGATGCCTGTGATCAAAAAACAGGGAGCAATGTTACATAGCAAAGAGGCAGCACAATGCAAGTTATGAAGGACAGACAGGAGAGGAAGCCTTTATGGCTTTCAAGCAATTTGAAAAAGTAGAGTTAATCATTGAATGTTTGTAGTTAGATGACACAAACAGGTGCTGATAGAATGTGACAAAAATGATGGTGTGGTGAAACAAAGGATGACACAAAAAAACCTTAAGTGCCACTGAAGCATTTATGTAAGACTTCATTACATAGGTAGATAGGAAATGGTTATTACAGTAAGCACATATGTAAGTGATAAGCAGATTGGAAAGCCTGATGTAAAAGTGAAGGGAAGGGACAGATGGCAAGCTGAAAGGTAACAGTTAAGGTAATATTGCTGCTTTTACTATGTTAAAATGAAAAATGAGGAGAACAAAACTATATAGAAAGTAATAGAATAACATTGGATAGAAAAACATTTAAACATGTTGTGACATAAGGCTTTAATGCAGGGAGGGTATTTGGGGCTCACTGATAGTTTATTTAAGAAAATATGGGATACAAAGTCAGAATAATTGCTTGTTGCATTCATTAAGTCTGATATGCAAGTTTAATAAGGAGCAGAGAAGAAGCAACTCTAAGTCCAACAGCCTTATTGTTGTAATATTAAACTTCATGGAATATCTGTTGGAAGATAAACTACAACAGCACCTATTGTCCCAGTCCCATTCAATAAAAACATCACATTGAATGACATTTGACAACCTTAATTAAACTTCCATAAACATGATTGTTAACCAATATTCATTAATTTCAACCAAAACATTATATAGGTGAAAATAACATCCATGTAACCTTAACATAGGACACCGGGGCCCCTCTCCTCTTGATCAGTTAGCAGCGTCCATACGTCCACTCGCTTACTTATGAAGCAGCGTACCCACTCATTTCAGTTACCATTTATTGAATTACCTCCAGTCAAATAAGCAGCTTACCTCCGCTTGCTTATTTACTTGTCAAGAAGCACAACCACTCACTTGCCTTTCCTTATTAAGCAGTGCAACCGCTCACTTGCCTTTCCCAACTTATTCAATTGAACATTCACCACCAGAGGGGGAACAGAAGAGGGCAAGCCTGCCCCTCTTCTGTGCCTTGCCCAAACTGAAAATACCCACAACCCCCACTAAAAGGGAGGGAGGGCAGGTAGCAAGTTCACTCCAAAAATGTGACTCTTACTCCAGTTACACTTGCCCAAAACTCTTAAGCCCCTCTCTGCCGTTACCTCATTACCTCCCACTCATCCTTCATTCATATTTAACCCTAGCCTCATCCTCCTAATTCCTACTACTCTATTTATCTAGCCCCACTTGAAGATGTCCCTGGGCAAATCAGTCTGTTCCAAACCTCATTTGTCCGGGTCCCCTTCAATAAAACATCACACTGAATGACATTTGACGACCTTTATTAAACTTCCATAAACATGATTGTTAACCAGTATTCATTAATTTCAACCTAAACAATGATATAGGTGAAATTAACATCCATGTAACATTAACATAGGACAGTGGGACCCTGCTCATCCTGATCAGTAAGCAGCGTCCATACCTCCACACACTTACTTCTGAAGCAGCATACCACTCACTTCAGTTACAACCTATTGAATTGTCTAGAATCAAATAAGCAGCTTAACTCTGCTTGCTTATTTACTTATCAAGCAGTACAACTGCTCACTTGCTTTTCCTTATCAAGCAGCGTAACCGCTCACTTGCCTTTCTTTATCAAGCAGTGCAACTGCTCATTTGCCTTTCCAAACTTATCGAATTGAACATCCACCACCAGAGGGGGGTACAGAAGAGGGCAAGCCTGCCCCTATTCTCTGCCCACCAGCCTGACCAGGCTGTTCCTCCTCTCTCTGACCAAACTTCCAACAACCTAATCACCATTAAAAGACATTAAGCCAAACATAATTCGGAGTATCCCATCCTGCATAACCAAACTGTATCCATGCCATCACCTGTCAAATCCCTATCACATGCATTACAAAATTAGCCCATTGCCTAAGAACCTGAAAGCAAAACAGTGATCCCTCTCCAATGCTAAAGTAACCAACCATAACCTCATAACATAGCATACCCACTGTATGTGAGTGAAATACTCAATTTACCCAACTACCAAACCAATAAAAACTTCATAATGATACTTAGGTCAACACCAGCCAGCTAGACAACCAGACACTAAGCCCACTGCCACATGAACTATGCAGAAGCACTAAACTGCTAAGCCCTTCCCAAAGACCAAAATAAACACAGTAAACCACCCAACACCCTTAACTTGAAATCACCTTCTTAAATCACCATTCTTCTATTAACGTTCCAACTGTAACTCCAGATTTACACACCTTGCCACCTTGCTAATATTCCTCAAAGACTGTAAGAGGCTACCATGTCACCTGTAATTATGCCAATAGGAATAATTTCAAATATTGCCATCACAAACTTAGAAAGATAAAACAGTCTTGCAGTGATCTGAATTTCCTGGGTTGGGGGGAGGGTTGTAACTCCAACTCTCAATGATCTGACACTAACTGCCAGAAAACCAGCATTTTATGAAAAGGATCAAATTATAAAACTAAAATTCAGACATCCTGGAAAATTGTACAGTAGAAATACACTCCTTTCCCCTGAGTCCCCCATGAACTAGTTCCTGAAAACTCCCTGTGATGAGCAGCAACAAAGAACTCCTGCCACATATCACACCTGAAGGGTAACGATAGTACAACACTATGCTTCTGATTAAGGTGCTGACTGCTTGCAAAATCTAATACCTGCATAACCTTAAACCACTCCCCAAAATTCATTACCTCCTAATGCCAATCCAGGCTAGAACCCTAGCCACAACATTCAAAACTAACCTTAACCCTCATGCTACCTATGCCACTAGTAAAGTACAACATGGCCAACTGCTGGAAAACTCCAAAAGCATGCTTTGTTTAAACCATCTATCTCTCACATAAACAAAACACCCTGTTCCCAAACTATCCCAAACACACCCTCATGCCTACAATGCTCCTAAAACCCTACCTACAAAATTCATTCATGGAATAAATGAAATGGTTCTTGTGGTACTCCCTACTAAACCCTAAACTAGTATATAACATTACCATTACTTACCATGCCCTATGACCAGTTTTATGTTTTCTATCACCAGAGTACATCATAGGCCCTTAACCAACACAGTAAGCTGGATGGGTAACTGTAAGTGGACCACAAGAGTTCCACCCAACTCTGACATGCCTAACTGCATATAAAGAGGTCCCCCAAATCCTACAGCAACCCTTTTAACCCTAATGCAACGTGATTCACTTTCTGCAAACAGACAGCACAACCACTCCACTGCCATCTTACATCTCTTCTGACAGCCAGTGCACCAACCAATCTCCCCAAATATAAGTAGATTCCTGTGATCCTATGATTGTTGTGATATCACCCCATCTGTGGAAACCCCAGACCCTATAACAATACCCGACCCTGCAATACCCTACCCCAAACAGACCTCTACCTCAACTTGCCCCCACACTACCTCAAACTGCTGAGAAAAGATTACCTGCAACCTCATTGTACACCACTTCAGCAACCAAAACATCCACCCAAGCAAAATCCATTACCTTTCAAATCCACCTCTGTCAGGGCACTGACAATTACTCACTCAGTGCTCCCTCATCTATGACCTCATTGTGCACCACCCAAGGGACCAGGACATCCATTGACTCAGCATCCATCCTCTTTCGAGACCCCTTCATTCAAGTCACCAACTGATGCCCACTCCAGTTCCATACCTTCGCAATCTAGAAAGAAAAACAAGTTAAGCCACTTGCCTTTACAAAACTGAAGAAAGATGAACCTCTATCCCTATCTCTTGTGACTATGCATCAACAACCTTATCACTATGACCCCCTTTTAACATCAACCGTCACCTCAATATGAGTAAATTAAATACTATCAATAGGGTAAATAATATTATTCCAGTAAGACTATTTCTATAAATAAATTATCACATTTTAACCATCCTGGGATTTTCCTAATTCAAGTTGTAGTGAGCCATTGGTAAATGCTCCGCCTCTTACCCGATCATTTCACATTATAATTGTCAACGTTCTGCATCCTAGCGATGGAAGGAAAACAGGCAGGGTAATGAAAAATAAACCATTCCTCCCCTTTCATAGGTTCCTGTTAGAAATACCCCACACCAAATCATGACTACATACAGATAAGATGCCTACCTCTCACGTCTGACATTTACCAGGTCCCTCTTTAATGAAACACTACACCTACTCATTTAACATAGAGGGCTTACCAGTTCATTCCCTGCATGCATACAGCCCTGCAACCCCCCCTCCCCCCATGACCCCAAAACAAAGATGGGCATCCAACCCTTTAACTGTTGTTTTTATATTATTAATTTAGTTAACTACAATTTTTATATTTTTTGTAAATATCTCCATGACCAAGTAACACTGACAAGATATTGTAAGTTGTTGAAATATTACAAACAACAGTTACTGTTTACTTCGACATATGACATTCCATTTAAGATCTAAAACCTAAAAAATACTACCACTATAAAATAATTTGATAATTTGTGCTGAAGGGTTTCCATTTATGCTTCCTTCATAACCCCTATGGTCCCAGAGATATAATCATTTGTCTGAAATGTCTGAAATGTGAAGACACTCCCCCTACCTTCTGTTGAGTGTCATTGTAAATATATTTACAGCCTGATTGCTCACACTGCCTAAAATGCAAGTACCTAAGCTGCAGGTTTGGTTTCCACTGCTAAATTAACAGAATAACAGGTATTAAGTACATCAGTTTCCATAGGATATGAGGTCTGAACTTGCTGGCAGCCCTATCCATGCCCTCTATGAAGTGTGAAGTGGTGAGTGATGGGCTGGGATGCCTGCCTGGCATTCCAGTAGCCTGCATTCTCAATAAAAGGAGTCTATTCCACAGACTGGGTCCCAGAGGCTTGCCAATCTGCCCTGCCAGCAAGTCCTATTGATATAAAAAAAAAAAAAGGTGCCACATATCAATTACAGATATACGACAACTTGTACAATTTTGTCGCTTTGTGTAAATAAGCCGCCTCAAACCCTCAGCTCATTCACATTTGTCATCCATTGTCTATACACTTTGGCAGTTTGCTTTAATACTGGACAAAACTCCTTAAAATGGGCCAGTTGAATTTTCCCCTGTTGGCCTTAATGGATACAAGCCTTGAGGGAGGGGTGCACATACCCATTGATGTGGAGGAGCCCTTAAGTAGTCTAAATTGTTCACACACATGTCTAACATGAGCCGTAATGCCCCCAAGCAATTCTACACATGAAAACTAACACCCTACAAACGACCGAGTATCCCAACCACACAATGAGTATATAGGTCGAGCTGGATTACTTCACTGAATATTCTTGAGCTGAATGACCCAGGCCACCATTACACATGCATCTAATCCCCTCCCCCCTACAACCAGGAGCAAACAACATCAAACAAAACCTGAGAAAGCCAAAACTACCATCTAAACCATCCCAAACAAGCAATGAGGGCCCCAACCCTGACAACCCCCACTGCAACCAAAATCAAGGCCATATCTACCCATCCAGAGCTGCAGCAAGAGATCAATAACACTCTCAGCAAAAAAACATCCAGGCAATGCAATACCTCAAATTTCTCCCTTTTTTTTATATAAGTTTAACATAGCTACATACCAACATGCCACTTCTACTGCACAGAAGACCAATGGGAGAAACCACTAACTCTACCCAATGCCAACTGTACCATGCATGGTGACAACTGATAACAACTTACTCAAAGCCCGAGAACCACTCGTCACTTCATCCAAGGAAAATACCTCATAGAATGGGCATGGTGGACTACCCCCAACAGCAAAACCCAAACCTGATTGAAAGCCAAAGAAAATTAAGTTTTTCACCCACAGAAACAATCCAGCCACCCACAATACTGCAACAACTACGTTCTCGTACAACTGAGATAGGAAAGCCCCCCCCCTTTTTTTATTTTATTCTTTTTTTTATTTTAAGACTCCTCCTCGCATGCGCAACAAGAAACATTACTCAAGGGGCCCGTATAGCTTGCAAAGCTCCAAACCGACATCCTGGCTCACCCAAATACAAGATGCAGAGGCAGCTAACAGTGACCACTACAACTGAAACAACCTCAGTGGAAGACCACAATGACCAGCCCAGAAACAGCAATGTCCCCAAAAAGTAAGGGATAACTTAAGTAAAAATGTGCCACAGCATGCAGCATTGTACAATTAACATAAAACTAAGCACCTTGCTCCCAAGAATAATGACACAAACCTCTAGTCACAACTCTCCCTTTTTCCTTTTTTTGTGAAGAGAAGGCACATAGCGCTCCCATTCAGCCCCCATGACTCATCTGACCTGAAAAGCTTGCTTTCTCAAATGACCGTCATACTTGATTGAGTCCAGCCAGGTTTGCCAATGCCTCATCAAATTCACAATTCTAGGATAAGCAGGCTGGTTTACTAGTCAAATCTGACCTCCTGCAAAACAGTACAATTTACAAGACATGGCCACATTCCTCTGACTGTTAACGCCACCCCGCACTCACCATTAAGTTAACTTGCTCAAAGCCCATGAAAAACATTTGTGGCTTCAGCTGAGAAAACACCTCAGAAAATTAGCTTGATAGACTACACCACCAATGAATCTCACCTGACTGAGGACCTCCCGCAGTTGAGAGCATCAGAATAACGGTGCTCCTCTCCAAAGGGAGCACTGTAAACTACCCAGTTACCATAATGTGATTACTACCTTGCTGGTATGAATAAAACAGCACTGATGTAACCCGTGGCTGTACTTTAGTACTTCAGTGACTGGAATTACCCTTTCTGAAAGGTTTCACCCTACTAAGAAGGCCACGCTGCCTTAATATTAATAAGAAGTATTCAAGAAGGAAAAACAAAACTCCATTTCCTGACTAAAAGTAGCCTAAGGCCTACCTGTACCACAGTGCCTATAGGTTGTCATGTGCATGTTACTTGCACTAGCAAGTTCATGCCAAAACTGTGACTCCTACTCCAGTTACACTTGCCTAAAACCCTTTAAGCCCCTCCCTACCCTTACCTCATTTCCTCCCACTCATCCTTCATTCCTACTTAACCCTATCCTCCCCTTATCCTCCTAATTCCTACTACTCTATTTATCTAGCCCTACCTGAAGATGTCCCTGGACAAATTGGTCTGTTCCAAACCTCATTTTTAAAAAAAATGCATTAAGCTAGGGAGTATGGTTTCTCTAGAATGTAATATTGCCACCCCTTTTAAATAGATGGCAAGAGAGATGAAGTTAGGAATAGCAGTAGGTGTGACCTAGGTACTCAGAAAGAAAAAGTCATAGCTGGTACAAAACGGAGAGTCAGTGGACTTTTGTGCATGTAGCTGGTGAAAGGAGAAATGTAATTTACAATAACATTGAGTTCTGGAGATCTGTTGTCCACAAGGCCAAGGGATATAAAGGGTTCTAAATAGGGAGACACAAAATGGAGCATGGCTATCCGCATCAAAAACCCATAATAAATGTGATGCATGTATCACAAAGAAGAGCTTTAAAAAGTACTTTAAGTATCTCAGAGGAGTTCATGAAGCCCAAAAACAGCATTGTTAGAAAAAGGAGATACTTGAGTTTACTAATAACACAATTTAATGACAGTATTTGTTGGTTTAGGAGTTCCGCGGTGGTGGTGCTGCGGTAGCGTTGTCGCCTCACAGTAAGACGCAGTCCGGTTCGACTCTCAGCTAGAGCGTCTTCTGCGTGGAGACATGCATGAATGGATGTTCCTTCGTTGAAGATTGTGCTTCAGAGCTGGCAACTCAGTACGTAAAAGTCAACCACCAATCATTATTGGACCGGAGTTCCGCTGTGGCGACCTCTAACCGGGAAAAGCCGAAAGACACAACATTTGTTGGTTTTGGTGTAGTAAGCAAAAACAGTCACAGAGATAATGAAGAATGTAAGCATTCCTGGAGGGAATCACAGTGGGGAAGTCCGTGGATGTTTGAAAATCATGCAGTTCTTGCAGGATGGAAGAATTAGGCTGTAGGGTTAATAAGTGTTTGTAAGACCATCATTAGGTATAGTATATCGGGAATGGATGGGCTGGCATACTAAGTGTGCTCTCAGACTCTGGTTGATTTTTTAGAGGAACACCCTTAACTCTGTGAGTCATGGAATACTTTGAGACAAAGAAATAGGGCTTGTGGAATGAAAATGGCATGATAGATAAATGGTTAAATGGCAGATCTTTAAGGGTGGCAATAAACGTGTTCCTCAGATAAAAATGGGTTACCAGTAGGATACCAACAGAATTAGTATATCATCAGAACTCAATACCAGAAGTCTACGTAACATACTCATCATTGACATTGCAGAGAGTGCGGAATACAGAGATTCCATTTTATAGCATGGCATGACAATTTGCTCAGGGTACACACAACAAGTACATCTGGACAAGTTAAGAAGTAACATTCAAAAGATGATAGGAAATTTAAGTTGACAGCCTGTGGAAAAAAAGTGTACAAAAGCTCAATTAATTTAGAGCACAAACAAATAGGAAGTGTATATTATATGGGTGGGAATATCTGAAACTCAATGTTATCTGGTACATGCCAAGATAAAAAAATGTAAGAGTCGTGTAATCTGTGTATCACATAGCGTAAAGGAAAGCAAACAGTGTTGTAAGGCTACAGACGTGCCTCTCAACTGCAAAAAATTTTTGTGCAAAGTACATATTTCTGCATCATGTTTTTTGGTGTGTTCCTCATAAACTGTTTTGTTTTCTGGCAAATCACTGAGGAGTGAAGTCAACAAAGAAATGATAGACATTTAACTTTCTGACTTCATACCCATTGCAAAATTCATGCTAATGCAAAACCTGTTATTCTGTTAACTTTAAAAGTTTCTAAGAGCAATATTTAAAAATCGTCCCTATTTTGGGTCTTTGTCCCCCATATTATTTATGGTTTTGTCCAGAGTTTTTGGGCTAAGTGGTTGAAAGGTATGGCTGAAGATAAAACAAATAATATACTAATTTGTATAGAGGAAGAATTGCCTAGGTGTAACTGAATGACAACACTCTTAGTTTATAATTGCTTGTATACTATGCTTGTATAGCCTCATCCAGGATACTATACAGATTTGGGGGTGTCACCAATATAAGGACATAATCATGAACATTTGATTTTATTTATTTTTTATTTAGTTATTTATAACTATTCATCAGGATGATACGACTAGACGGAGATTCCACGTAAGTTTACACAAATCAATAACAGTATTTAACAATGCAGTTTTCAAACAGTTGTAGAGCATAAAAAAGCAGGAAATTCAACAACTTCTAAATTCATATGAGCAGTATACATTAAGCATAAATTTAACAATGACAATATGAGTACGCCTTACATAATAGATTGAGGTGGATTACGGATCAGTATGAAGATATGCTAGGTAATAGCATGGATATAAAATAGCTAGAGGAGATGATGAAGTAAGGAGAAAGTGTAGAATATCAGCTGGGGTTCAAAGAAAAGCTGCAAGAGTTAAATATAGGATTACATGAAAACTAGTAGTATTTTAGCCAGGGTGGAGAAAGAACAAATCCAATTATCCATGAGATGCAGAGTTAGGACTTTTTAAAAGATTTGTGTAAAGAGTCAGTTCTTAAAGGGAATGGCATCTCATTCTACACTTTCGAGACATGAAATCTGAACAGAGACTCCTGCTGAGTTTGTTGATTTGGTCACACTTAGTAAGTTTTTATTGCTTGAGTGTAGGGTTCTATCTGGAATGTACTGAGTAAGAATATTTGCCATCCTTGGGGATTTGTCATGGTTATGGGTGAGAATATGTGTCATACCCACTAGAGAGAAAGACAAGCAGTGAGAGAGTTCTAACCAGTTGAGCTTTTTTTAGGGCCAAGCAATGGTCTGACTTGTGTGGCAGATTTGTTATGAATTTTGTTATAACACTATTCTAGAAGGTTCAGTTGGGTGGTTTGTAGACTGATAAGGGATGAAAGTAGCTATGCAGTGACTATATGTACTTTTGCTTCTTTGGTTAAAAATGTGTTCATTCTGTAGCTCAGACTAAGTCTTTGATGTATTTTTGACTGTTTCTTTTATATGGAGATTACATTTCATATTTTCATCAATTAGTACTCCTAACAGCTTGGAGTATGAAACAGTTTCAGTTGTGATGTTACTTTAAGAGGCTATGGTGAAGTTGGCTCTGTCCTCTTTGAATGTTTTAGTAGTAAAAAGGAGAGGGCTTTTCTTGGGGGAGGGTTCAATAGAAGTTGGAAGCTATAGAGCTAAACCTGTACAGAAAGGAGGGGTGTCTGTGTTAGTTGCTGTAATTCTTCAATAGTTTTAGCTGAACAGATGAGTGTTGAATCATCAGCATACTACGATAGTGACATTTTTGGTTAATTTGTGTTAAGTTGTTAATTAAAATATTAAATAAGAATGACCTAAACATAGAGCCTTGTGGAACCCCTACAGATATAGGAAGGGAGGAGGAAGAGATGTCAGTGGTCCATTTAACTGCCTGCTGTCTTTCTGATAAGTAACCAGAGGACCTTGACAGAGATGGACTGTCTAGTTGGAGGGAGAAGAGTCTGTTAAAAGGTTTTGGATGAGACACCATATCAAAGGCTTTGGACAGGTCAACAAATACTACTCATATTAGTTAATCAGCATTGCGGTGCTGGTTAATATGAGTACAGAAGCTGATGAGTGCACTGCTGGTACTTTAGTATGGGTAGGTCTCTAAGAAGTGAAGTGGTTGCATCACAAATGTTATTAGGAGAAACATCTTAAGATCTACTCAGGAAGGGTTCTGTTAGTATCTTAGGAAACAGAAGACTTAACAGGAGTATCTAAGTCTCTCTTCCTGAAGCAAAGAGTGTGGTGGTGTATGCTTCAGGTGTACTGCTGTTGCTATGATATTCTCCAGCTGATTATAGGAAACATATAACTTCCTAGGGTGCCAGACCTTACAGAGGGAGGGGTATCTTTTTGCATGACTGACTGTGATTGACTGACATTGCCACATTAAGCCCCCATGCACACTAAGCCCTGCAGCACTTGCCAAGAAGCACAGTGGTAGTTAGGTGTGTATGAAAAAAAGTATACTGCTCGTCTATCTTCTAACCAGTAATGACTGCTCGACTATTTCCCAACCAGTAATGGCTGCAGTCAGACAAATCTGTGGAATGAAGGGATGCATGGCAGCATTGGTATGGCTGGAGGGCTGGTTGAGAAGGGTCAATAAAAAAAAAATCTTATTTTTAGAGACTCATAATAAGAGAGTAATAGTCCATGACTGAAATGCACACGTATTTCATTAGGTGAATAACAGTAAATATGTTTCAGCATATTTTCAATGTAAAAGGTGTTTTAATATGAGCTGTAACTATATGTTTAAATAAGGGAGGCTGAAAAAGAACTGGGAAAACCCATTTTCTCACACAACATCTAATAGAAAAGTAACACCACATTCATCTGTTAAGTGATGGAAATGCTCTCATGATTTAATAAGAATGTGTTGTTGACTCAGTTACTGCTGGCATTCTGGACTTTAGTAATAGGTAACAAAGATTAGAACTCACAGCCAAACCAATCCGTGGAAGTAATAGATAATTAGATTTCCTCGACAAACAGAAAATGTGTTTTCCTTCTGAGATATTCTGCATTTTCCATGTTTTTTTTTTCTTGAGAAATGTCTTCTTTTAATCAGAAAGCATAGGCTCTCATTACATGCATAGAGCTTTTAGCAATCAATGTCAGAGTGACCAGTTGAAAATGTAGCAAAGTCAGTTGAGTTCCACACATGGCTGTCCTTGGGATTTGTAATGAGGCCACAAAATTCCTGGTAACTCAGGAAAAATAACATGAATGTGTTTGCAATTTATTAACATGTTGCAGCTCAGCTGAGTTTACATTTGCAATGAGATCATTTTGCCCATTTCATGGTTGCTGGACTGGAGCACAGAGAAATCAAAGCAATGGTGTAACAACCCCTCCCTTGTCAAATGTCTGTTAGAGTTAATGAAATCGTTACTGTAAATTTGATAGCAATGCTAAAACAGCTGATGATGTAATTACTGTATTTGTTATATGCACTTTCCTGGGTACCACCACGATACCTAACAAATGTTCCATTTCATTAGCCTATGTTTGCTTTGCCTACATTGCTGTTTCAAAGGATGTGACAGTTATAATTTCTAGAAAAAAAGGGAAAAGGTAAAACAGCTGTAGAACAGGGAAATGTACGAGGAATAAATGCATTTTTCAAAGAAATCCAGAAGATATTTTTATGACCATTTACTGAAGAAAGATGCACTGATATTTTTATTATTTTTACTGCAGCACTATTTAAATGGACTTATGAGGTCACAATATAACCGTTTCATAAAGACGCATGTTTTGAATATGCAGAAAACAATCCTCAATGCTGCCCTAGGCATACAGTCTGAACAAAACTAAATTTTGCAAGAATAAAATGTCATTTCTTCTGCTAGTTCTATGATTTTCAGTTTAGTTTTGTGAAATCTGACATCCTCCAGTTTTCAAGATCCCTGAGATTCATATTTGCCAAGTGAACATAATTCTAATGTTTTGCTTGCTCTGTTCATGGTTAAATAAGTAGAAGGCTATTTGCACTGCATCAGTCCCATCTTACTCAAATATGAGCGCACATATATGTTATCAAGATTCCCACTCATGAACTGAGACATTTGTGCCATAATATTCATATCAATATGTCATATTTAGATCTGTCTGGATTTTTTTATTACAAACATTTACATAAAAACTCAATTAGATACAATATAACTTTAAGCATACAACCATAACTGTGTATCGGCATACTGTAATATTTCAAAGATAAGATCTTTTTCCGTGGTTTTCTACCTAGCCCTTAGCAAAGCTTTTCCATTGTAGACTTTTTATTTTGTGGGTTATATCAAATAGTTTATGCATTTTCTTTCACCTTGCAGGCTTGTACACCTATCCATTTTCCATTGAAAATAAAAGTATACTAACATAGAAACTAAAGACGAATAAAGATTGATTGGACAATGTAGACTATTTGCCCATGTCATAGCATTGCATCATACTCATTTTTGTTTCTAGATTTCCATAGGTTCATAGGTATATACTAAGGTAAAGACCACTAAGGCCCTTATAAGCCTAGTCATGCAGCCCAAATGTGATCCACAAATTTGATTTCTATAGGTGGTGATTTATTGACTGCCTCTGTCCATCAGAAACACTGGTGCCAGACCTGGGGAGAATTTTCAGTTGACCATAGATTGGTCCAAGTTGCACTTAAATAGGGATAGGAAGGGACTGTGCTTCAAATGAATGGGAATCCTGTTCCAGAGAATGGGAATTCTCTGAGAAACATATCTGTCTCTCAAACATGTCATATTTTTGTTGCAAGCAAAATTTTAAGTATTTTAATCTAGTAGTTCCCATGCTGTTTATTTTGTGGATGTGCAAAAGGTTTATCAAAACAGGGACAGCAAAGATCACCTTTCTGCCTCTCAGAAGTCTATATGATACCTAGTGGTGAGATAAGACTTTGAAGTCATCATCAGGAGACTTTGTGTTTACTCCCTGCATTCTTTTTGTAAGGAACTTGCTGCAAGTGTGTGGTCAGGTGTATATCGAAAGGGACATTATACTCTATGATGGCTATGAGGAGGGCCGACCGCCGAGTACAGTGGTGCGATCACCTCTCTGGACCTGGATGCCAAGCCTTTATTTATAAATTGAGCAACATTTTCTTATTACCTTGGACACATGTTGATTGAAGGCTAGGTTACTATTTACATGAGTTCCCAAATCCCTAACTAGTGAATCAACTTTTAAAAGTGTTTTATTGATGATGTAGTTACTCAGGGTGATAGCCTTTCCAAAAATAATATATTTCTTGGTATTGATTTTTAAGCCATGGCTTTGGCACCATGTGCTTGTCTTTGTTAAACCTTCCTGAAGGGTGTCCTCATCTTGGGGAGATTCAGTGAATGCTCCCATTTTGCAGTCATCCGCCTTTGACATTGGCTTTGACATCCAAAAAGCAGATGACAAAATGGAGTGGGCCCAGCACAGATTCCTGGGGGACTCCACTGGTGACCAGCCTCTTTGTGGAGGTGGTTTCACTGATTCTAAACTCCTGGGCACTGTCAGTAAGCCAGCTAGCTATCAAGCATGTTGTAAAGGGGTTTATATCTATTTTGTTACTTATATGAGGTTATATAGAGAAGCAAATGTTTCTGTCTAGGCACCTGTCTCCTTTATTGAACATAACCAAGTCACTAAAGTTCATTATTGCCCATTATATGCAATTACAGATTCCCTTAGTTCTGCATGATTACATTTTTTATGATTTTTACACGGGTTTTCGGTTACAACTAATAATGTCAGCAGGAGAGCCTTATAGTGCTCCGCACTTTCTTATTACTGGTGAGGAAACATCATGGATGTCTTCCAGTTTTGACATAGCTATATTTGCAGTCATTAGGCTGAAGATGTCGCAGCATGAACAAGGAATAATCGGTTTTGTCTGTCCGAATGAGATGTTTTTTCACTCCTTTTCCTTCTTGTGCACTATTCTTTCATGCTAGTTTTTTTACAGATTCTATGAATCTTGGACAACTGTCCTGCCTTTCTATAGCTGCTGTTAGTGCAGATTACTTTATCACTAGCTGTTTTCAAGCTCAGAAGCAAACCGTACCTTTGGTAGTTGCCATACACTTCCATGTCTCTGAAAGCAGACACCAACATCCAATTCTATATCTAAGTCAGTTTGAGGCAGACTATCTAGAAGCATCATCGTGTAAGTATTATCAGATAACATGTTCCCAGATTACGCCAAAGTATCACTTCTAATTTAACATGAGCCACTCATAGGCTTGTACAAGCTCATTTTAATAATTCAATTGCATATAGTAAGACATATCTTCTTCTGTCAATAATTCCACATCTGTATTTCTGATAACGTTACTCATTTTTTTTTCATGTGTAATGATTCTGGAACATTATTCTCCCTAGCATTAATTTTGTCAGGGTCTAGATTGAACAAAGAAAGAACTTTTGTACCAACTTGGTGACATGATTTAATTTGATATGAGCAAATTTGATTTTTTTCTTATAATATTGGTTCTCAATTCTTCTGTAGTACACGCTTTACTGCATATGACATGGTGTATGTGTGTGTGTGTGTGTGTGTGTGTGTCTGTATGAAGGGTTAATGTGCCAAGCTGTCACATGATTTATAACATGCTACCGATATTAAACTTCTAATCTGCTTAATAGCATTTTTAACTTTTCCACTTCTTCATTTCATGGGTATGGCATTTCATATTGTTTCCCATAGGTAAATGATTTATGGTAACATGGCATTGCTTCTCAGAGGTAAATTGTTATGAAAAGCAAAAACCCTTACTATTCCTTTGTGTTGATACAGTCTCTTTCTAGCCTTCACCTACAAAGTTAACTGTCTTTAAATTAAATCACAGAAACTGATGTTTCTTATACATAAACATGTAAAACTGGAAATGGAAAAAGACTTATGATCCATTAAATCAGTCTGTGTGTTACAATGAGCCCTAAGCAACTCTACTCTCCTACATTGTTTTTATAGCTGCCCTTATTAATCACATCAGCAGTATGGTCCATGTCCTTACTACCCTTTCTGTTAATAATGGTATCGGTAGAAAGGAAGGCGTTAGTTTTCCTTTCTCTAGTTGTCTTCCATAGTTCCACCTTATCTATGTCCATTCGCATTGATTTTCTGCCACTGCATCTTCCCTGCTGATGTGCTATCTGAATACAATAGGGATGAACAAATCCCTTTTGGCTTGAGCTAAACCTGTCACTGGCTTAAAGACCTTGTGTTACAAGCCAGCCAAAACTGCCGTATAGAAAGAAAAATGCAAACCCTTTTCAGGTCAGTTTCAAGCATTGAGCTATTTGTTTCTGGAAAACTCAGCTGACATACTGCAGTTCATTTTTTTACTCTGCTAAGTGAACTTTTTTATCGAGCCCTAACAGTAGCCATACTTTCCTGTCATCAAGGACATGCACCTACATTTCTTGGAATTTTTTTGACCTCCTTTGTGTTTCCTAATTCATGTTATATTATAATATCAATAATCATCTTTGCTAGAGTGACAGATATTTTGATGTCCTTCTTACAATGTAGTCTATAAAAATGTATGTGGCATTAGTGTGAGGCCTCAGTAATGCTGTGTATAATTTGAGATGACATTTGCATCTCAAGTTCACCCTGACACATTTTTGCACTGTCTTGGCATTTGCTATTGTCAGCTAATAATATACAGTACTGTATAGTCAGCAGAAATTACTATTTTTTATCTACATTACATATATTTCTTTTGACATGCTTCCACTGTTCCTCCACTAAACGTGGTAAGTTTGCATATGGTCACACTAAGTTTGCACTTTCACACTGACTTACTATTACCAGCTATTTTTCTACACCAACAATGCTATTAATTAATACAGGAGGCTGGCTTAGCTGCCTCAGTGTTTAGACACAGAGTTAGAATGACTTGTAACTCACATACAGGGAATAAAAACTGGATCCAAACAAAGTGCAGGGAGGAGATGGAATAAGTAACAATGACCTGAGAACACTTCAGCAAGAACTTACACTACCATTATATCTATTTTTCACTAGGTCATATAAATATGGGGAGATTCCTCAAGATTGGAGACATGCGCTTGTTAAACCTGTCTTTAAGGGAAAGGGGAGTAGGACAAACCCAGAATCATATAGACCCTTAAGTCTACTCTCATGTTGTGGTAAAAGAATGGAGAAGGTAATACTGGATAAGTTATTGTCAGAACTGGATAAGCTGGGACTTGAAACCATATATCAGCATGCATATGTTGAAAATAGATCTATTACCACCTGTAACATGATGTTCTAAACAATATAGTAACAGCTATAAGTGAAAAATTGTGTTGTGAAGTAATTTATATAGATTTAACTTTAGCATTTGACAGAGTCATACACAAAACACTGATCAATAAGTTAGTACAACTAGGTATTGATTTACTCTTGATAAGATGGATAGCTGCATGGCTTGCAAATAGGACATGGCAAGTATCACACACCAACTGGACAGGTGATGTCCCACAGGGCTCTGTCCTAGGCCCTTACTTGTTTAGAGTGTATCTTTCAGACCTAACTTGTTCATCTGAGGTGTTCTACAGTCTATATGCTGATGACCTGAAATTGGGTAAACTGATTACAAGTGTTACAAATAAGGCATGTCTGCAAAATAGTTTGACTAAATTGACCATTTGGGCACAGGAGAATAATATGTTGATAAATACATCAAAAATTAAGCATATGAGATTTGGGAGACATAAGCTGAAAGGTGAATATTTAATACAGCACACAGTGATTGAAACTGTAGACTCATTTAAGGACCTGGGTATATGGGTAGATTCAGCTATGAGTTTTTCTAATCACATCAACCAATTAGCTAATGTTAGTTATAGAACTATAGGTTGTATAAAAAGATTTATAAAGTCTAGGAAATCAAACATAATGATGTCATTGTTTGTTAGTTACATTAGACCCAAACTTGAATATGGAATAACAATATGGAAACCCTATAGGAAAACAAGCATGAATAAACTGGAAAGAGTACAACAGAAATATACCAAGGGCATCCATGGATGTGAACATTTAAGTTATTATGAAAGACTAAAATATCTGAACTTGTACAGTGCCTCTTATAGATATTTAAGAGGAGATCTTGTTCAGGTATATAGGACATTTAGGGACAACTACCTCTGGGAATGTTTGGGGTTATCAAAAAGTACTAGAGAGTCATTAGATAATCTATGTAGAAGATTCTGTAGGAATGAGAAGTGCACTAACTGGTTCTCTGACAGAGTAGCTGATGTATGAACAGACTACCAAATTACATTAAAGCAAGTACTAGTTTAGATATTTTTAAGAACAGCCTGGACATTTATTATGGGAACAACTATTTTGGTGTATTGGCAAGCTAGAAGGGCATTAATGCCAGTGCTTGAAACATTTGTATGCATGTATGTATGTATGCGTGTTTGTATGTATGTATGCATGTATGTATGTATGTATGTATGTATGTAAAGCAGTATGATATTAAACAATGTGGCACCCATGTGGCTATAATTTTCTTGATAAACAGGTCCGACCCCTAACTCTCTAGCTATTATCATATAACCCTCTGTCAATCAGTAGTCTTTTTACCTTGCCAAATTTGATCCTACTCTTGGTACTTTAGTCTCCCTGCCACTGCCCTGTGAAGCACAGTGCCAACCCTTTGACAAAATCAGTATTTTATGTATCCTTTCTTAATGTCTCCTAAGTCTGCCTTTACCTATGTCATCTTCTTCAGTCTGAATAATAAACTTTCAGTCACATTATGGAATCTTAACATTCTCTGTATCATGTGTGCTTGTAGCTCATGAGTGGTGGTCCAGCTATTGCAGCAAACTCCTTTCTTTTGATGCTTGAGTACACTGACATACTAAACATGTAGTCAGAAACATCGTCCTGGACTGCTGAAGGAAATCCCATGGCTGCTGCTGCTGTTGTAATGTCATTCCCTGTGAGTAAAAGCATCAGCAACACATAGCAGATATACACAGGTCACCTGTAATCTATGGCTTAGATGAATTACCTGAAGGGTGCCTGTGTTTTCAACATAGCTAGGAGGGGCTCTTTTTAAAATCTATTATCACTTTAGTTGGAAACCTTAAAATAGTTCTGGATTCACATTGTGGGTTTTTGAGGGAGTGGACATTTTCTGCTGTAGTTGCCACTTAGTACTTCACTGATTCATCATTTTTTACAAGTTTACTCCCTGATCTTTCTTGTACTACTGCTGATCATGAGTGGTCTTCTTTACCCATCTAATTACATATAGTTTTATGTGATAATCAAAGGAAAAGTAATTAGAAGATCAAATCACTGCATTACATTGTCATCTTATCTTCCAAAAGGCCAACAAAGCTTTAAGTTTTGTTACTTTGTTCCGTGGCTGCCTCCTGCATCTGGAAGGCTATTGTATATACGCTTAGGCATTCTAAAATGGCCATAGTAAGTGCTTCTAGCATTGAAGCTCTTCGACATTTCCTCACAATTTGTTACTTTCTGGCATTCCTGTATCCCAAGAGATAATTGCTGTTGAAAAATACAATCATCTCTTGTGGCATTATCTCATGTCAGTATTGAAAAGACATACAGCACATCAACTATTCTTTTCATGATTAGAAATAAAACTAGAATTGTTGTGGATTCTGTCCTATTGAGAAATACTAAGATTATTGCCTAGCCTATGCATTTTGTTAATCACAGTCTGTTAAAGGACATCATAATTTCCCCAGTTTATTGGATGTTGTTATTAATGGATTTACTGGTTATTGCGCTAACAGGAGACACATCATCAAATGCCTCTGTTATTCATGAACTGATACCAGTTAGCTTACCGCATCTGTAAGACTCCCACCAGTGGTCTGTCTGTTTTCTAACTGCGTTATTGTCTTCTCTGCCTCTGGGCCTACTTCTTATTATGTCATTCTGTCAAAGCATTAGAAATACCTCTGAATTTAGGGCTACTATTTTCTTCAAACTGTTATATCAAAGTCTTCTTTTCAAGTTCTGACATTCAATGCAAATATGGCAAGCACGGCTATAAATTGTCAGTTCTTGGTATATGAAAGTACCATGTTAGCCTTTGAGTCTGATGAGATTATACTTAATTATATTTAATCCTTTAAGTATTTGTGACTTATCTGTGTGCTGTCATTCAGTTCTGAAATCCATACCTTCTGTACTTTTATTGCTGTTTCAGTGAATGTAGTGTATTAAGATATCACGTGACAAAAAATGGATAATAAAAACCTTAGTTTATCTGGCAGTAAAGCCCCTCTCCCCGAGCACCCCCACACACACACTTTTCAAGGTAGGGGGCACCCTTTATCCCCCAATTTGTATATACTCAATCCCAAGGTCAATATAATATGTGGAAAATGGCTGTTTCTCTACTTTTTATTTATTTATTTATTTGTCTTTGTTAACCAGGTTAGTCCAACTGAGCCAGAGGCCCGTTTTCAGTGGAGACCCAAGGAAAAAATCTCCAAAAATACAATATAAAAATTACAAGATAAATATACATGATAAAAGTACAAAAGAAAGACATACTATACATGAAAAAAATGCCTCTTACATGATACAGTGAAAACATGACTACAAAAGATGCATGATAGTAATAAGAAAACTGACTGATGAAAACAATGAAGGAGACAGGCTCCTAGAAATATTTGATATTAATACATGATAAGGAAGAAAGAGAAATTAATACATAGCTGTACTAACAATGCAGTGTCATTACAAGTGAAAAATACATGCTAGAGCAGCAAGTGAATTAACATGCAGCTGTACTAACAAGGACAGTTTGATTACAAGTCAGAAACAGATATGTGTATGAAAATAAAAAAAATGTGAGTACTAAATCAATTAATGGGGGAGGTTTGGATAGTATTTAAGGAAGATAATTCTAAGAGATGAAGGCATTGCAAGTGGTGGGTAAAGAAAGGGGATGTAAGATATATGAAGTAGAGTATTAATAAGGAGGAAGAAGAGTAGTGTTGATCACGGAAAGGGAGGAAGGGGGTAGGGTGGGAGAGGGTAGAAGTTATGAGTGTAATAAAGAGTTTGTTAAGGCTTCACAAGATTAGTGAGTATACAGAGAGTAAAGCAGGGAAAATACTTTTGAAATAGGTAGCCAGAGTTTAGGTGGGGTGATGGCAGGTGCACAAAGGGGAGTTGGCAAGGTAGGTTTTTAATTCTCTTTTGAAGAAGGGGGAAGATTGGAGAAGTCGTAGGTTTGTTGGAAGTTTGCTCCAGGTTTGCACTGTAGAGCATTTGTAAAGTAATTTGCCTATGGTTTTGTTAGGTTAGTAGGCATTAAGTAGTGCTTGATCAGTCCTACAGTGAGATTTTGCAGTGGTGTAGTGGGATAGGAGGGTGGATCGGGAGGGACAGTTTGTAGGTTTGTAGAGGACAGCATGTGCCATTTGTAGTTCAGAAAGTTTGAGTAGTTGTGGGAACTCAAGCCATTGTAGTTTTTGTAAGGCAAGGCAGTGATGGGATTTGTAGGGAAGGTTGCAGGCAAATCTGGCTACCTGGTGGTAAGTTTGTGTAAGTCTAGTTAATAGATTTGTTTGGATGTATGTAAATATTAGGGAAGCGTAAAAAAAGGCAGAGCAGGAGATAGATTAGGGCAAACGTGATCTTAGCGGTGCTGGATAAGAATTTTTTATGTCTATACAGTAACCCTAAGTTTTGATTGGTCTTTTTAATGGACTGCAAGATGTGATGGTCAAATTTTAGTTGGTTGTCAATTGTGATTCCAAGAGGTTTAGTAGAGGAGTCTACATGAATAATGGTGTTGTCAGGAAAAGATATATGGAAAGTGGTTTTGAGATGAGAAGCAGATTTAGGAAGAAAGAGGAGAAGTTTTGTTTTCTTTGGCTTCACAATACGTTGGTTGTCAGTTAGCCAGTGTTCGATGTTGTTAAAAGAACTCTGGGTGAGAGAGTGAAGGTCAGTGGGGTTGTCTTGATATACTTGATATATTGACATACTTTGATATGTTCACAACACAGCATTTATGCCAATTCAGTGAATTTGCTTTATCTACCCAGACTTGACAGAAAATACTCTAAAATAACTAATTACTGAAGTGTAGTGTCCTTCTGTGCAAGTAACAGATGTTCTTACAATCTGCACTTAAATTACTATTACCAAGGATTTCTGGCTCCCAGCTGTCACATATTTGCATTAATAAAGCCAAAACCATGCTACATACAAGGTATCAAAATATTTTATCGCGAAGCATACATGACAGCAAACACAACTGAATTGATATCTGACCTCTGTTAATGAGTATTTGTAAAAACTGTAAAGTGATAACTTCATTTTCTAAAGGCTTACGCCACACCCACTGGGAGTTAAAGGTACACAGACGAAAGAGTTGTACTGGAGGGAATGAGTTATGGATCTGTTTCTCTTACTAAGGCTGGTACCAGAAGAGACTCAAGATGACATCGGGCACTTTATTGTGACATTCTAGATTACATTAATCACCACTGGGTGCACAGTAATTCAAACTGCTTGTCTATCTTATGAGAAAAAATTTTCTTTTTTCTTACACTTGCAGTTTCTTTTGCTCTGTGTTCTTATTCAAAAATAGATGTCCCCACTTTACTCCAGTTTGCTTTCTGGTGAAATAATCATAAGGGATCCACTTTATTTGTTGTGTTGGCTTTGGGACCTGTCGAACTGCAGATCCTCAGAGAATAATATTAGGCCTGCGGTCATTCCCTTTATTTATTATCACCTCCATTTATATCCATACATATGGCATAGCCCTCTTTGAGATGATATTCTACATAGTAGGGCATAACTATCGCACACACAAAACATTTACTACAAAATGACTTGTTCTGTACCTATAAGTGGTCCATCAAGAACAAACTGAAGACTGGCATGGTAAAGACAGCTAAAAAGATGAAAGATAACAGGTGCATCAAACTATTTGCTCATGACAGACAGAAGATTACACCAGTACAGGACTATAAGTAGCTAGGTATTCTAGATCTCACATTAATGTTCACCACAGACATGTAACATAGCACAAAGTTTACACCCAGCTACAGGCTTGCTATGATATATATATATAAGTAACAAATGAATAGGAAGACACAGAGACAGCTGCTACATCCAGTTCAAAACTTTTCTGCAGTGCAACAAACACAAGCGCTTTCACCAAACAGGCATCATCAGGTGTATTACAAAAGCTCTAACAAACACACCCCTATTTATTCATCAAATGTCACATGATACAAATTCAAATTTAAAACCACAAGTTTAAAAACACAACACATATAAAAGACATATAAATTTAATTTAAAAGCATACATAAATAATACATACTAAAACTATACTTTAATACTAAGAACTACCTTCTTAGGGGGTCTCTTCTTTAATTTAGGTACTAATTGAACTGATTCATTAAGCCCATGTCCTACATCAGCCCTAAACCTCACTATCCATGAGGATTCCAAATCCTCAGTCTTAGCACGTATATCACTCTGCCTCACATTCTCATAAACCCTAGCAATTACTAAAAATTTAAAACCATGACTAGAGTCAGTACTTAAAACATGCTTCGTCAATGCACTAACCACATTACCTTTATTCATATGGCAGATATGTTCTCTTATGCATTCTCTGAAGGGATGGTCAGTCTTATCTATGCAAAACTTTTTGCATGCAATGCAGTGAGCTAAATAAAGAATATGTGAGGTATCACATGTAGCTGCTATTGTGAAATTATAACATCTACCTTGATCAGGATGTTCAAATTTGCAACTGCTGTCAATGTATACACACCAGTTGCAATGACCACATGGTTTAGTTCCAACTAAATGAGAATTCCTGCTTGCATCCTTTGGGTAACACAACCTACATGTTCATCGTGTTACACTGCTGCAGTCATTACACTTGGCTTATCCTGCCGTCAGGCGATTTCCCAGTAGGCCTGAGTTCCAAAGTCTTGGTCCGGCGTCGGTTGCTGTCGCCTTTTCCCTGACATCAGTGCAACAGGGGTATATAAGATGCAGCCAACGCCATTTTCTTCAGTCTTTCTTGCTGCGCGGTGCCCAAAGCAAAAGCAGTTCGCAACTGCCGGTCGGCCGTCTCCTGAGATTTTCATTCCGAATCCAGAACCGAAGTCTTCTACAAAGCTAAGTACCCCATTGGGGAAACTTTTTCTTGCCTCAGACCGATGTCAGTAAAAGTTAATAACTGTATTTCTTGTGGGAAGCAAGTACCTCATAAGGATTTCCATTCCTATTGTATCCCATGCCTAGGCCCAGACCACAACGTCACTGGTTGTGGGTTTTGTGCTAGGTTTAACAAGCACACTATTAAATGTCGGTTTGATTTTGCCCGACATTATTTTGGTAGAAAATTCAATTATACCATGCCGTCGGAACTTCTGACAACTGGAATACACAAAAAGCACAAAGACAAGGATAGGCATCCGAGGCCTAAAACTGACGACGAAGCCTCTTCTAGGCCAGTCGCCGGTTCTCCGGTTTTCAGCAAGGCGCCTTCGCAGCCCCTGACAACCGCTTCTGTAGAACCACAGGCCGCCTCTGACTCCCATGTGGAGATGGCTGGGCCTTTGGATGCACAAATTATTCAGCCTACCGAGACTAACCTTTCAGAGGGATCCGGAGTAGCTGAGCAACCCACAGCTTCAGAGGGTGTCTTCAGACCTACTCAGTTAAGCATTAAACCCTCAGCTAAGTCTAAGCCTCCTTTAAAACAAAGAAACAAGTACAGCATTCTCCAGGACAGGCCTCCATGCCTAAGAAACAAATGCTCAAAATGGCCGAAGACCTAATCACTCTGATCAGAGGGTCCCATCCCCCTCCTGTTAAAAGGCCTAGACAGGATGCAGACTATGACTCATCCGACCAGGTGTCCATCTCTTCTGATTCATCCTCAGACCTAGGATACTCTTTACCCCCTTATGAGGATTCTGATGCTGAGGAATCAATTCCATCAGCCTCACCGCCTGAGGACTACTTCTTTGGGGAAACCCTACATACCATGAGGGAGCATTTCCACTGGGAATGCCAGGATTACTCAGAATCCAAGAAAAGGCTCAGAGACTTCCTTTTATTACCTCAATACAGACCCCTTGCTATTCTGCCAGTGTTAGATATTGTGGATGATGTGTATACTGAATCCAGCTTAAATCCTGATTCCTTACCTCCATCCCCTGTTAAACCTGACAGATACTACGGAGTCCCTGACTCACATAAATTTCTGTATAAAAACCCTGTAGCTGACCCTGAAACTATTTCTCAGCGACCCAAAGGAGTTAAGGCCTCATCAGCCAAGAATCCAGTCCCTTCTGACAGAGATTCCAGAGCATTAGACAGATGGGGAAAGAAAGTATATACGTCTGCAACTTTAGCAATGAGAGCCTTAAATTGCCAGTTTCACATGCTAAAATATCAGCAATTTTTACTGTCTCAGTTAAAACAGAAAATGCTTCCAGAATCAGATCCTCCTAATTTTAAAGAAATGCAGGATTTATTGCATGCAGCTGAACAAGTGGGAAAGCATACTTTGCAATGTGGTTTTGATTCTCTAGAGGCCTCCTGCAGAGCAGCAGTTACAGGCTCTGTCATTAGAAGACATGCTTGGTTAAAAGAACATACATTACCAGATCATGTTACAGCAAAATTATTGGATGCACCTTTGCAGCAGGATGTGTTATTTGGAGTTAAGGCAGAAGTGGTATTAAAGAAAATAGAGGATAAGGCAAAATCTATGCAAATGGTGAAGGATTTCTTACAGGTTCGGCCTCCTAGATTTAGCAGAAACTGGCCAAATAAGAATTGATCCTTTCCAATTACAGACAGACCTCAAAGGGGAGGATACAGACGTCCAAGAGGCAGCGGTCAAACACAAGGTCCTTATAGACCTTGACAATGGGTTGCATCAGGCCAGAAAGAAGGGGAAGACAGGCCCCAACCATATAAAAAGCAGCTCCAATGACTTCCCACTACAGCTGCCAAACAAATCCCTCTTGGCAGCCCCCTTGGGAGGAAAACTGGCACTCTTCTACCACAATTGGCAAATGATCACCAAAGACAAATGGGTTTCCAACATTGAATTTCAAGGTTACAGGTTCCACTTTCACACTCTGCCAAGGTTAAAAGGAATGCCAAATCTGCCATCAAATCAATGGGCAGAGGCTCAAAAACAAATTACAGCACTCATGGATATGAGAGCTATTCAAAAGGTACTATCACAGGTGCGAGGACAAGGATTTTACTCAAGACTTTTTCTGGTACCCAGAAAGGACAAAGCCTGGAGGCCCATTCTGGATCTTTCATCTCTAAACACTTACCTGGATGTTCCGAAATTCAAAATGTTGACATTACAGCAGCTTCTTCCCATGCTGGGCAAGAAAGCTTGGCTCGTGACTTTGGACCTCAAAGAGGCATACCTGCATGTCCCTATCAGACAAAACTGCAGAAGATACCTTAGATTCATAGCTGGTTCAATGCACTACCAATTCTCTGCACTGCCCTTTGGCTTATCTACTGCACCCAGGGTCTTCACAAAGTGCCTGGCACCAGTAATTGCATTTTGCAGACAGAAAGGAATTCAAATTTATCCGTACCTGGACGACTGCCTGATTCAAGCAGAGAGCAAGGACATTATTCTAAAGCATCTGGCGTTTGTAAAAAAGTTACTAAGTTGCCTGGGGTACACAGTAAACAAAAAGAAATCAAAACTAGTGCCCTCACAAGAGATTATATTCCTGGATGCCAGCTTGAACACAACAGCCCAGATGGCTTATCTCATGCCAGACAAGCAAAGACAACTGACTCAATACTTTCAATTGATGGAAACAAAGACCCAGCTCCCTGCAAGAAAAATTCTGCAGGCCTTGGGTTACATGGAATCCTGCATACTACTAATTCCATATGCCAAACTGCATATGAGGAAACTACAATGGTACATAAAGAATGTATGGTCTCAACTCTGTCAAAGTTTGGAAACAGTTATACCACTAATCCCATGTCTTCAACAGGAGTTTCAATGGTGGGCTCAAGCTTGTCACCTCAACAAGGGACAGCCTTTTACACAACCCACAGCCAGGCAAACACTGACAACAGATGCATCAGATTACACCTGGGGGGGCACACATGGCAGGCAAATGTATTCAGGGCACGTGGCCTGCAGAACAAAGGCATCTTCACATCAATCAAAAAGAGATGCTAGCTGTACAAAATGCCCTTATAGCTTTCAAGGACCTGCTGCATCCAGGACAACTATTACTAAAGACAGACAACACCACAGTTATGTGGTACGTAAACAAGCAAGGGGGCACACACTCCTATCCCCTATGCAGACAAGCCATGACCTTGTGGAACACAGCTATAAACCTTCAAGTTCATCTGCAAGCACAATTCCTGCCAGGAGAGAAAAACACACTGGCAGACGGTAATTCCACAAATATTCAGAATGATAACATAGAAATGGTGGAGCCCGGACATAGATCTGTTTGCATCCCCAATAAACTGCCAGCTACAAAAATTCTGCACAAGGAGTTACCATCCATAAGCATGGAAAGTGGATGCCCTCTCATTCAGCTGGGAGAACCTACAAGTATACAATTTCCCACCACTACCTCTCCTGCCAAAAGTACTCATAAAAGCCAGGCAAGAAGAGCCAAAGATGATCCTGATTGCACCAGACTGGCCACGCCAGCAGTGGTACCCAATCTTAAGGAGCTTAGCACAAGAACCACCCTGGATTTTGCCTCAAATCCCACATCTGCTGACTCAGCACAACAATCAAATACTACACAGCCAGCTAAAGACCTTAAACCTGTCTGCATGGAAGATTCCTTAGTCAAGCAAGCAATGCTTCTATCCAAAGCTGTTATGGATGTCATTCTGGAGGCCAGAAGGCCAAGTACCAGGAAAGCCTATTCGGATAAATGGAAGAGATTCTGTGCCTGGAACCAAGCTCACAGCCTTGACCCTCTTGTCCCAAACATTCCTCAGATACTACAATACTTAACTGAGATGCTGGACAAAGGCCTCTCCTTCTCATCCATCAAGATCCACGCCTCTGCCATCTCTGCTCATTACAACATGGATCTACTAATTTTCTCTAATCCTCTGTTAAAACAGTACCTCAGAGGGGCTAAAAACATAAGACTGCCCCGTAGAGCACCTACTCCAACTTGGGACCTCAACTTTGTTTTGGAAAAACTAACTTTACCTCCTTTTGAGCCAGCTAACACAGCAGAATTAAAATATATCTCTTGACAAAACAGTGTAAGAAACTTCTCTGTGTGGAAGATTTTCAGTCCATATATTTCTAGTTAATCACTGTATATTAATCAGATCAGACAATAGTAGTAGAAGTAGCAAACGTAAACTCGTCAAGTCAAAAAGTAATAATAGAAAATATATAATTCTACAGCATTAATAAGTATTCGAAAGTAATCAAGCAAGGCAGGCAGTCTGTTTCCAGTCGAAAATCCTTTATTAAGTAAAAATATATCTCTTGGAAAACTGCTCTGCTCCTGGCAATAACATCAGCACGAAGAGTTTCAGAATTACAGGTACTAATGGCAGTGGAACCTTTCCTCATTTTCCACCAGGACAGGGTGTCTTTAAGAACTAACCCTACGTTTATGCCAAAGGTGGTATCCAGTGTGGCTCTAAACCAAACTATTCACCTGCCAACTTTTTATCCTAAACCACAGAATAAAGGGGAGAGACTACTGCACTCTTTGGACATTCACAGGCAGTTACGCTTCTAGTTGGACAAAACCAAAGCTTTCAGAAAATCTGAGCAATTATTGGTAGCATATGCTGCAGGAGCACAGGGAAAAGCCATTTCAAAACAGACTATTTCAAAATGGATAGGACATTGTATACATTTCTGCTACACATACCATGGAAAACCTGTACCTAGCAGCATTAGATCTCACTCCACCAGGGCAACAGCCACTTCAACTGCCTACCTCAGGGGACTACCTACCAAGGATATTTTGGAAGCAGCAACTTGGAGTTCTGTACATACCTTCACCAAGCATTACCATCTGCCTCTATACTCTAAATCCAGAGCTGGCTTCGCCACTGCAGTTCTGCAGGGCCTTATAGCCAACCCTAATGCCTTATAGAACCAGCCACCCTACCACAGCTTTGGAATTCTACCCAAGTGTAATGACTGCAGCAGTGTAACACGATGAACATAGTACAGTTTTGTACCTACCATAAATGTAGATGTTCGAGTGTATACACCGCTGCAGTCCAGGTTACCCTCCCTCCTTCCCTTCTTACTGGCTGGTACATACCTATGTCTTCTACCCTTATTACCTATGGGGAGTATTTGCTGCTAGCTGTAAGTTGTTTTTTGCTTTTTTTATGTATGTTTTATTAGCAATTGGAATTGTCTACCTATTTGGAGGCACCTGACATCTGGGGCAAGAAAAACTGAAGAAAATGGCGTCGGCTGCATCTTATATACCCCTGTCGCACTGACGTCAGGGAGGAGGCGACAGCAACCGACGCCGGACCAAGACTTTGGAACTCAGGCTGACTGGGGAACTGCCTGATGGCAGGATAACCCAAGTGTAATGACTGCAGCAGTGTATAAACTCGAACATCTACATTTATAGTAGGTACAAAACTGTACTTTCTCAGTGACCTACTGTTCTTATATAAAAAATACGGCACTTCAGGTATGTGCCTAGAGATATCATTAACAGTTCTAAGGACACCCCAGTGTTTTTTGATAATATCCTTGTAACAGTATACATCACTAGTATTAGTAACTTTAAACCTCAAACCAGTGTTATACTTACTTTCCCGCCTCCTAACAAACTCACTAGTACCTGTAGAAAAATATGGTCTAGCTTCATTCAGCCTTTTATCAAAAACCTTAACTGCATTGTTTTGGATAAGATATTCCTCATAACCTCTCTCCTTCAAACTCATCTTCACGTTGTCAACTTCACCAATAAAATCACCATCCCTAGCATTTAATCTTGAAGCTCTATAAAACTGGTTAGAAGACACACTTCTAAAAACATAAGGAGGGTGAAGACTGTCCCTATGTAATAAATGATTCACATGACAGTCTTTCCTGTGCAACTTAGTGTAAATAATACCAGTTTCGTCCTTAATGACAGAAACATCCAAGAAATCCACCACTAATTCTGAGGAATGAGATGTAAACCTCAAATAACAGGTACTGCTATTCACATATTCCATAAAGGAAGTAAATATATCAAAGTCTCCCTTCCACAAAATAAATAGGTCGTCCACAAATCTAGGAAAAAACAAAACATGTTCATTGAATGGCCCATTAAATATATGGTCATACTCCCAAACGACCATAACAGCATTGGCGTAGCTATTGGCACAAGAAGTGCCCATAGCCATGCCATTGCATTGCTTGTATATTTGCTCACCAAAAGCAAAGATATTATGCTCAAGCACAATCTCCAACAATTTCACCAACAATTGAACTTTGTTAGGGGTGTAATCTGTAACCCGCTGCAAAAATTGAGTCATCTTGGGTATAACAGTAAACAAGGGCACGACATCCATAGTGACAAAAACCACATCATCATTCAAACTATTAAAGAAATATTCATGCAAGTCTCTAAGAAAATGTTCGGTGGCCCTTAATACATGTGTTAATTTATTAATACCTGGTCTCAAATGTTTTTCTATATATATATATATAGAGATAGTCTCAGTGCACCAATTTCTACCAGAAACAATGGGTCTAAGTGGTGGATCTGACCCATCTTTGTGTACCTTCGGGAGACCTTGTATAACAGGAACAGTAGGTTTATTTATGTAAAAATATTCCAAAAGATGACTATCAAAAAGATTCATATCAATCATACATTTAAGTAAAATCTGCACATCATGTATAATTGTGTTGACTTGAATGCGAGTTAATTTCTCATAGAATAACTCATCATTTAGCAATGCCTGCATTTTAAACACGTACCAGGTCCTATCTAATACCACTATTGGTCTGCCTTTATCCGCAGGCCTGATAACGATATTAGTATTGTCCTCCAACCCTTCAGCGCACTGAACTCCTCTTTAGAAAGATTTTGCTTCCTCTTGTAACAAGCACGCTTATTGGTATTAGCCTCATTCAAATCATACACATCTTGTATGACTAACTTTTCAAATGCAGAAATAAGAGGATTAGTTTTAGGTAAGAACAAACTGGGCTTAGAAAAAATATTACTTTCTTCATTAGTAACATTTTCAGAATTATTAAACATTACCTTCAACTCCAAATTCCTAGTAAATAATTTAACATCAAAGATGACATCCATAAAATTAGAACAAGAGGAGGGTATAAATGATAACCCTTTACCTAAAACTCTCAGTTCATTAGGTGTCAAAGTTATACTGGATAAGTTCAACACTAGTCCTTCTTGGCATTCAAAAACGCCTTTTTTATTGTATTCTGCATACTCACAGTTCCTTCCATCTTTCGTTTGTTGCGGCTTCGACTCCGCCCTCATTGGTGCTCCGTCAGCTGGTGAAAAATTTGCTCCTTCACCGGTAGTGGAAAATTGAGGTCATATTACTCGTTGGGGCAGAGAAAATGACCATCAGTATCATTACTGTTGCCAGAGGTAGATTTCTCTACTACCCCTTACCTATGCACTTGTGCATTCGTGGTTACAATCTTCTTTCGAGCTCCCTGCTCCTTCACCAAAGCAACTTCAGCTGTTAATGGGGAAACACTTTGTATCTCTTCTAAGCATTGATTCGTACCAACACATTGATCTGAAGAAAGAACAACATCGCCTTCTGGTGGACAATCATTGGTAGTACGTTGTTGCCAAGATCTCACAGTCTCTTTTTCAAAACTCTATTGAGGCCATACAAAGACATTCCCCAGTTGAAAATCATTACGATCTCAACAGATCTTACTAATTTTAGCTTTTTGTAGTTTAGACTCATATATTGAAAGGGAATCAAACATCTCCTTCACATGTTGTGTCTTTCGGCTTTTCCCGGTTAGGGGTCGCCACAGCTGAACTCCGGTCCGCTAATGATTGGCAGTAGATTTTTACATGCCGAGTTGCCGGCCCTGATGCACAACCTTCAATCAAGGTACGCCCATTCACGCATGTCTCCACACAGAAGACGCTCTAGCTGAGAATCAAACAGGACAACGTCTTACTGTGAGGCGACAACGCTACCGCAGCACCACATCTCCTTCACATACTGCTCCAAAACAGACTCAGAAAAAGTTTTTACAAGCTCAGAATATTTATCATTAACCACCTTGGTTAAATCAGTGATTTCCCTTTCTGCCGATTGTATTAATAGTCTCAAATAGCTGAAACTTGCATGAATGTTAACTTTTTGCCATTCATTCAAGAGCAGACTATCACCATTAACATTAGATGGCATTTTCAGGACTCAAAGGCCTCTAGGTATAATCTGCTCAGTTAAACACACCTCCAGGTGATATTTTTGATACTGACATCTCTTTAACTTGTATAAATCTTTTTCCACAGCAAAGAGCCCAGTCTTAAGGGCAATTATATCCACAGAGGTGGCTAAATTATCACAGTCCCCAGAAGGTTGCATCCTACAACCAACTAAGGGATTAACAGTCTTAGTTACATTCATTAAAAAACTTGCCATCCTTCTTCTAATAGGGTTAACATTAACAGAGTCAGTGTCTATCTCAGTTATTTCGTCAGCCATAACTGTGAGCTTTGTGGTAGTATAAATCAATACAACTAATAAAACTACAAAAACTACTACCACTATAAAAGGCTCACTTACTGTGTCCAAAGTAAAAATTCCAGCAACAAACGAATAGGAAGACACAGAGACAGCTGATATATACAGTTCAAAACTTTTACTGCAGTGCAACAAGCACAAATGCTTTCACCAAACAGGCATCATCAGGTGTATTACAAAAGCACTAACAAACACACCAGTATTTATACTTCAAATGTCACATGATACAAATTCAAATTTAAAACCACAAGTTTAAAACCACAACACATATAAAAGACATATAAATTTAATTTAAAAACATACATAAATAATACATACTAAAACTATACTTTAATACTAATAACTACCTTCTTAGGGGGTCTCTTCTTTAATTTAGGTACTAATTGAACTGATTCATTAAGCCCATGTCCTACATCAGCCCTAAACCTCACTATCCATGAGGATTCCAAATCCTCAGTCTTAGCACGTATATCACCCTGCCTCACATTCTCATAAACCCTAGCAATTACTAAAAATTTAAAACCATGACTAGAGTCAGTACTTAAAACATGCTTTGCCAATGCACTAACCAGATTACCATTATTCATATGGTAGATATGTTCTCTTATGCGTTCTCTGAAGGGACGGTCAGTCTTATCTATGTAAAACTTTTTGCATACAACGCAGTGAGCTAAATAAACAATATGTGACGTATCACATGTAGCTGCTATTGTGAAATTATAACATCTACCTTGATCAGGATGTTCAAATTTGCAACTGCTGTCAATGTATACACACCATTTGCAATGACCACATGGTTTAGTTCCAACTAAATGAGAATTCCTACTTGCATCCTTTGGGTAACACAACCTACTTCTCAATGACCTATTGTTCTTATATAAAAAACACGGCACTTCAGGTATGTGCCTAGAGATATCATTATCAGTTCTAAGGACACCCCAGTGTTTTTTAATGATATCCTTGTAAGAATCTACATCACTCGTGTAAGTAACTTTAAACCTCAAACCAGTGTTATACTTACTTTCTCGCCTCCTAACAAACTCACTAGTACCTGTAGAAAAATACGGTCTAGCTCCATTCATCCTTTTATCAAAAACCTTAACTGCGTTGTTTTGGATAAGATATTCCTCATAACCTCTCTCCTTCAAACTCATCTTCACTTTGTCAACTTCACCAATAAAATCACTATCCCTAGCATTTAATCTTGAAGCTCTATAAAACTGGTTAGAAGCCACATTTCTAAAAACATAAGGAGGATGAAGACTGTCCCTATGTAATAAATGATTCACATGACAGTCTTTCCTGTGCAACTTAGTGTAAATAACACCAGTTTCGTCCTTAATGACAGAAACATCCAAGAAATCCACCGCTAATTCTGAGAAATGAGATGTAAACCTCAAATAACAGGTACTGCTATTCACATATTCCATAAAGGAAACAAATATATCAAGGTCTCCATTCCACCAAATAAATAGGTCATCCCCAAATCTACGAAAAAACAAAACATGTTCATTGAATGGCCCATTAAATATATGGTCATACTCCCAAACGACCATAACAGCATTGGCGTAGCTATTGGCACAAGAAGTGCCCATAACCATGCCATTGCATTGCTTGTATATTTGCTCACCAAAAGCAAAGATATTATGCTCAAGCACAATCTCCAACAATTTCACCAATAATTGAACCTTGTTAGGGGTGTAATCTGTAAACCGCTGCAAAAATTGAGTCACCTTACTAAGGCCATCTAAACTGGGTATAACAGTAAACAAGGGCACGACATCCATAGTGACAAAAAACACATCAACACTCAAACTATTAAAGAGATATTCACGCAAGTCTCTAAGAAAATGTTCGGTGTCCCTTAATACATGTGCTAATTTATTAATACCTGGTCTCAAATGTTTCTCTATATATATAGAAATAGTCTCAGTGCACCAATTTCTACCAGAAACAATGGGTCTAAGTGGTGGATCAGACCCATCTTTGTGTACCTTAGGGAGACCTTGTATAACAGGAACAGTAGGTTTATTTATGTAAAAATATTCCAAAAGATGACTATCAAAAAGATTCATATCAATCATACATTTAAGTAAAATCTGCACATCATGTATAATTGTGCTGACTTGAATGCGAGTTAATTTCTCATAGAATAACTCATCATTTAGCAATGCCTGCATTTTAAACACGTACCAGGTCCTATCTAATACCACTATTGGTCCGCCTTTATCCGCGGGCCTGATAACGATATCAGTATTGTCCTCCAACCCCTTCAGCGCACTGAACTCATCTTTAGAAAGATTTTGCTTCTTCTTATAACAAGCACGCTTATTGGTATTAGCCTCATTCAAATCATACACATCTTGTATGACTAACTTTTCAAATGCAGAAATAAGAGGATTAGTTTTAGGTAAGAACAAACTGGGCTTAGAAAAAATATTACTTTCTTCATTAGTTTTAGTCTGTATTATTTATGTATGTTTTTAAATTAAATTTATATGTCTTTTATATGTGTTGTGGTTTTAAACTTGTGGTTTTAAATTTGAATTTGTATCATGTGACATTTGAAGTATAAATACTGGTGTGTTTGTTAGTGCTTTTGTAATATACCTGATGATGCCTGTTTGGTGAAAGCATTTGTGTTTGTTGCACTGCAGGAAAAGTTTTGAACTGGCTATATTAGCTGTCTCTTTGACTTCCTATTCGTTTGTTGTTGGAATTTTTACTTTGGACATAGTAATTGAGCCTTTTATAGTGGTAGTTGTTTTTGTAGTTTTATTAATGATATATATGAGACCTAACAGTAAAAGCTAGATGTGCACTAGACATTAACGTTAATCCTTTGAAGAGAATATTCAGTCCCATTAATATATTTTAATTTCAGTACAAATGTCTCTGTTGTCCAGCTGTCATCAACAAAATTTGTACATTGAACATTTACTCAAGATATGAACATTGCTGTGTTACTGTGAAAAAAGCTAAATTGCTCCCTGTAACTGCAGCCACTTTGGTTCTATCAGCATTTATATTTAAGCTTGCTTACAACCATTTCTGTCCTTCCTTATGGAGCAAGGTTACATGTGGACCTCAGCTTATGATGTAAAGGAAAATGATGACAAACCACTAATCCTCCTCTGTCCCGAGTCTGTAATCTACTAAATGTGTCTGAAACTACTTAATCTAAACTTAAATGCAAATGGTGCTGCTTTTGGGACAATGGCTGATGCAAGTGTAAAACCCTAGCTATCACAGTGCTATCCTTTGCTTTATACTCTTATTTATCCATATCTTCTATACAACTGGAGAGGTATTTTGTTACATAAATGTAAGATGTCTGAGTCTCCAGGTTTTATTTTTGTATAAAATATACACAGACGCATATACACACACACACACACACACACACACACACACACACAGATATAGATAATATATATATATGTATATATATATATATATATATATATATATATATATATCACACATTCATAACATCAAGTGCTGGCAACATCAGCCCACAAAACATCAAACCTGGAAGCTTGATTCACATAACTTTGATAGCTTTATCAACAGCTGTGGCAAAGCCAGTAATGCGTTGCCCAACATTGTGGTACAGAGATTGTCATTTGCCCTTTCTCCCCTGTACTATAATCTTGCAGGTGGTATATGTAAGTAGTATGGGGTGTGTGGGGTAGACAGTGGTTTTCCCCCTGCATACAAAATTGAAATTGAGGTTATGTGATTCAAGCTTCTGGGTTTGATGTTTTCTGTGTCTATGTTGCTAGCAATCAATGTTATGAATGCATTCTATGTGTGTGGGTGTATAATATATATATATATATATATATATATATATATATATATATATATATATATCAAATGTATGACTATATAAAGAATTAAGAAGTCCTTTACAACTTTTATCCTTCACTAAGTCAACTACAAAGTATTAAACCTGCAATGGCCAGCCAACTGTAAAAAATCAGCAAACATGATCACTAATAAAAGCATATTTCCAGCAATTTCTGGTTGCAAAATCAAAGCCAAAGAAAAACTACAAAAATATCTGCAAACAGAACTTGCCTGTAAAAAAAAAAGAAAAAGAAAAAAAGTAAACCAGCATTTGCATAGGAATCCAGCCCCTACAACTCTCATCACCTTACTTATATACCTATATATATATATATATATACACACACACCATCTCCTTAATTGCATAATTACCACAAAAGGGCATTCTTCTTACAATATGAATGTCATTTTCACATACAAACTTGTGAAGCCATGTAACTGAAATATTGACATGCCCTTAAGGGTTATCATTTGCATTTATATCACATGGCCCTCACTGTAGGACTTTTAAGGATTTACACAGTGAAAGCACTAACTTGGCTAAATCTTTCTTGCATTTTTTACTGAAAGGTTTGTCTGTATGACCTTTTTAATCTTTGGTATGGATGTTATGTAGAATACTTTTCAGGCACCATTATGTTTAAGGACATCAAGCATGATCTTCATCTCTTTATTTCTAAAGTATAGCTAAATGACCCATATATATATATATATATATATATATATATATATATATATATATATATGTATATATAGCTTCACTTAATATGCTCGAAATCCTGAAATATCGAATTTCAGAATCTCGAGCCCATAAAGTGGAAAACCTAAAACGCCAAACACTCAGAAGCGCGAAATTCAAAATTGCGACTTCAGTACAACACACACACCACACACACATACACATACACACACCTTCCTCCCCACAAATTAACGCACAACCCAATCCTAATTACAAGCGGGGGAGCAAGCCCACCTGCACCCCCCATGTGGGAGGCTTGCACCCCCCCCACCCCCCTACTTAAATATACTAACTCCAAGGTCACACTACATCCACAAACACATGAAACACCACCACACAAGCTACATCCCCCTTGCACACACACACACACACACACACACACCACAGTAACAAAACGCACTAACACACACTACCACCCCTACCCAAATCCCTTAAAACATAAACACTTACCTGAATCCATGAACACAGCACAACGCCAGAACCGGTAATTCAACATCTCAGAAATGCGAGATTTTGAATTTCGCGCTTCTGAGTGTTTGGTGTTTTAGGTTTTCCACTTTATGGGCTCAAGATTCTGAAATTTGATATTTCAGGATTTTGAGCATATAAAGTGAATCCATATATATATATTATACACACACACACACACACACACACACATATATATATATATATATATATATATATATATATATGTGTATATGTTTTACTTTGGACGTTCAGTTCTGTGCAAGTCTAAGATGAAAATACATAACCGAGGGTATAATAAATAATGAAGCTGTGTTCAACTTCAGGTGCCTTTTGTTTTTAATTTATAATTTATATGTTTAACATCTGCCTGTTTTAGAGTCTGCTGTTACACTGACTCTAAACTTGCATAAATACCTACCTTTGCCTTTTACCTTGGTCATAGCTAACAATAGTGTATGGATCAGCTTATGAGCTCATTAAAAAAGTAAGAATAAATAAAATAAATATATACCCATTTTCTTGTTACTGTGCACCACTAAACTGTAACTCTCTTTTTTTTGCATGTCTGATTTGTCTTCAGTTATTCTTCCTTTTAGCGGGCTCTCAGTGCTCACAGCACCAAATTTGTCATGCCACATTTGCCCTAGCCCCTTTGCACTCCTGATTTCTCCTCGTTTACCCTGTAACCTTATGGGAGCTGCACTGCTATCCATTGTTTTCTACTGTATTATTTTCCCAAGAACTTTTTTCTGTTGCAAACCTGATATTACACCCTCTAAATGAAAACATACCTGAAATATTCATCTCTCTTTAGCTTTAATTATTCTGTTCTTTTTGTAATATGACATTTTGTCTTGGTTTTGATTTTATTATTTCTCGGATTCTGCTTAATATTTCCCCCTAGACTTCAGACATAACATTTGCTGACTATAGTGTTAGTCTTTTTTTCCCTCATCATTTTGTCTGTTTACTTTATGGTAATGCACGTACTCTGAATTCTGCGTTCCTGTTTTAAACTCCATGTGTCTGCATATTATTGCTGTTAAATATTCATCCCGATGGCTTTGTGCCTTGCAGATTATTTTCTGACTGGGTTGTTTATCTCACTTTGAACTCTTAATGCTTTGTGAATTTAATGGGTTTCTGCTCCTCTCTGTTGGTTGCATTTAATTTGTATTCTCCTGTGGTTTGCCAGAAAACAGATTTTTTTTAATTTATGTTGTGCAGCAGAACAAGAACAACAAGGCATAAGCAAACACCTCTTGTCAGGGACAGCCTGCAAGCAACATGTGTTAAGTGACTTGCACAGGACCGTAGTATGCAAGTAGAAGGTACAAGAGTCGAACTTCTGCTGCAGAATTAGGATTACTCACTATCTGATGGCCATACTTTCAGACATGACTGCCACTTTCTATTTAGCACATTTATTTCACAATCTAAACATACTGACAAACTAATAAACAAAATTGCATATCAACCCTCTAAAATAAATGCAGTTATTTTCCTAGTAAAAATAAAAATAAATTGTGTAGGCCTTAAAGAACAGAAGAAAGCTTTATATATAATTAATGCCTGCAGCCATAAAAGATTCAGTGCTGTCTTGGGGATTCAGTTTCAGAAGCAGTTAAACTTTAAACACGCTGATGTCAGCCAAATGAAAAGCAGTTCTGATTGTCTTTCTAGTCAGGTATTCATTCTAAGTGAATTGCATGTTTTGGGCAAGGGTGGATAACAGGACTGAAAATTGCCTTGATGTCGCTAAAATTTTGAATGCTACATGAGAGGCCGATACTCAGCAGCTTAGTCTTATGGCATTTTAGGGGTTTCTCTATTTCCAGGGTTTGAGAAGTGTCTGGTTGATATAATGTGAAGCTTTCCTGTTTGAGCAGCTTACTGCATAACACCATCAAACAGCAAATTTCTTTTTGCCATTCCTGAAGAAGAGATGCCACTGCATTTCACAAGTTTCTTTTATCACAAGTAGCAAACCACTATTACAGTGAATCTGATACAGTGCAATAATAACTTGAGAAATTATTTCACTAAATCATAACACTGTCTAGACATCATCATACAATATTCCATGTATGCCCCCCAAGATTTAAAAAGAAAAACAAAATTATTAAGGCAAATGAATATGCATTGCTTTTAATGATGGCATAAATAGTACAAGTTCTCAAACATACAAGGGGTAGATGTTATTATAAATAGGGTAATGGTCATTGTAGAACACAAAGATTCTGCATTGAATGAAAACATAAAAGAGATACACTTTTTAGGAAACTAATTGACTAAAACCATGCCATTCTTTTAAAAACTTCTGTGTTGTATGGAGTTGAAAGGATACTTGCTATCTGTTTAAATTGATTAAAGGTGCTAGGTTTCTAGTTAGAAACATTTACTTCTCTATATAACCTGAGATAAGAGACATAAGTAAATTGTTCAACATAATACATTGTTTGAGTGGTATTATGGAGAACAGCCAGATTATCTAGTTCATAGCATAGCACTATACTGCTTATGTGTCATTCATATTTGCAAAACACTGAATGTAAAAAAAATAATAATAAAGTAAATTTGAAAAGTTTAAGTAGTTTATGTTAGGATTCTTCCTTTGTTTTCAAACAAAACCTGAGTGCAGCTGATTAGTCATATTTAACAGAACAGACTCACATACAAGTAGGAGTAAATGGTGTTGTTACGCACATTCACAGATGTTTCATGTCATATTGTTTGTGAGACATCTGAGTGAAACAAGATACAAAAGCAATGGTCTAGTCTGGTCATAAATATATTTAAAAGATTAGGCTTTCAAGCACAGCATCGTAGGCCTTCATCTAGATCACCTAAGCATAAGTCCAGCCCTTATGTCTACCGAATGATTACAGCTGTAGGCACGGCCCACTTTAGCCCTTACCTGACTGGTCAGCAGTAAAATGCTAAGGCTGCAAGGTCATCCTTCACTTGTGGGGAGGGGCTTATCAAATAAAGACCATAACTGAGAATGATTTTCTGGGTTGATCTCACTGTTATATATGAATGTGTAGCAGTATAAATGTTGAAAATTCATAGTTCTCTGAATTGGTGGCTTTCGAAGTAGACAAGATGAAAATCTTAATGCAGAATCAAATTAAAATGAGACAGTGTGAAAGCACAAAGTAAACTGTGCTACTATATAAATATTTAAAGTACACTATCACATCATGTATAGCATGTGCGTGTGTGACCACACCCATGTTCACGTGTGTGTGTGAGTATTTGTGTGTATTTGTGAAGGCCTCACACCAGAAAAATCATGACAAAACAAAGTACTCATCAAGAGCAGACAAGGAGATTCTAGCTACACTCTGAAATAGCTCAGGTGGATGTAAAACTTCCCACAGCATCTATCAAATAAAGTCCGGGAAGTTCTGCAATGTCCTCGTACATTTCCCCTGCTCAATAAAAATACAACCTCGGGTTTCCCCCTGAAAAGGGGTCACTGACCTTTTGAGACTAACCTGATCAGTAAAGCATAAATAAATAAAAACATGTAGTGTGCTCTTACAAGTTATCCAGTTTTCTCTTTCCATCAGCCAGGGCAATATTATGCAAAGGAGCACCTTTTGCATAAGGTGAATATTCCATGTAAGTCGTAGCCACATTCTCTGCAATGAGTATTAACATTCTGTAAACATTGTCTTACTAGAATGTGTAACACTGGGATTCTCATAAATGGTCTACAACTTTCCACAGAGAGACAGAGAGAGATGGTAAACGTGTTGCTTTTTGTCACCGCCTTCTATTCGTTACTGATTTTGCAAATACAGGATAGTAAAGTTTTTATGCATTTTACTGATTTTGCAAATACAGGATAGTAAAGTTTTTATGCATTTTACTGATTTTGCAAATACAGGATAGTAAAGTTTTTATGCATTTTACTGATTTTGTAGCCCAGTCTTTTTCCCTTTTTTAATGAGAAATGAAACTACTAAGAAGCTCAACTGGCTGGCACATTTCAACAGTACGCAGCAGTAATTTTTATTTTAGTCTACTGCACAGCATGGACTATTGCCTGCAGATATCATTTCTTGGAAAATGTCCTATTACTCATCTCACAAAATTGTTCAGATCCAGGAATGTATATGAATGCAATGCAAAAAAATTGAAATCACATATTTATTTTACTGCATTTTCCTCCCACAAGGCACACACTAACAAGCCCAGTACCAGACTCATCAGTCCCTTTAGCGTTAGTCTTTCCAGTTACCTCTCCAGTAACTGAGTGGATACACCCACTTTTCTCAACAGATAATTTCCATTTTCATTTGAAACCCAGACATATGAGAAAGCCTTAACTGTCTTGTTCAGGGGTATACAGGGCTGCAGGTGGAGGCTGATGGGTTTCAAACTCATATTTCCAGCTTAACAGCTTAATATCTCAGCCACTGTGTTATATACCGCTTACCTCATGCTACACATATTAAAACCCTGGGTCTGGCTTATAAGGGAATTGTACAGCCATAAAAGATCATTCTAAATTAAAATGCAAAAAAATCATATTTTGTCTTAAAGGACGGTAAAATTATGTATTCACTGCAAAATAATTTAAGACTTTTACAATATAATCTAGAACCTTGAAATGTTCTTAAAGGATGATATATGCTTCCTATTGATTGCAAAGAACAATAGCTATATTGCCAGGTTGGGGGGTAAAACATAATTAGCAACCATCTAGTGTAGCTTAAGTTAAAGACAGACAGATACACTGGGACAGGAAGACAGAGGGGCAAAGAAAGAGAGAAGGAGTGTGTGTGTGTGTGTGTGTGTGTGTGTGTGTGTGTGTGTGTGTGTGTGTGTGTGTGTGTGTGTGTGTGTATGTGTGTGTTTGTGTGTGTGTGTGTGTTTGTGTGCATGTGTGTGTGCGTGCATGCATGCACGTGTGTGTGTGTGTGTGTGTGTGTGTGTGTGTGTGTGTGTGTGTATATATGTGTGTGCGCTTTTATTAGGATAGCATAGACTAGAGTGCTGACACTCAAACAATGTGAAAGCAGCTGCTATCCCTGATATATATGCTAGTCTGCTTTATGATTCAGTTGACAATGACTGGCATTAAACATCTGCTTGGATTATGGTGGAAATAATGAGGCTCCTACCAAATGCAAGTGAGAAAATCTGGCCAGAATGAGCAAGTTAAACAACCCTCATTATTGTCCTAGTGTACACTTCAGCACTCTATGGCCATGGGAAAATACAGAAACTTTCTGCAAAATACTCACTTTTATTTATAAATCATTATGCCATTCTTAACTAACCAGAACTATTTTTAATTTGTGTCTACAATCAGGCAAGAAAGAGAAGCATATAGAAGTCTAATCTGTGAGCTGATAGGAAGGAATCCAATTTGCTAGTTACGCTCTTTCACCTGGTGCAAGCTGTTGTGTTGGCAGAGAAAAGATGTGACTGAGAAGCCCAGTACCAAGGAGGCGGGTAGATATTGCTTCAGTATCTGCTGTCTTGGCAGGTGCCGTTGACAGACAAGTGTCTTGTTATGGTTTCAAGATGGTGTATGGAATAGATTATACACACCACTGAAAGAATGTAAACAATAAAGCTTTCATTTTAAAAGAAATCCCTAAGCAGTGTAGGGATAATGATGATGTCTGCAGCTGGCTGGAAGGTAGCCTGGTTTTGCTGAAATGTTCAGGGTTGAAAATATTGTGAAGAGTGCATTAACAGACAGTTATTTAGAAACAAATTTGGTCTGGTAGCTCTACAAATGTTGGAATGATTCAGCTGTGTTCGTCCATGAGTGTGTTTGTGTGTGTGTGTGTGTGTGTGTGTGTGTGTGTGTGTGTGTGTGTGTGTGTGTGTGTGTGTGTGTTTATCTCTATCTACCTTTCTATCTATGTATTTGTATAGACACAAAGCAAATGTTATAGATGCCCTCCCATCTTCCAGCTGTTTACAGAAGTCCTAGTAATGCTAGCCTTATGAACAGTTACATCTAATTATGGGTGGCATTATGGAATTATTTAATCTCTATCAGTTAAGTATTAGATGCAGACCTTACAGTAGTACAGCATCTACAGAAAAGAGAGCCTGGTAACTAGAATGCTTTAATATTACGTTTTCTTACCTTTATCTAATGATGAAGGTAATGAATCACAGAACAACTGAAACTGGGATTAGGACAGGACCCGACTCAATCTAATTGTATTCTCTGAAATTTGTAGTGATCTATATACATTGTGCATTTTTTTTTTCTCATGTAACACAGTCAGCAGATGTTTCAGACTATTCTGCATTCAGGACAGATTAACAAATGCAGACATATGCTGCCTTCTGTGGTTTGCTAGCTGTGACCCTCCCCAGCCTATAAGTTCCTTAGCCGGTTCAAATGTTATATCTTATGTAATACCTCATTTGGTGGACTGTCCCAATTACTGAAGAATGATCTTGCAGCCTTTTAGTGTTGACTAAACAGTTATAAAGTACAAGGGGATGAGCCTGCAGTTGCCATTATTTTGTAGACATAATATCTTAAAAAAAAAAACATAAAAAGGTCCTACAAACAAGCCAATTAGTAAAACCTACAAGTAGAACCTAGCCAAGCTAGAGTTTTCACTGTGTGATACCTTAAACCCCCTGTACTAGAGGCCTATGTGATGTATGCAAATCACCCATATGAGTATCAAGTGTCTCAGCTGTATGGCTTCTAAATGCCTGTGACTTTTTACTTTTCTGTTTAAGTCTTTGTGGATACATTCAGACCAATATACCCAAACCCCACTAGCCATGGACATGCATGTTTCAGCCTTTTTATGACTTCATAAGCACAGCATTCAAAGCCATATAGCTGAAACACTTGATGTAATTAATGGTCATTTGTATATATTCCATGGGCCTCTATTACAGGGGGTTTAAGCTATAACACAGTGAAAATTCTAGCTTATCTAAGTTTTTCTTGTAGTTCTGACTTGCAGACATAATGTCTTACAAATGCCATCTAGCAGAGCCCAAAAGGAGAACAGTTGCAAATGACATAACAAGGTATTTCCTCACCTATGTATGGATACAGCCTGGAGTGCTGCATGCATACTCAGAAGTCTGTAGTACAAAAACTGAGTAATGATAAATTAGTCTCCCCCCTACCCCAAAATCATTCACAGAAACTGAGTTCTGCCCCCACTCTGCTACTCAACATCTCATTAGTTTGCTGGTTGTATGAGCTGCACCTCTACCACTGGAATGGCAAAAGCAAATGATGATGGTGGGGAATGCATACACAGGACCTGATGATCTTGAACTTTTGTTAAGTAGAGACTAGTGTTTGTGTGTGTGTGTGTGTGTGTGTGTGTGTGTGTGTGTGTGTGTGTGTGTGTGTGTATGTGTGTGTGTGAGTGTGTCTCTCCCTATACACATATATATCTATATATATATATATATATATATATGTGTGTGTGTGTGTGTGTGTGTGTGTATATATATATATATATATATATATATATATATATATATATATATATATATATATATATATATATATATATATATATATATATCAATAGACAGGTATTTATTTATAAATGCTTTTTTCGAAATCATCCTGAAATTTCAGTAATCACGCTTTCTTTATTTCATTATTATTTTATTTTAGCCTTAAAATGCGTTAGTGGGTCTTATTTTCCATTTTATTGTGAGTAACTTCCTTACCACACCAGAGCTCCTGGATTACTCTTAAAAACAACAGTTTGAGGCATCTGCAGCTAACCCAGATAGAATAAATAATGTACTTTTGCCTCTTTACTGTTACCTACAACTTAGATGACCCCACCTCAGTTAGATACATGGTCACTATTAGATTTTCAACCTTTACACTTAATGTAAAATAACTTCCTTGCTCTGTAATGTGTCAGTGTGCGCTGTGAAATGTCACTGCATGTAAGTCTCCAGGAATAGGATGCTGAATCTTTGCATACTTTAACTTAGTCAATGATCTGCTACACAAGAACATGCCTAACCAGCAGTGATAGTATAATATAGTATGCAATATAAGCAGTAAGACCGGAGACTTAGGAGTATGCCTCACGTTTTAATTTTTGGTGTGCTGTTTATCATCTACTCAGACTGCTAAAAATCCCTTGTCAGCCTCAACAAAAGGTTGAGATCCCTCATCAAATCCTCTAAAGTTAGCTATGAAAACAGAATTCCAGCAGATAGTAAAGACAACCACAAGGCCTTCTATAGTTATGTAAAGAATCTCCATGGCTCTGAGCTACTGCACAATGGTACTTCCTATACTGAGCCAACAGATACTGCCAATGTACTGGCCGACAGATTCAGTGTTAACTTTACCCCCCCCCAAAGGAACAATCACAGTACCAGTAGATTGCCAGGCACCCAGTATTACTGCGGCACAGGTTAAAACAGCACTGTCCAAGGCCAAGAATACAGCTTCTATGGGACCTGACAATATCCCTGGCTGTGTTCTACATGAACTACAGAGTGAACTGGCACCTCACCTGTGTGCCCTGTTCAATCACAGCCTCACCTCAGGCTTTGTCCCTACCGAATGGCACACTGCTACAGCCATCCCTCTCCACAAAGGAAGAGTGACTACAGACCCCAGTAATTATCCCCCAATTAGCCTGACGAGTCTGATATGCAAAGCTATGGAATGCATCATCATGGACCTAATAAACAAGGATATAGGGAATCTCCAAACTCTGGATCCTACACAGTATGATTTTTTGAAGGGTAGACCATGCCTGCTCAATTTGGTTGACATCTTTAAGTCAGTCACCAGAGCTGTGGATGAAGGCAAGGTGGTTCATACAGCCTACCTTGACCTGGCCAAGGCCTTTGATACCATTCCCCACTCAGGAATCATAGAAAAACTCACTAAGCTAGGCATCAACCCCTGTATCACTAGGTGGGTTGCAAACTGGCTCACAGATAGAACCCACAGTGTGAAAGTAGCTGACTCCAAGTCAGACTGCTGACCAGTCATGAGTGGAGTCCCACAGGGTTTGGTCCTGGGTCCTCTGCTGTTTGGTATCTACTTCTCTGAAGTCCGGCCCAACATGAAGGGACTCTGGCTGACAAAGTTCGCAGACGATTGCAAGTCTGGAGCTATTATTAACTCCCCAAGTGATGTTGACATCCTACAGAAAGGCCTCAATGAGACCAATGACTGGTGTCTGAACCATGGCCTTAAGCTCAATGCCAAAAAATGTGTCGTCAACCTCTTTGGGAAAACCCGGTTCTCATGAATTACCACCTCAATAGTAGTCCACTGAACACAGAAGGTGTTATAAGAGATCTGGGAACACAGGTTGACAGCAACTTGTCCTTTGACCAGCACATTGCCACTTTGGTCAGAAAGTCCTTCTATGTGGCACATCTCATTACTAAGGGTTTTGCATCCAGGAAGAAAGAGGTCATTGTCTCCCTCTGCTCTTCCCTCATTAGGCCAATCATCGAGTACAATGCCCCATTTGGCATATACCTCACTAGACAACTGCAACAACTGGAGATGCCACAAAGGTACCTCACAAAGAGGATCCTAGGCCTTAAGCACTTGTCCTATATGGACACACTCAAATAACTCCAACTATTCTCTGTCTCATATCGCCTACTTAGAGGCGATCTCTGCTTGACTTACTAAGCCACGTCTGACCCAGTTCTGTTAGAAATGCTACATCTAAAAAAATTGCAGTCCCTCTGCACCATACGCTCCAGAGACCTCAACCTCATTATCATAATCAACAGCAGAACATGCTGCAGGGATAGGTTCATAACCCAGAGACTGCCCATGCTATGGAATAGAATTTCCATACATGTCAAACAGAGCACCTCACTGGCCTCTTCAAGAGAAATCTTGATGAGTGGATGGGAAATAGAGAATTCATTCCAGGGATCACTTCAGTGGCTCTACTCGACAGAGGCACAAGAAACTAAGGTCAGGTGGCACGATGCCAGGGTAATCCTATGGGCTAGGCTTGTAAAGGCTTCAGGGCCATTAGTCTAGTACACACCTATGAACCTAAATGTATTAAAAATCATTCCAGGTTGCACCTCATTTCTTTGAAACCTCTGCAAGGCACGTTGAAATAAAGGCAATTTCTCTTACAAATTCTCTAAAATCTATAAAAAAGAAAAAAAAGCCAAAAAAATAAAATAAAATAGAAATAACAAAACTACCTTACCTTAAATACAAATAATCAGTTAAATATCTTTGCACATCATTTCATCTTTTTACAGGGTGCACAAAAAGAATAAAGAACAGAATATTTCTAAAAAACACTTATTTCTGCCCACTGATACAAGTTGCTGCTTTTCTGAGCATTATAATGCAGTTGTGCATGATATATGCAAACTAAATGCCATAATGCCACTTTGCTTTTGGTTCCTCTTAATTCTAGCAGCTTGTATTTTATAAATTTCACAGTTGTTGTTAATACGTACTAATTAAAATTTCTCGGCTGCTTATGTTGCAAGTGCTATGAAAGCTTGGGGTTTAGTAGTGCCTTTCTTGAGGCTGGTGACTTTCTAAATGCTTATGTGCTGAAATTCATTGTAATAACTATCATACCAAACATACCTGTAAATCTGCTATATAAAAGTGCTTGAGCAGAAGGAATTTACTGTTAACAGCCAAGTATTTTTAGAGGTAACTCTAGATGAATGTGTATATTCAGAATGCATTTGCTTGTACTGATGGCTACTGAGGTTTTGCACATACCAAATACATTTCTTGACACAGATGTAGTGTTATTTAAGAATAATGCTCAGATGTCACTTCGCTGTAAGCTTATCATTTTTAAGTTCATTTTTTGTCCTCAACTAGTATGTGAATGACTAATATAACATGGAAATAAACATAGAAACATACTAGGCTAACAGCCTGGGGTCCTTTTTAAGCCCATCCAAGCAGAATTCCTAAGTGCTACAAGAAATAGTCAAAACACTGTTTTATGCCACATCAGTGTCCTCTGTCCAGCAGAGACATAGCTGTTACCCCATGGATTTATGGCTTCCCATTCATTTGTCCAGACAGTATTTGAATGGGGTAAAGGAAGTACTTTATTTTTCATGGATGGGAAGCCTATTCCAGGGCCGAGGAAGCCTTTGTGAGATGTAGCTGTCTCTCTAGCATGTCCTGTTTAGATTGCTGGAAATGGTAAAATCCTTGGACCTGGTGTTTCTGATACTATTATGTTTGCAGATATGGAGGAGGTTCATCAGTACAGGGTCTGGGGAAGCCTTAAAGGCTAGGCAGGGGTTACCCCTCAGCAATCTTTAGGAGATTGAGAATAGGGAGAGTGAGCTAATGCACTTCCCATAACTCATGAGTCAGACTCACTGGGTTCGTTTATTAAGGAATTTCTGTAAGCATTCAAGTTGAAGCATGTGTCTTTGCAGGTACATATCAAAAGACGCATTGTACTCAATGACTGGTCTAATATGGGCTGAGTACAGAGGGACAAAAAACACCCTGTGCAATGCCCTTACGTATAAGCTGTGCTATATAAAATAGCTTCCTAACTGTGGTGTGCACTTTGTTGGTCAAAAGCCTGATCGCTGTCCACATAAGTCCCCAGATGCCTAACTACCATTTCTACTTTAACAGATGTGTTGTCAAAGCTGTAGTTTGCGGGGTGGATGATTTACTGAAGGGGATGATTATATATTTTTTGCATTTAGTTTGCGCCAGTATTTCTTATACCAATTGTTTGTTTGTGTGAACCCTCCTGCCAGATATTTGCATCTTAAAGGGATGCTATGACTGCCAGAAGCAGTTATTTATTGTGGTCTCTGGTTGGTTTGGAGTTTATTTAGTGGCGTGTTGTTTTTGGTTTATTAAATTATTTATTGTACTCTGTGATTGGTTTTGAGCGTGTTTGGGTGATATGCTTTTTTTTTTCCAAAGAGATGCATCCCTACAACTTCAGCCTTACCTGAAGTCACCTTATCACCAAGGAGTTAGTATTTCATATGGTACTTTCTGGCATCTACTATATGTCATGTAAATGACACCGAACCAGTTCAAATTTACTCTTTTTCCCACTCCAGTACATTTCCTACTTCATGCGTTCAAACAGTCAAAGGCAGTGTTTGCTTCATATCCACAATCATTCACTCTTTTACTTCTATGTCTTTTTCATCTCTCATTTTCTTTCATCCATTTTCATCTGCAGCATTAGTCATCTTAAATCTAAATCATTTAACCTTTCCATTGTTTCCACCAGTGGTCTAATCTTTCTTAATTTTATTTTTAGATTTATTCCTTAAAAATTAGCCTCATTTGCCTCTTTGTCCATTATATCTTCACTCGCACCTTGCCTAGTTATATGATCTTTCAGTTACAGATGTATTTTTCTTATCCAGTACATCCTTATAGCTATTAGAGTATGTTGAAAAAAAGGCCTAGGCCTCATATTTACTGCATTGTTTAACCATACAGCCTCTTTTTCTGCAATCTCTTCAAATGGGATACAGATCTGCCTTCTTGTCCCTCTTATTACTAAATATAAATATAAAAATAAAAATGTAATAGACTGACTAGACTCCGGACTATCTGTGAACAACTCAGGCAGCCTTCACTCTTTCTGGGTCATGGCTTAAGCCAGATTGTTCTTTGTCTGACTTTATTGTGGATGGCAATACCTTATACAGATGTTATAGAAATAGCAAAAGGTTAGAGGAATGAGTAAATGTAAATATACAGTCCTGTCCTTCCTGCGCTACTCTTATACCTGTTAAGATTACATGCCTCAAGATGACTCTTGTCTCAAGTAATACTTGAGGGCCATACTATAGTTTTTATTATTTTTGTCTACATCTTATTCACCTTCATTTCTCTTCTAATCTTTGGAGCAACTGGAGTACATTTTAATTTATCTTGTTAAGAAATGCTAACCTAAATTTACTTATTGATTGACAACTCCAAGTAACATAACTTCTTTTTGTTCTTGAACTCAGGCCAGTTGTAGAAATCTTGATTCAGCAAAATTTCTGCTCATTTGCTTATTGAGTGGGTACATGCAGACTTCCAGATACCCTTAATGAGCCTTGTCTAATTAGGTTCACAGGTCTGTACTAGGCTAGCTGTCCCTGGGGACCAATTTAAGTCTTGACATTTTCCATGGTGAAAACCCTGTACAACGTGTCTGTGAAGCAAACTCCTTAACCATTATACCAACCCCCAACCCCAACTATTTTTGAATTTTTAAACAAATCAATTCCCTACCCAGTTTAGTTACTGTTTGACAACAAACACCTCTGTACTCGCAAGCATCAAGACTTAAAACTCAAATTTATTGAAAAAAGATTAAAAATAAAGTGCTTTCATTTCAGACAATTCTGGAACTTCATCAGAGCAAAATACTAGCATCCTTGTTACCATTAAATACTTGATAAAATGTCATATGATTAATCAACCTATTAACTGATTCAGTAAGATAATTATCTCCATTTACATTTTAAAAAAAACAATTATACCTAGAATCCATTACAATTTTGAAATAACTTGTGCAATTTGCTATTAAACATATAAAATAAATATAAATAAATATATGAATATATATATATATATATATATATATATATATATATATATATATATATATATATATATATTAATAAATATATATATATAAGTCTTGTCCTTGCGAGTGCGGAGGTGTTTTTGGCTATACGGTTTAAATTTGGCAGCTTCATGATAAAGTGATGTATATTAATAAATATATATAAGTCTTGTCCTTGCGAGTGTAGAGGTGTTTTTGGTTATACGGTTTAAATTTGGGAGCTTCATGATAAAGTGATGTTTCAGCTGTAGCACCTCTCATTCAACTCATGCTTTTAGATATCCTTTTACTAACCAACTAGTCTCCTCTTTGTGTCTTCAAAGTAGGTTAACAATACCCTAAAAGCCCTAACAGTCTTCAAGAAAAAAAAATGATCCAACATCACATTTACAAAATGATTTCCTTGGTTTGTACCAGAAAAGTTAAAGTTACTAGCTGCTCAAAGTTTTCTTCCTTCCACTGTGTCTCAAGACTAAAATATACAAACAGTGAAACATATCTCATTCTTCCATTCTCTCTCAGAAAATCCAAGGAACAAGGATGTAGGATAAATAAAAAACAAGTAAAAGCCCATTATTTCTTTCAGTAACAACACGCATATTTCAGTTAACCTAAACCGTTTTTGAAACATGACAAAACATTCATGTAAGTACGGAAACAATCTGTCTTGAATTACGAATCCCTGATATTTTATTTTACTGATTTGTTAACCAGATAAACCTATTAGACAGAAGTCTGATTTCAGGGGCACCCTGGAAGCACAGCATAGTTAATAACTTGCTTTGAATTATATAACAGACAAATCGGGACTAAGGTGGTCACCCCTGGACTACAGCATTGAAGCTTGTTAGTGGGCTCATAGCATTAATGCTTTCCCTTCTAGAATTAACAATTGCAGTCTGCCCTTAACTTCTGCAGCCACTGCCCATTATCTTCTGAGAATTAATCCATATTCCACTTCTCCATGACATTAGAGTCACTGTCCTGTGGTTATTGAAAAATTAAGCTCTATTTTTATGAGCTGAATTTCTAGGAATTATGCAGATGACTACTGACTGCAATTTCCATTCACAACCATGATTCCGTTGTAATTTTTTAATGTTTTTGTATATTAGGAAAATAAAACGTTTAAAGCTTGCAGCACTGAGTAATGCAAACTGACACTTTTAAATATTAGACTAAATTTGGGTTAGCATGAATGATGGCTCCTGTGTAAAATGTCAACTTGTGTGAATTGTTATGGCTTTGCAATAATCAGACAGTCACAATTCTTTAAACCTACAGAGTTTTCTTACCCTAGATGGAAACTCTCTGTCATTGCCCGGCTGCTTTTTCTCTCCTTTCTTCCACTTTTCTTAAGATTACTGTTAGAGAAGTTAAATGTCTTATTTTAAAGTTTCCAGATAAAATCATGCTGCCTATTACCAGCTTATTCCTTTCTTCCTTAAGATGGCCTGTAAATTTAATAATCCCCCCCACCCTCTGCTATCGGTTCTTTTCTTTAGAGCAATTGCAGTAATTCTTCTCTGGCCCGGATTCGCTAAGTCAGAATCACTCAGAGATCTTTGAGTCATGGATACCAAGCCTATTCTTACTAAAATCTTAGAGAAAATAAACACGTAATGTGCCATTTAATATGCCGTAATCAGCCTATGAACTGTGTACAGTATTATTATTACTACTATTGCTCTACTATCTATGACTAACTTCATTTACAGTAACGCAAGAAAAAGCTAATTAATGGATATGTCTTCATCTGTTATTAATGGGCCTCATCATTGCAGATCACTTTGTATTGTTTAGTCAGCTTGAGTCTTTAGCCTTCAAATTGGCCCACCAATCTGGTTCAAAGATCATCTAACTCACCTGTCATGTCATACTGTAGTCTACTTGCTTAAGTCTTGACACTCTGCAGTATAATATTCCCTAAGGCTCAGAAGTACCAGAACCACTGCTTGTACTTGATGGGTCTGACTCAGATGAAAGGTAAGTGTACTTTCTTCACTACATCCTCATCAGTTTCTTCTTCAATGGTCATGAATCCTTCAGTCATTTTTTTTTAAGTACCTACCACTGTCTTCAGATGGCCGAGCACTTTTCAAACTAATAAACTTAATTTCTCTAATTAAAACAATCCTTTAGATAGACTATTCCTTCCTACAGAATGAAGCTCCAGAAAAATGGCATTTAATCAACAGTATTCAAGCATGATCATAGGTTGATAGATAAGTACCAGACAATCAGTTTGGAGAAGCCTAACCAAAAAACACTATTCAAAGGTTCCCTCCAATCTGAAGGAGAGCGAGACAAAATAGACCAGGGAAGAATTAGCTTCCATTCATCGGGTCTATATTATAACACTGAAGTCTTAAAACTTCGAATGCTATAATATCGAATCCATTCGATCGAAACACCATAAAATCGAACAGTCAGACTAGCAAATTTTTTCCCAGGGAAAAAATTTGCTGTTCCGACAAACATACACACAACACAAGCACACCAAACTAAATAATCCACACACATACACTTCACAAAGCCCTACACTAAACCATACATACACTACTAGCTTTCCACTTACCTTAACCCAACCCTAACCCTAATGTCTGTAACTACCGCACACTCACCTTACCCACTCCCTAACCCTAAAGTTCCTATCGCACACTCACCTTACCTACTCCCTAACCCTAAGGTCCCTATCGCACACACACACCTTTGTTCACACACTTACCTTAACCCGGTCCATGACCTTCGCTCCACAGTCGAAGAAATAGCGAAGCTACAGAAATGGCCCACCGAGTACTTTCCCTAGGAAAGTATTCGATATTCTGCAGCTTCACTATTTTCAGCATTTGGTGCATAGGGTTTGATATTATAGGATTTAAAGTTTTAAGACTTTGATGTTATACTGTAGACCCCCATTTATCTAGGCGTATCCTGAAGGTAGCAAGGAAACCACTTCAATTCAGATGTAATGGTAGCATGTTCCAGAAGTATGGAGATGTTGAGTTATGCCCAAATGAAACCATGGTGTCATATTTATCTGTTGATGAAGACTTAGTTCTTTTAAATGAGTATATGACATACAGTTTGTTTTTGTGAAGGTGAAGGAGGTCATCGAGGATTAGACTTTTCATGATTCAAAAGGGTAGACAAAATCTCTATGGAAGAGGCTATAAGAATCTACTAGAAAGAGAGGGCTGCCGATCTATACTATTAATGAATATTCTGGAGGCCACTGATCTTACTAGTTATGAATGTCTGAGGGCTTTCATGTTGAGTGATATGTTTACACAAACACATGCCAAAAGGTGCGTTATAACCAATAATGGGTCTGATGACATTCAAGTAAAGGGGAATTAAAGCATATTTGGATCTGCTGAAAATGCGTTTGGAAATCTGATCCAGATAGAAGTGTTTCAAAACTGCTGCTGAGACATGATGGTCAAATGGTAAGGGATTATCAACAAGTATGTCTAGACCTTGACAACAGTTTCTGATTGGAAGACTTAATCACCTCTATGGCATTTAAAAATGTTTGTTTACCAGCAAGAACTATGGTATTATTTTTTAAATTTAACTTGAGATCATTTTCCTTGCACAAATACTTAACATGGTCTAACCCTTGTTGGAGCAGTTATGAGTCAATGGAAGACTGAATAACAACCCCCAATTTACAGTTATGTACAAATTTAGATAACCGAAGACTAGGAATATGTGCCTGAGGGTCTGGAAAATAGATGTCAAGTAGAAGAGGGCCCAACACTGAGCCCTTGGTGTACTACTAGTTACAATTTTGCTTTTAGAGGTGGCACCTGTGAAGCTAACCATAAGGTTTCTATCCGACAATTAGTTAGCCATCCACTGCACAACATAAAGATTTATATTTAGATATACAATTCTGTCAATAATGCCTGTGTGGGGAATACTGTCAAAAACCTGGATCAGATACAGGTATGCTGTATATACCTTATAATTCCTATCCACTGCTTTGGTTACATTTTCAAAGAAGTTAGTTGGTTAAAGAGACAGGACCTTCTGTTCTGTTTTGTTCCCTTCAACAGTACCTCAGTAAGCACCCTGTTACTTTTTGAGCCATTTAATATTGCAGTTCTACATACTTCTCATTTCAGATTGCTTTGCTTCTGGATTGCACCTTCAATGACCCTCTTACTACATCACCTATTAATAAAATAATAAAAAATACACCAAAGCTGCATAAGGACTCATCCTTTAATGAATATAGTAACAGTGAGCGCTTTTGTCTCTCTAATAGGAGACTTCATCAGAATAAACCATCATGCACCAACTTCAAAACTTTATTAAAAGCGCACCTAAAAACATGCTGGCTATGCCCTTGCAACTCCCACTCTAATATCATCCACCCCATCCAACTACTACCTTTCTTTCACCTCCACTAACTACCTTGATGATAGCAAGCTCAGATGCTCATAAGCCTAGTACTTATTATACAGCAGGAACTTCTCATTGTTACATTTGTTAAAGCCTGTTATGTACTTCACAGATAAAGATTCTAGTTGTCTACTGATGTACTATGTTCTTCATCTGTAAATATGTTGTAAGTAATTTCTATGTTAAATTGTTAATCGCTATGTAATCCAATGTAACTACTGTCTGTTTATTTTACTGTGGAGCTTTTCTCCCCGGGCCTCCGCTAAAAATGGACCCATGTCCAGTCGGACACACCCGGTCAACAAATTTAAATAAATAAAATAATAAAATAAAAAATAAACACCAATACGAAAAGTAACACTTAATACCTTAAAAAATCATGACATTGGCTAATGGTTAGACCAATCAATTTGTTACTTAAAATCACATGTTATAGTTAACCATATTGTATTAAATAATATGAAATTTTAAAGTTCTATGTGTATAATTTCCAGAATGCCAAATTTAAAATGTAAAAAACCTTGCCATGTTTTGGAATGTCTATAAAGGGCATTTGTTTCTTACTTGTTTTTATATCGTTGTTGTGTTCATAGATTCTGTTTTTAAGGGCTCACTCTGTCTTGCCTACATAGAATCATTTGCATGTCTCACAGTAAGCAAGATAAGCAACCCTTTCTGTAAAACAGTTACCTTTCATGAATTTTATTTTGCTCCCCATATTGTTGCCCAATATAATGTCACTGTTTTTAGTAATGTAGGAACATTGTGAACATCTACATCAAGGTTTAGTTCCTTCACTTGAAAAATGTATTGCCATTCGTTTTATTCTCCATTAATAGTTTTATGTTTCTACCCACTTTGTTGATAAAAATGGGTTTGTTTCCCACAACTCTATTTACATCTCTATTGATTTTAAATATGTTCCAATTCTTTGATATAATTTATTTTACTTCCTTAGAAATTGGACTGTACTGTATAATACAGGCTTTTTCAAAATTGTTGGACAAACTGTTGTCTGTATGTTGATCCTGCAAATTAGTACCTAATAAAGGCTTGTGTCTTTTCCCCATTCTTTTAGTACCCCTTCCAGAATGTCTTCCACTACTTTCGTAGGGTATTCCCTCTCCAAAAACATTTTTGTTAGCTGGCTAAATTCCTTTTCAACATCACTATATAGAGACATCATACGAGCTATTCTAATAGCCTGTCCTTTGACCCAGGCTTTACTTTGGTATGATAGGATGGCAACTGGAGAAATGAAGGTAAGCATTACAAAAAGTACTTTTCGTATACATGTTAGATTGAAATTCATTGTTTGAATGAGAAATAGTAATGTCCAAATAATGAATACTGTGTTGGTTAAACTCAGAAGTGAATTCTAAAAATGATGTAGTACTGTTTAGGTATTCTGTAAATAAAGGTATTAACTCTGTACTACCCTGCCATAAAATAAAAATATCATCCAAATATCGGATGTATGACTTAATATACTGTTGATGATCACTTTGGAAGACATATTTAGACTCCCATCCAAGTAGTATTATATTGGCATATACTGGTGTGCAGGCTGTACCCATGGCCACTCCTTTTAGTTGTTGACAATATTGGCCTTCAAAATAGAAGAAATTATTTCAAATATTAATGCCATTAGTTCACTGATGGTACATATTTGGTCATGGGAAAAGCCTGAATAGGCTAGTAAAGTCTCTTCAAACATGTCTAATTCTTCCTCTTTTGGTATACAGGAAAATAAGTCTTTAACATCTCTTGTCAGGAATATTAAATCTCGTGACCAAATATCTTGTTTCAGTTGTCCTAGGAATTCCCAAGAATCTTTTACAAGGTGTTTAGTTTTTTCTACCACTGGTTTGACTATTTTGTTAATATATATAGATATGACTTGTGCTTTACACCCTCCAGCTGCTACAATAGGCCTTAATGATGGTTCTACAATATTTTTGTGTATCTTGGGAATACCAAATATATTGGGAACCATAGGGTGTGTGTTAACCAAGTAATGATGTACATCTGGATTTATATGCTGATCTAATAAGTATTCTTCCAGATATGAATCTATACATCTGTATGCTATATAAATTTGATTTATAGAAACCTGCACATAATTTTGTTCATTAAATAAGATGTCTTGCATAATATTTAAATATTCCATAGTGTTATACAACACTATTCCACATCCCTTGTCGGGAGTTATAATACGTATATTCTTATCTTTTCTTAATTTACGTATAACAGCATATTCATCTTTATTCAAGTTTCTAAAGAAGCCTTTCTGTTAGGCCCACAGTTTATAGATATTTTCTAATGTACATGTAAACATCAATCATACTGTCGGCTAGGTCAGGAGTCTTAGTAGGAACATACCTTTAGAAAATAAGGAAAATATTCTCATCTAATAACATTATCTGTATAGTTATATATTTAAAACCTTGGTATTCATGCACAATTCCTGTTCACTAGTCACGTACTGAAAGAAATGCTCTATGCTTAATATGTCCTTCTCCCCTCCCTCTGTATGGGTTCCCTCTCTGTACTTGTCCAACATAATTTGATGTTACATACTTGTTCTCAGTATTCCTGTTTGTTAACCTTATTGACCGATGGAGAGTAAGAAAATCTTCTTGGGAAAATTCAATATCTTGCCTATCTTCATAAATAACTTCCTCACCTGTTGAATTTGTTCTGTTGTAATTATCTCTATGTATCTCATGGGGGAACGTTTGTCTCTTAATAAACGGTTAGTAGGATATACTGTATTGGTCTGGTAATGTGTAGTGTCTTTTTCTAACTTTTTTTTATTTTTTAAAAATAAAGCATTACACCTTCTTTCTATTTTAAAATTGACTTTTTCGTATAAGTCTTCGTACTGTGGAAATACCAAATCAGTTAATATTTAATTTTTTAAACTATCCAATTCTTCACTTAACGTTTCCTTCATTTGTTCATTGTAAAATAAAATCTTATTCAACAGCTCTAAACCCCATTTATCAAACATGCATGTGAAATCGCATATAACATTGTCATCATAAAGCAAACCAAAAGGAAATTTAAAAATATGTAACCCTTGAGGTATCACTTTCAAATGAATACACTCCTGCAAATATGCAATTTCCATTTGTGTGCTCTTAAACTTAAACAGTCATTTATCGAAGGTATAAATCACATCCTTCAAAGAGTTAAAGTTATTTATTCTTCCACTCTCATTGTCCTTTACATTAGAAGCACAATGTTTCTGAAAACTGAAGGTTTTTGGTTTTACAGAATCAACATGTAACTTGTTATCTCGACTACCAGTCCTAGGACTGACTAAAATCCTGCTGTTGTGTATGGGCTGATTTTTAATTCAATATGGTTAACTATAACATGTGACTTTAAGCAACAAACTGATTGGGCTAACCATTAGCCAATGTCATGAATTTTTAAGGTATTTAAATGTTACTTTTCATACTGGTGTTTATTCTGATGAAGTCTTCTATTAGAGAGATGAAAGCACTCAATGTTGCTATATTCATTAAAGGAAGAGTCCTTACACAACTTTGGTGCATTTTTTATTATTTTATTGTTTTTTTACACTGCTTAATACACCTTTTTTGGCTGCTGCATCACCTATTAACCCTTAGCCGGAGCTTCAAGTAGGAAGTCACACCACTAGCACATTATTAAAATGTTATTTTTCTGTCATGTGACTCTTCCTCCAGTACATCCTGACTTTGGTTCATGTTAAACAAGACATGTGCTTCAGTTGTCTGTCACTGTCAGCCTCTCTGTCTCCCTCCCTTTCAGGTGGGAGTATCACTACCACCAGGTAATTAGGGTTAATTTCCGGCACTGCAGAGTCCACTGACAAGATGGCTCTTGAGTTGGTTGCTGCTCAACCACTGGTCTTTTAGAAGTAGTTAGCTTGGAGAGCAGGTTCCCTTAGTGCATGAAAACCCCTGAATGAGAAGACAGAGGAGGCAGGTAAGAACAGTGATGACAGTGAAGGTGTTTAGTATACTGGTAATTAGGATGCCATTGGTCAACGGCCTGAGAAAAGGTCTGAATATTTTCAGATGGATGTAACTGAACTAAAGGTGATGGCAAGACTGATGAAGGTAGCAGTGATCACCCACACTTGGATAGTATCTCAGCATGAGGCGTTATGAACTGTATAAAACACCACACTGTGTTAAGACAAAGTGACAAAAGGTGTAGATGAGTGATGGAGGTATGGGAAACAAGGGGCTCACTCTCTGTACATGTGGTGGCAGTGTGCCTGATCTTGGCAGCTATATTGCTGAATTTGGATAAGAAGAACAAGGATTTGGTGGTGAGATTAAGACTACTGAGTACTTGGAGAGGAAGTGAGGGTGATCTTAAGGCAAGTGCTGAAGCATTATGGTTGAGGTGAGAGACAGATGCAACATGGAACAGCTAGTCAGCTAGCAAGGTCATAACATAAAATATACAGAGATATGGGCTAGGATGAACTTATTTTTCTGTGAAAAAAATTACATTATTTTGTTGTACATGTAATGTATATTTGATAATAATTATCGTAGTGGTTGACTGCAAAGTTTTGCCATATAAATTGCTAATCAATGAAAACACAGAGAAAATTAAAATGACTTAAGGTTAATTGTCTCTTATTGTAAAAAGAGTTGCTGTACTATTCTCCATACCCCTTTACATGTTTCTTATAAAGGCTACTGTCTGCACTCTCATTAGCTATCCATCATATCCACTACATATTAGTTCGGAAGATAGGATGATTGCACAGTTGCTCTTTTTATTCTACCTTCTGGTTACTTACCACTAAACAATTGTCTTTATTACTTCACCAACCACTTTGAATTCCATAAATTAATCGTACATGGTCTCATTGCTGTTTAATCATTTAGCTGCATCTGGCTCATTGCATCATGAAAGTCTTTAGGACACAAGGCCTGTCTGTCCATCATTGTTTCTTACGTTTTTATAAATTTTGATTTATTACTTTAGTAATATCATCTATCCATCTTAGCCTTTGCTAGTTTCTTCTTTTTGATCATTGTCTATTCCAGTGAAACCTGTCATCACATTATATGGCCAAAGCATTTGAGTTTTGCAATCAGATCTTCTGTTGAATTAGATTTTTTAGGTATGTATTGACTATGTTAATCTTCATGCAGTTCACATAATCCTCAAATGTTTCCTGTAACACTACAGTTCAAATCTTCTTTGATTCTTGACATCTTTGATCTTCTGATGCAGTTTTACTTATAGTCCAGCACTCAGCCATATGTTATCACTAGGCAGACCTTAGCTTGGATTGTACTGACTGTTCCTTTATTGACAATGTCATGTCTTTGCTTTTTAATTTCTTATCCAAATTTGGCATGACTTTTCTTTACAGAAGCATTATATTTTAATTTCATGGCTGCAGTAATCATCTACAGAGATCTTTGCGCCCAGGAAAATAAAATCTGTGTAGCTAAGCTTATTAATATTTCTTTTGACAGTTTTTATTCCAGCATCTGATTCATCTAACTTAGATACCAATCCATCTATCCACAACTCCCTTTTCCCATGTTTTTACATGGGCTTGGGTGTCAATTTAACAGTGACAATCATCTAGAACCAAGGATTACACCTCTGGGTGGCTAGCCCTGCCATAGTATGTAATCCACACCACACACTCACTGCTGTGGCCAATGAAGGGTGTCCAGTCCACCTACTACATATCTTGGAATGTAGGTGGAAACTGGACCACCTGGAGGAAACCCAATCCAATACAAGGAGAATATACAGACTCTGCACAGAAGGCACCCCAGCCGAGAATCGAACTGGGTAACTTATAGTTGTGAGGTAACAACACTATCCACTGTGCCACTGTGCCAAACATAAAAATAAACTAGGTTGGGTGATGATATAAGACCATATTTTACTCCATTCCCAGTCCTGATTCAATCACTTATTCAATATGCACTGTCATGTGTTGCTTTTCTGTCTGCATACAGATTCTTTGAGAGGCAAGTAAAGTGACCCAACATCCTACTTTCTTTAACAGCATGTCTGTTTTTTTTAGTGGTTTATACATCTAAAAGCATTAGAGTGTTCAATGAATGAAAATCACATTTTTTCTAGTGAACTCCATTTTCCCTGTTATCTAGAAAATATTGTCATTTTGAAGTCTGGTGCCTGTACCAGTTTTAAAATCAGTTTGTCTATCTAGCAGTTCTGTCTGTAAATTTCTAGAGTCACATCTGCAGGAGATACAAGTTAATTATTTTACAGCATTTGTGAATAATTTCTGCATTACTGTTTCCTTCCAGTGGATAATTTGTATTACAACTTGTGGGTCTAATATCTCTGGTTGATTATGCTGTATATTGTTTAAATAATATTGTGTGATACCTTTGTTTCTCTTCTTTTTGCTGACTTGTAGTTATTATAAATTATTTTGCAATTTGTTTCACACGCATTATTCACACATGCATTAGTAACTTGAAAGACTGTGTTATGCGTATTTTCTCTGTATTATTACATTCCATGTGGTTTATGATATTGGAGCAAAAGTCTTTAGTTTGGTTTATATACCTGGTAATCAAAATAAATAAAATAAAAATGTATATACATTAGTAAAATTGATTACGGAAAGCCAAAGACAAATCTTTTCTTATCTTCCTTCTCTTGAATCTGTAGATGATCCTAGGTCTTGGCTTTTACATGGATAATGTGGTAGGCCTTTGCCTGATGGTTTGAGTTCAAGACTTACCTCAGGATTAAAGAAGCTAGGCCAAGGCAAAAGGCTGGAGCTGTATCTGGCTATGAAGAAATGCAGCTGTCAGCACCATCATATTCAAGCTGAACTAGTAGCTAAATAAAGGGCAAATCCAATATGGATGGTATCATCTTCTCTTGCAAATACAGTTAATCAAAACTTATGAATACTGGCTTCATAAAAAGATGTACAGACAGGAAACAAGAAGGGTCTCCATCTCAAAGGATAATTCTTAGCACTTCTAGATCTTAATCACTTCCTAAAGGCATACCAGAAAACTCATGATGTGGAGGAGCCAGGGGCACCTGGATGACAGGCACAGTTGCATGGATTATACACATTCATATCATAGCTGCATACAAGTGAGTCTCCAATTTTTAAAGTTAGTTTTGCTTGAGACCTGTACAGGTGACATTGATTTGCTTCCCTGTGTCCAGTTTTCATGTGATGTAGTCTGGTATACCTCTAGAAAAACAATGAAACAGGCTTTACACTACCTGTCAGTGATCACTCTTCTAAGATACAGTGACATCAGACAGGAAATAATATAATGGTGAGGGGGACTTGTCCCTTGTAAAATGATATTTTTCAGAGATGTTGCATATTGTTCATCTGTTCAAGTGCCTGTCATCTGACTTTATAAGTTCAGTGCAGTATAAGCTATTTTGTGATTCAGGCTTGGTGAATTTAAAATATGTAATGGAACCCAACTGGACTGCTAAATTCTGAGCCATACCACTTCTACAGTTTTTATTCCTGACCTTTTTTATTGATAGACTATACAAATATTGATATCCTTGCACTGATAAATAGATTGTTATAAAAAATCTGCTGGTTAGCATGCTGTGTTGTATGGAAGTTTTGTGTATGCACTACTTCTAAAAGTCATATACCAATCTAAGACTGATCTCCTTTATCAATCATGGCCTAGGCAATTGTGGCAGACCTTAGAAGTGCATACTGAAATTATTGTTTCAGTGTTATTTCAGCTATGGTGAACTGCCATCCCATTTAGCAACGATTCCTTGCCTTAAATCTTTGGCTTACGGGAAAAAGGCCTCAGCTGCCATGAACTGGAATATCATAAAGCAAGGGTCAGAAAAAGTTTGAGTGTATTAATTCACATTACTGTAAAAATAAGAAAAAAATAAATGTTATCTCTAATGCATTTTTTTAAAGCAGAACTTGTTTAGGCTTGATTAGCCTCAGTTGTAACTTTCCCTACTGTACTGTAAAAGAATCTTACGTTTTATGTGAAAAAAGACAAGGATTCAAATTCATGACAATCTGCTGATGGCGGTCTTGCTACTGGACAACTTGCTGATGTCCATACTCCAAACTGTAAACTAGTGGTCAGATGTTTTGGTGAGTTCAGATGGGCTGCCCCTCACAATGATATGACTTGTGTATGCCAGCTTCAGACTGGTCAAGACTGTACAGTCTTGAACTAAGAGAATCGACTCTAAGATTGCAAAACCTCAAAACTGGCACATAAACACGGTACTCCAAGTACTTTTTTCTCCTCATCATTGAGACACTGCCTGAATGTCTATCATCCAGTCAAATATAAAGTTTTCTGTCTAAGCCCTGTTGTTCCCAAGACAATACTTGCAAGGCTGACAGAGACAGGCATACAATGCGATGGTTCAAAGGCCTGTCCCTTACATTAATGAGTGACTACCCCTCCTGGAGTCAGACACCTTTGTCCATCTCTGGTTTCCCCAAGGAATCATACATAGAGTGCACATTCTGTGACAAACCTTCCCCTGGGAAAGGAGAGCAGACTTCATATTGTCGTTACCCCCCCCCCCCCTTACCAGCCTTCTGCTCCAGCTACTCGCACCCATGCCACCTGGGTCATAGTCAAGGCTTTATGTCTGTAAAATGTGAAACCAGCAGTAGATAAACAGTGCTGCAGTCAGCTAAATGCGATTCTGGTAACATCCCATTAACCGTTAACATTATTGATCAAAAATACCTACTGCAGTACATCAGTTACAAAATGATTGTCTTGAGACAAATAAGCTACTATGTATTTCTGGTTGGAAGGTAGGGTAATTTTAAAGCAAAATAATAGGGTAATTTAAGTGAAAAATGTTCATTATGCAAATCTCCAAAGTGTAAAACAAAATAATAGGGTAACGTATGTGACAAATTGCTAAGCTTGTAAATCTGTATAAAGTACGTATTGGCCTGTTATAAATACTGAACTTTTTCAATAATGAGTAAAAAGAGACACAGAAAGTTATTTTTCCTATCTTTGTTAAACTCTATTGGGAATAACTTTAATATAAACCATAACAGCAGGGTATTAGAAGTAAAAAAAAAAATCTGTTCCGGTTGCAAATATCTATGAAATAAATAATGTGTTTTATATGCACACATTATACTTTTAGAAAAATGTTTAAAATGTGGGAAAATCAATTTCCTATATTCTGAGTGCACTTTCTGCTTTTACACACACACATTATATTTTTATGATAAAAAAATGACATCCTCTTTCCCAAACTCAAATCATTTATTATAAATGGAGGAAGTGGGATGTGGTATGAAATATACATACGATATTGTACTGTAGCACTAGGGAATACATTTTGTGAATCGTGACTTCAACAATTACTGCAAAATTTGTTCATTCCCTAGTTATACTATAGCTGATATTATACACATCCAACACAGACACCCATGCCTTCTTCACATGTATACTTATGCATACACACAAGTATATATGTGTGCTTTTTTGCATCTGTGCATCATGTGCATGTATGTTCATTGGGTGGGGGAGCTGTGTGTTTTTCAGCCAAAGATCTCACTTGCAGAAATGTCATATGTGTATCTGTTAGAAATGCCTCATAAAATCCACTAGCCCATAGTTTTCAGTTCTCAGCCATGCTTTTCTGGCACAGTACCAAGCTGGCCAGGATTTGCAGTCAATGTAGATGGCATACAATATGCACTACTCCTATGTCAAAACATTAGTACAGCAATTTAGTGCAACATAATCTAAGTTTGAGATATGAATTACATCGAACATTTAGAATTCTTGACAATGGTTTGCTGTAACGACCTTATCTAACAATTTAATTTATTATGTAATGCTTAATATTCCCAGTTCTTGGATAGTTTTTGATGCCAGCCATTAAAACATTTGACCTTAAGACTGTCTTAAGATTGTCTTAAGACAGCATTATGCTTCTGTTTCCTGACCCTGAGTGCCATTGCTTGCAAAGTGCTGCAATGAGAGAGGCACAATACAGTCACAATGATTTGCCCTGCTCTGGTTTCAGAGTCTGTTGACTCATGGAACTTGAGACGTATTCTGGTAGTGATAAACAGTATAACAGTGGAACATTTACTCATGTCAGAACATTATCTGAACAGCTTAGTTCAGTTGCATAAGACTATTTATCCTTAATAAGTGTGGCAGTTAGAATCAAGTATGGCAGCATATGTAACACACAATTCCATTTTTGAAGTATAGTTTGGTTTTCACAGTGTATTACTAAAATTTTGGAGACATTACTTCCCCAACAGCCTAAAGATCTTAGAGGAAAATGATGTATTATTTATAAATACATTTCCTGTATGCAGTTCTGTTACTACACCAGCATTGCTGAGAGGAACATGGGTCTTTTCAGAAATTGAAGTACCCTTGCACAATTTAACTTAAGTATGATAGCACTTGGAAAGCAAACATACATTTGTCAGCAGTGCCTGGCTTGTTTCTCCTCTTTGTTAGTGAATAACTTGCTTTGTTTTGCAAACACATTAAAAGCAGAAACAATTTTTATTAGCCTACATGCTACATTTGTCATTTATTGACCTTGTACAGCTGAAATGCTATATGCCACTCATTACCCCCCCCCCCCCGGCTCCTCCAGTGTTTGCCACTTGTTGTATTTGGGCTGTGTAGGCCATACTCAGGACTCTGTTTGTTGGAGGGAGGTATAATGCTGCTAATGAACAACTTTCTATTGTGCAGGACTTAATTCCCTCAGTCTTCATTTGTCTCTTGTATAAGCATAAGTAAGTCACTTAACCAGACATTGCTTGGGTCAGCTGGGAATTTGGGCTAGGCTCATTAATGGCCTCCTGAACTACAAAACTAGCAACTGCCCATGAACCACAAATCCAGAATGTTTTCAATATTTGCTTGCAGGTTCCTACACTGACACTTTTATACACCAGTTAGACTTCAGAGAATATTTGATGTTCTAGAGATGATATTTGTTGTTGTGGCAGATATGGTGAGAAGGTTTATAAGGTACATGTATTCTGGGCATTTGCCAAACTAAACTCAATTTAAGTGGGACGTGAGACACTTTCTGACTGACCTTCTTAGTACCCAATTAAAATTAATTTCTCACATTTACTTTTGCAAGTTTGATATCTTAGATGGATTTGATAACCTTATGGTAAATTTTCTAAGGCTGATATTTTTAGCTGAAAAGATCTTAATGAAAAACTGAATGTCACAAGATGGCCTAACTTTGGGTGACCTGATATAAATTGTGAACTGGCAAATTTGTAAATAAAAGGTTGCCTTGTTGTCAATATTTAGATGATAAAACATGAGGTCTGCATGGTTTTAATTTACAAAGTGACAACAGGATTTATCAAGATGAAATGGCTCTCCCCTCTGCTCTTATTAGTTAGTTAGTTAATTAGTTAGTTAGTTTTATCTTTGTAATATTTATTATATGTGTTCAACATAGATTTCCTGATATTATACAGCTGCTGACTTTGTGACTTATTTGAATCAATACTTCTTATGATGCATGTTTAGTGGTGATTAACTGAAATTAAGTCAGCATTCATTTGAACAGGTTCAGTAAATTAAATATTTAAAACACTGAATTTGCAATTATGAAGTCTGACAAATGAGCATTGAGGGGCTCAAGATCCAAAGGCAAAATACTGAGAAGAATATACCCCTTGGGTTTTGCCTGCAAGTTTATTAACCACTTTCAAGAAGCTCCTGGAATTTCTTAGCAGAAACATTCCCTTTGTCACAAATGTGCTATATTCCTGTTAGTTGACATTTACAATAGTTTCACTGACTAATGAACATATGTTTATCCTCAAAAATGTCTTGTTACTTTTGTAGTTTTCCTGAACTGGCTTGAATACCTGGAGAAGGTCTTGGGTCAGATATTCATTATTTGTCCCCTTGACTCTACATGTCATGAAATATTTTCCCCCTTTAGATTGAGTATAGGTAAGTGAAGAACAGTCAGAGCTGGTTTTAACTTTGAGCAATGACGCATATCTTTCCTTTTAATGAGTAGCTATGGAAGTTTAGTAGACATTTCTGTGCCTGATGTTTGTGGTTGAATAGGCTTGGAAGGAGAATAATAGATTTGTTCAGTTTGCCTTGGTAAAATCAAAAACATTGCTATACCCAATATACCTTGTCTGGGATATTGTGTCAGAGCTGTGAGGGCAGTTATTTCCATCATCTTCACCTTCTTCTAAGAGTGAAACAAGGGCTTGATAAAAGTGGTAGGCAGGGTGAGTTTTCACTCTTTGCTTTACGATATCCTTATAGTAGAGGCTATGGAAATCAGGAGAGGTCACAACTGAAAAAGCTATAATCACAGGGTCTTTAATACTTATTATCTCTATTTGGTAACAATTTATTCTCAATTTTTGAACTTTGTTCTGGTACAGAAATGTTCTGCTACTTAGTTTTAGACTGAGTATTTGTTTGCCAATTGTAGTTGGAGAATTGGGACTCAGCTAGATCACTGAAATGCTGACTCAGTAGTCAGGAGATGCACATAGTAATTTTTATTGTGACTTACTTAACTGTGCAGTGTGGTACAGTTTTCTTATTTTGCCTATGTGCTTGAATGACCAAAATAGTTTAATAGGCAAGTATGTCAAGTCAGAAAGGATCCATGGAAGGTTTATAATATTGGGTCATTGATGTTGAGCATGTCAGGAGTGACTGCATATTCTGACAGAAAGACAAAGTGAATGCTGGTTGCTTATTTAAATGAGCAGTGTTGTTCTAATGCAACCTACAAGTGAGCCACAGGTTTTATGTTTTATACTTTTATATAGCTGTGATTTTTTTACACTTTTATATAGCAGTGATTTTTTACACCTTTATATAGGGGGTGATATTTTGGCATGACATGATTTACTGGCTTCCTTTGTCCATCAGAGACATAGGCACCATACCAGAGGTGAATTTCCAATTTCTCACCCAATGATACAAGTTACCCTTAAATAGGGCTGGGGGGCACTTTGTTTCACATGGATGGAGAGCCTATATCTGTCTCTCCAACATGTCTTATTTATTTCACAAGCAAAATTTAGGTCTTTGTTTTGCTATATTTACTTACGTTATTTCTCTAGGCTTTTTTGATATGACCTGGGAGCATCAGTATAAAACCAGTATAAAACATTCTTTGTCAAATGTTTACTTCTGAAACCACTCTGAATCATTGCACCATTCCTTCCTATCAATTGCAGTTCCCTATATCTACATGTTTCCAAGAGAACAGTCCTGGGGTAAATTTATGAATTCCCATAAACATATCAAAGCTGGCTTTAATGAAAGTTAGGAAGAGGGGCATAGCCAGAATAGGGCAAAGGGGGCAGCCTCCCAGGATGCAAGATGTTTGGGGCATAATCATGAAATGCCAATCAGTCTGTAATGCACTACCAGCATTCAGGAAGTAATGTCCATAGTGCATTTGGACTTCGCTACATTTTTCTTAAAAGAAAATTGCCATTCTTTTTAGTCCACAAGTAAGTTGAGGGCACATATCAGACCATGCTTGCTTTTCAAGGAGCACCAAATTGAGGATTTTTCTTTTCTTTTGCTCTGGCTGTGGTTCTCTTTTTAGGAAGCTAATTTGTTTGACGTGGAGAGGAGGCTTATTCTACAGGTAGAGTATCATTTGGGAGAGATATCTATTCTACCAACTGGTCATGGTAATATTTTATTAAGGATTTATGTCCTTACAGTCCATTTTGATGGTATTACAGTTTTATGAAGGTTTAAGTGATCTATCAGGATTGTGTCCTTTGTTACCTCGTAGACAAAACAGGGGCCATTGAGTAGGCACATGCAGCATGTAGCATTAAGTGAATAAACTTTAGAAACTCTGTGTAACCTAATGAGCTCTTACACAAGATTATTTTGGTGAAGAAGTATTGTGGCTGATTGTAAAGTATGTATAGACAGGTACAGGCTGAAGGGAGCATTCTATTTTATTATGGGTTGGATTGGTGAGGAGTAGAGAGAACTAGCTAGGCTAGGTAGAAGTATTTCTTTATGATTGCTGCTCTATGGTAATGAATTGAATGTTTATTGTATCCACAAAATTGCCACAGTTGTTACATATGTGGTAGGTACAGCGGTCCTCTTGTTTCCTAAAGAGTATAATTACGACATTGTTTTTTACATTTAGCTTTTATTCCATGGTCTTGCACATTGAGTTAGTTTGGGTTAGTCCCTCTTGTAGGATATGGGTATCTGCTGGATTGCTAATAACTGTGCTGTGTTTGCAACCATCACCAATCTTTATAAGCCAGAGACCCTCTATTTCAGCTTGGCTGTCTATGAAGTACACACTGAAGAGGAATGGACGCACTATAGAATACTGCAGGACACCACTGGTGAAAAACCTTTCTGAGAAAAGTGTGTCACTTATCCCAACTGTACAAATTCTGTTTGTGGCCCACGTACATATCAAGCACATTACATACAGCTAATACTTAAATGAGTTAGTTTATCAGTAAAACGTAAATGTGCTATAGTTTCAAGAGAGCTCATCAAGTGCTTCAGTTACCTTCTCAGGGAAGTCCACCAGATTTAGTGTACAGGAACTACCTTTCACAAGGCTAGACTGCTGTAGACTGAGGCACTGTCACCTGCCTGTTTTTAAGAACATGCTGTATTCCACTAATTTACAAACAGTAGTGGTCTCTTGTCTTTCGGCTTTTCCCAGTTAGGGGTCACCACAACGGAACTCCGGTCCGCTAATGATTGGCAGTGGATTTTTACAGTGCCGAGTTGCCAGCCCGATGCCCAACCTTCAAAGAAGGCACACCCATTCAGGCATGCACCTACCTGAATGTCTTTAACGTCACTCAACCACATGGAGGACATAAGACTAACTTATTTATAATTTCCAGGGAATTCTTCAGTTCCCACCTAGTTTTACAAGTTTGATGGTATGCTTCAGTTTTTATGTTCATTTGTAGAATTAGGGGGTTCAGTTTTTTCCTCAGTTTCAGAAGGTTTTTCATTTATTCATCTATCGCCATTGTATTGTTATGATTATCGTCTTCTTGACTTTCAAATGCCACCATAAAACTATTATATAGCTGACAATGTGTTGCAATTGAGCTGTGAAATATAATTTGCAGTATGTTGAGATGTATGTGAGGAATGTCACACAAGACAACGACACATGAATCACTCAGGAGAAGAGTAATCATACAAGTTCACGGTACAATATCCAGAAAGAAAACAGGAGCTTTTCACCTTCATTCTGAGTACCAGAAATTGTAAAACACTTGTTTGTTTTGATATAATTTTGAATAGGATTTTTTTGTGTGTGTGTGTGTGTGTGTGTGTGTGTGTGTGTGTGTGTGTGTAGCTTTCAGTGAAATTTGAACTTGTTCCATTTTGTACAGAACGAGCAGCTGACAGTGCTTACTACTTCTAAGGACTGTTTTAAAACCAGGAAGGAAAATACTCCTTAGAGCACATCTCTTTATGAAATGCTCAAAAAACGTTTCTGTTTGCAGTACTAAGAAACAATTAGGCAGGCCTACATACATCTAACAATGCACACTGGAATAGGATTGACCTTAAAAGAAGTAAAGAGAATGCAAAGCTCTCCAGGGAGCTGTCTAAACTGCATTGCCTGAGCAATGCAGAGCAGGTCAGCTCTTGTTTATAAAAAACATTTTATCTTCTTGGCCCAGTCACCAGTTACTGGGAACTGCTTGGCTGTCTATAATTAGAAAAAAAAAAACTCTTCATGCTGATGATGTTGGCAGGGACACTGAGACTGCAGAACTGAGGGGGGCTTAGGGCAGTTTTTCAGAATTTAAAACTTGCATTTGGCTTTTTGCTTTGTTGACAAGTTTCCAAAATTAATATTATAAAAAGCCTACTAAGCAAAATGGCTAGAGCTTAGATGCAGTCAGACAAATATCTTCTCATCATCACTTCTTGTAAAATGTTCACATTCGCGAGGAGTTATGGATTTTGCAGCCTAGTGCTGTCTATTGATGTTTCTGTGTACTCTGGATTTTCCTTTTAAATGAGTACAGTGTGAAATGTGAACACTTCAGAGCACTTCCACTGTCTTACCCAGATTCTGTTCATGGAGCAGATGGTATTGTATATATTTAGTAGATGTTTCCTGTGGTGGTGGGCTCATGGATGGAGTACACAGATGGTCAGAACCAATCAATCAGACAATGAGCAGGATAATTCCTATGAAATATTAATGAAACATATTTCCACCAGCAGCTGATGGTACTTATCATACAGAACTGACATGAGAAGGTTAATAGTCTGGCTTAGTATACTGGTCATGTAGCATGGGGGACACATCATACATCTTTTACCTGAGCCACTCTAGAACAACACAGGTTTCATTCGACCCTATTAGCAGACATTTCTCCTCCTAGTCCAATGCTGCTTTCTGCATAGTTGAATAACTTTAGATAAATTACAGCATTTGAAGAATTTGAAAGCTTTTGAAAAGTCAGGCAATATACTTTGTATTCCTCAACACACCCAGCTATTTAACTGTCAATGACAGACACTAGTATCTCCTAGAAAAATCATTGCCCTCCTGTCAGTGAATAAGCAGTAACATCATCCTATTATTTGCAGTTATAGTTTCCTGCCTAAATAACTGCCAACGCATGCAGTACAACAGAAGGGTGCCTGTTAGTTTATTTTCTCTAAAAAGACAAGTGCTAGTTAGGTAGCTGTGTCCAGTGCTAGATAATGAGTTATTTCAGTAGTAAGACAGTCTGTGCTAGTTAGGTAGCTGTGTCCTGTGCTAGATAATGAGTTATTTCAGCAGTAAGACAGCCTGTGCTAGTTAGGTAGCTGTGTCCTGTGCTAGATAATGAGTTATTTCAGTAGTAAGACAGCCTGTGCTAGTTAGGTAGCTGTGTCCTGTGCTAGATAATGAGTTATTTCAGTAGTAAGACAGCCTGTGCTAGTTAGGTAGCTGTGTCCTGTGCTAGATAATGAGTTATTTCAGTAGTAAGACAGCCTGTGCTAGTTAGGTAGCTGTGTCCTGTGCTAGATAATGAGTTATTTCAGTAGTAAGACAGCCTGTGCTAGTTAGGTAGCTGTGTCCTGTGCTAGATAATGAGTTATTTCAGTAGTAAGACAGCCTGTGCTAGTTAGGTAGCTGTGTCCTGTGCTAGATAATGAGTTATTTCAGTAGTAAGACAGCCTGTGCTAGTTAGGTAGCTGTGTCCTGTGCTAGATAATGAGTTATTTCAGTAGTAAGACAGCCTGTGCTAGTTAGGTAGCTGTGTCCTGTGCTAGATAATGAGTTATTTCAGTAGTAAGACAGCCTGTGCTAGTTAGGTAGCTGTGGCCTGTGCTAGATAATGAGTTATTTCAGTAGTAAGACAGCCTGTGCTAGTTAGGTAGCTGTGGCCCGTGCTAGATGATGAGTTATTTCAGTAGTAAGACAGCCTCTGCTAGTTAGGTAGCTGTGTCCCGTGCTAGATGATGAGTTATTTCAGTAGTAAGACAGCCTCTGCTAGTTAGGTAGCTGTGTCCCGTGCTAGATGATGAGTTATTTCAGTAGTAAGACAGCCTGTGCTAGTTAGGTAGCTGTGTCCCGTGCTAGATAATGAGTTATTTCAGTAGTAAGACAGCCTGTGCTAGTTAGGTAGCTGTGTCCCGTGCTAGATAATGAGTTATTTCAGTAGTAAGACAGCCTGTGCTAGTTAGGTAGCTGTGTCCTGTGCTAGATAATGAGTTATTTCAGTAGTAAGACAGCCTGTGCTAGTTAGGTAGCTGTGTCCTGTGCTAGATAATGAGTTATTTCAGTAGTAGGACAGCCTGTGCTAGTTAGGTAGCTGTGTCCTGTGCTAGATAATGAGTTATGTCAGTAGTAAGACAGCCTGTGCTAGTTAGGTAGCTGTGTCCTGTGCTAGATAATGAGTTATTTCAGTAGTAAGACAGCCTGTGCTAGTTAGGTAGCTGTGTCCTGTGCTAGATAATGAGTTATTTCAGTAGTAAGACAGCCTGTGCTAGTTAGGTAGCTGTGTCCTGTGCTAGATAATGAGTTATTTCAGTAGTAAGACAGCCTGTGCTAGTTAGGTAGCTGTGTCCTGTGCTAGATAATGAGTTATTTCAGTAGTAAGACAGCCTGTGCTAGTTAGGTAGCTGTGTCCTGTGCTAGATAATGAGTTATTTCAGTAGTAAGACAGCCTGTGCTAGTTAGGTAGCTGTGTCCTGTGCTAGATAATGAGTTATTTCAGCAGTAAGACAGCCTGTGCTAGTTAGGTAGCTGTGTCCTGTGCTAGATAATGAGTTATTTCAGTAGTAAGACAGCCTGTGCTAGTTAGGTAGCTGTGTCCTGTGCTAGATAATGAGTTATTTCAGTAGTAAGACAGCCTGTGCTAGTTAAGTCACTGGCTTTATTTATTTATTTTATTTTATTTTACATTTGTTGACCGGGTTTGTCCAACTGAGCTTAGTAGCCCTTTTTCAGTGGAGGCCCGGAGAGAAAAGCTCCATCTAAGTATACCCAAAACATTTACATAGTCAGTTTAGAAAATAACCAGAGGTATAAAATAGAACAAACAAACAACTGAAAATGTATACAGTGTCAAATTACATACAGACATACAGTATTTATTAAACAGCATAATAACAAACAGTAGACCAAATCATCTAGTAGGTTTGAACAGTGTGGGACATCTGCTAGGATTAATGGATAACTTTGCCTAAGGAGGATGAATACAGTGACAGGTCCACTGACTTTGTAGATATTCTCTGGTTTGTTTGTTTGTGTCTTTCGGCTTTTCCCAGTTAGGGGTCGCCACAGCGGAACTCCGGTCCGCTAAGGATTGGTAGTTGATTTTTACGTGCTGAGTTACCAGCCCTGACGCACAACCTTCAATGAAGGTACGCCCATTCATGCATGCCTCCACACAGAAGATGCTCTAGCTGAGAATTGAACTGGACGACATCTTACTGTGAGGTGACAACGCTACCGCAGAACCACCATGTTCTCTGGTAGTAGCTCTAAATATTTTAAGTTGCTTATATGACTTAACTTCGAGTGGGAGGCTGTTCCAAGCTTTGTTGGGGTTATAGCTGTAGAGGTTACATCCAATTTTAGTGTTTGGCTTATGAGTTAGTAGAAGGTCTTGGGTGGAGCTCTGGAGAGATCTAGCAGGAGAATAATGGGAGATTAGAGTTGAGAGTGTGGGGTCACATTGGTGCAGCAGTTAGCATTGCCGCCTCACAGCAAGAGGTTCTCTGGTTCGATTCTTGGCTGGGGTGCCTTCTGTGCGGAGTCTGCATGTCCTCCCTGTGGTCATGTGGGTTTCCTCTGGGTGCTCCAGTTTTCTCCCACATCCAAAAGACATGCTGTAGGTGGAATGGAGTCTCTCAATTGGCCCTAGGTGTGAGTGTGTGCATGTGCATACCTTCTGTGGAAGGTTAGGCGCTGGACTGGCAACTCGGCACCGTAAAACTCCACTGCCAATCATTCTGAGGACCGCTGTTCCGCTGTGGCAACCCCTAACCAGGATAAGCCAAAAGGAGATGCTGATGATGATGATGATGATGAGCGTTGAGAGTGTGGGGCAGTAGGAAAATTGGAAGAGGATGCAGTGGATAACCTGGAGCTGGGAGAGAAGGAGCAGATGTGGTGGTAGTTCAAGCCAGTTTAGCTGTATCAGAGACAGGCAATGATGGGACTTATAAGTTTGCTGGGCTACAAATTTAGCTGTCTTGTTGTAGGTAGATTCAAGCTTGGTAAGGAGAGTAGAGTTAAGATTGGTGAAAATCTGAGAGCTATAAAGTAGAGTAGGTAATAGGTAGGCATGAGAAACAGTTATCTTAGCTTCACTGGAGAGAAGCTTTTTGTTACGGTATAGGAAACCTAGTTTCTGGTGAGTTTTCTGGATACAGCTGTTGACATGTAAGATGAATTTGAGTTGACCATCAATAATAACTCCTAGTAGCTTTGTGTTGGATTCAGCCTCAATTAAGGTGTTATTTAGAGACCGTATTGAGAAGGAGTATTTGATATGATTAAGGTTTTTTGATAGAAAAGGTAGTGTTCGACAGAGTTAAAAGTTAGACTGTGTGTCAGAGATGAGCTCAGTGTGGGGGTCAGCAATAGTGATGACAGTAGAGTCATCTGCATATTGGGCTAATGATGAGAGGGGACAGGAGGAGTAGATAGAATTGGTAAAGATATTAAAAAGTAGTGGTCCAAGGATGTAACCTTGTGGGGCACTCATTTTAAATGGAAGAAGCAAAGAGTGAGCAGAAAGCCATTTCACTGCTTGGTGATGGTCAGAGAGCTAGCTAGCAAACCATGCTATGGTTGCTGAGGAGAAGTTAAGAGTGATTAGTTTTTGCAGTAGAAGAGGATGGGGCATGATGTCAAAAGCCTTAGAAAGGTCTAAGAATAAGCAGGAGATAAGTTTGTTGTTTTCTCTACCAAGGGATATGGTACTTAGGAAGAATATAGGGCAGTGGTGGTGCTATGTTTGGGTCTAAAGCCATGTTGAGTTGTTGTAATCAGATTTTCCTGAATTAAGTAGTCCATAACTTGTTTATGAATGCATTTTTCAAAGATTTTGGAGAGGTGTGATGGGATAGCAATAGGTCTGAAGTTGGTGATGTCTGTGGAGTTACCTCCTTTGTGTATGGGTAGGGTGTGGAATTGTTTCCATATAGTTGGCACTTTAGACTCTGAGGTAGAGCAGTTAATTAGGGTAGACACAGGAAGAACAAGAGAGTCAGCAGCTATTTGAAGAAATAGAGAGGAGATATTGTCAACAGAGGGAAAGCACTGTTTTAATTTAGAGAGCAGGGATTTGATGTAGCTGGTGGGTACAGGTTTAAGTGAGAATGTGCTAGTAATGTCTAAGTTATGTACAGATTCTGTACAATTAGAAATATTGCTTTGTATGGATAGGTTGGAGTTTGGGTTAAGTAGTTCAGATACGAAGTCGATGGAGTAAGTGTTGAAGGTGGAGGCAGTATCCTCAGGAGTTTGATCTGGATATGGGTTAGGAGAGCTGGGATTACCAGGGTGTAGAATTTGGTTTATAGAGTTCCAAATTTTTTTTGGATTGGATCTCAGGGCAGGGGGGGGGTTATAGTAAAAGCCTCTTTTGTCTTTATTTAGGTGTGATTTTTTTGCCTGATTTCTAAGTTCTTTAAATATTTGTAGATCAGCAGGGAGCTTTGTTTTTGTCCATGTTTCCATGCTTTATCTCTATTTTTATTAGAGTGTGGGTGGCATTGGATAGCCAAGGAGAAATATTGGACTTTACCCGGACAGTGCGTAGGGGGACTAGAGAGATAAGAATATTAAAGAAGATGGAGTTAAAAGACTGGACAGCACCATCCAGGGATAGTGATGGAGGAAGTTCCAGTTTATTTCAGAAAGGAGAGATTTAAACATTTCTGAATGGAAGTTAGATAATTTTCTGCAGGTTATGAATCTGTGTGGTTTGATATGGTGGTTCTATTTAGGGACGTGGGACTGCTCTCCTAAGTGTTCTGTCTTTCAGGTAAGATGTTAGCTCTTCTGCCTGAGTTGATGGTAGAAGATCCCATGGCACATATCAAACAGAGTAGGGGAAGTTCCCCAATGCCCTTGCCAAATTTCCCCAGGTAGTATAAACACCACCATGGGTTCCCCTGAAAAGAAGCTGCTAGCCTAGTGGTACTAACTCAGTCGGAAAAAAAAGTAAAATAATAAATAAAAATACATATACAGATGTGTCATTATTTACCATCTAAGCAAATTAGGCATGAATAGTTCCCATTTGTAAGCTGGGCTTGGCAACTCGACACTGTAAAACTCCACTGCCAATCATGAGCGGACAGGTGATCTGCTGTGGCGACCCCTAACCGGGAAAAAGCCGAAAGAAGAAGAAGAACAAACCAGTGACAAATGATAAAACCAGAAGTTTAATAAAATTCTGTATGCAAATACTTTGGGTGAATATACAGACTAGTGCCACATACGCATGCATGTGTCAAACTACTGCGTAGGCATCAAGTGCTAATTAAGTCATTGCCTCTAAGGCGAATATACTTGCATTTTGTAAAGTTGATGGCCTTCAGTCATATTCCACATTTACGACGCACACATTCACATTAGAGCTTAAGAGACATCCACTCATCTGTTTTCACTATTAAGTTTTTCCATTTTGATGTCATGGAGATCCCAGACAAGTACTGGGCATGAATGAGGTAACACTAGCCCATTTCAGGAGACATACACATTCAGGAACTCTGCATAGACACACACATAGCTAGGGATACTATGCATATTAACAACTCCAACTAGACTAATCTTTGGGATGAGGGAGGAAATTCGTGCCTCCAGCAGAAGCCTGTGTGGATATAGACAGGGCATATAATTTTCAACAAGAAGACACCCCAGCTGGGAAGCAAACCACTGACTTAAGCACTTTGAACCAGCTGTGCTAACTGCTGCACCTTCAAGCCTTCCCCTAAACTGTTAATGATTTCTTAGGCATGGACAGGAATGGTTTTGAAGTAAATCAAAATCAGTGTACAAATATTTTATACAGTGTTATGTATGGAAAATTGGTAGCCCCATTAACTGACAGTCGCATTAAAATTAGTATTTAATTTTAGTCAGTGTAGTACTTTTTCTGCAAGGAAGGCTTAGCTGTAATTTTTTTTTCTTGCTCCTCCACCAGCCCTGCATGGGGCCATTAGCTTTGCAGTCATTCCTGGTCAGATGATAATTCTGTGGCACATTTGCTCCTGGCCAGGTTTCATAATTAGTCCCTCCACTCCTATGGTTAGAGTGTTGTAGTATGGAGTGGGACATTTTTGAAGTGTGATGGAGCACACTGCCACCCCCCTGGAACCCCCCCCCCCAACAGATCTTTTGTGCTTCATTTAAGTCTTTCCTCGCTGTGAAAAGCATTAATCATACAGCATTGTACAAACGCAGGCTGTATTCAGCAGGCCCACATTCTGTGACTGTAGCATTTAGTGTTCCATCTAGGTATTATCCTTGCTGGAAGCCAGAACTAACTTCTTTCCTTCCCCCAGGATGGGAAAGAGGGCTGTGGCTGTACACCCCCGTCCAGCCACTAATCAAAATCATTTCAATTTGGGTCATAGTCAGGCTGTCATACTTCCTATGACATAGAAATTTTATTCTCCATGTCAAAAATGTGAGGTTGCTGGAAAGGTGAATCCTCCTTTCCTCTATGGTATAGAAACCTCAGAGCTAGTTATAATATTTAAAAATGTGTAGGGAACACATCTCTCTTCATGTTGGGATATGGGAGAAAATGCCTTTTGTAATTCACAACATGAATGCTGGTTTGTAAGTCTGCATTTGTTAAAAAATAGAATTTTGAGTTGAAGTGCTCTGATTGGCTGACCAACACACACTGGCCTAGTCACTCTCCACATATATCCTTGCCATCCTACATCAAATTCACCATGTGGACAATGTCCCTTCTCCATGGTATATGTGACCTCTAGTTTCCCATGTTAGGATATTGATTGCTACTCAGTATGACAGTACACTTTAACTTTCTCTTAGAATTATCATAGAGCCAAGATGCCCTACTTAACCAGCCATTCAAACTCGAGTCCAAATTTATATTTTTTAAGGTCTTGTAATGTGAGCACCATACAAGATAAAACAAATGAAATGTACACAGATAGGAAAGCACAGTGAAAAGAAGGACTACTTAAGCAAAAATAAATAAATATTACACATAAAAATCATAATAATCATGGCTGGTTGCATTCAGTACACAAATAATGCATTTAGATATTCATAAAAGTTGCCAATCTAGGAGAGCTTCTCGACTGCTGTGGAAGGAGGCACCAGATAAGAAATGCCAGATGACTAAATAGAAAAAAAAAAAAAAAAACAAGCAACTTAAATCTTCTTTCACTCTCAGGAAACCTTCGACAAACCAAACTTTCCATGTAGATATAAATACTTCCTCATGTGAAGTTATTGTCCTTAATTATCCCTTCACTTTTAAACGTGTATCTGTAGGTAGTTACTGGTATACCAGGCCTCAGTTTTATCTCCCCACCAAAGCAAGAAAGTTGACCACTGGCCACTGAGATTTAAGTACTTGGTGAGCCAGATTTTGAGGGTCCTTAACTGGAACCTAGCCACTGTCAACATATTAAAAAAAAAAATCTAGTGGGCAAGTTAGTTGCTATATGAAATTTGCAGTCAACAGTAGCGTCTTTGCATCTGTAAGAACAGCTGCTGAACTAATGTGCAGATGTGAGTTTTGACCATTATTTTACTATTTCTAGTACTTCTTCCCCTTATGCCACTGCCTGCTCTCCTTTTATATTTGTTTTATTTTATTTATTATTGAGAAACAAGTGTGAAAAATGTGAGTCCTTGTGTTTGTGTGTGTGTGTGTGTGTGTCTGTGTGTGTGAATAAACGGCTCCTAAAGGTTGAAATTAAAGCTATCAAAATTGCTGACATGTCAGTGCCCTCTTTTTCTTTTTCCACCCATCTGCCTAGCCTTTTTCCAATACATGTGTATATATATATATATATATATATATATATATATATATATATATATATTGTTGTGTCTTTCAGCTTTTCCCGGTTAGGGGTCACCACAGCGGAAGTCCGGTCCGCTAATGATTGGCAGTAGATTTTTACGTGCTGGCTTGCTGGGCCTAACGCACAACCTTCAATGAAGGAACGCCCATTCACACATGTTGCCACACAGAAGACGTTCAAACTGAGAATCAAATGGGCAACGTCTAACTGTGAGGCGGCAATGCTACCGCAACACCACCCCCGCAGTATATATATATATATATATATATACACAGTGGATATAAAAACTTTACACACCCCTGTTAAAATGCCAGTTTTTTTCAGGTTTTTGTGAAAAAATGAGACTACAAGAAATCCTTTCAAAAATTTCCCACCTTTAATGTAACCTATAACCTGTATAATTATTTGAAAAACAAACAAATCTGTTAAGGAAAAAAATAAAAAACGTACAATAAGCTGGTTGCATAAGTGTGCACATACTTTGTTGAAGTACCTTTTGATTTAATTACAGCATTCAGTTTTCTTGGGTAGGAGTCTGTCAGCATGGCACATCTTGACTTGGCAATATTTGCCCACTCTTCCTTGCAAAAGTGCTCCAAATCTGTCAGATTGCGAGGGCATCTCTTCTGCACAGCCCTCCTCAGGTCACCCCACAGATTTTCTATTGGATTTAGGTCTGGGCTCTGGCTGGGCCATTCCAAAACTTTAATTTTCTTCTGTTGAAGCCATTCTTTTGTGGATTTGGATATATGCTTGAGGTCATTGTTGTTTTGAAAGGTGAAATTCCTCTTCATCTTCAGTTTTCTCGCAGACGCCTGAAGGTTTGGGGCTAAAAGTGACTGGTATTTGGAACTGTTCATTATTCCCTCCACCTTGACTAAAGCCCCAGTTCCAGCTGAAGAAAAGCAACCCCAAAGCATGATACTGCCACCACCATGCTTCACCGTGGGGATGGTGGTCTTTTGGTGATGCAAAGTGTTGTTTTTGCGCCAAACATACCTTTTGGAATTGTGGCCAAAAACATCCACCTTGGTCTCATCATACCATAAGACATTTTACCACATGCTTTTGGGAGACCTGATGTATTGCTTTGCAAATTTTAGCTGGGCCTGGATGTTTTTCTGTGTAAGAAAAGGCTTATGTTTTGCAACCGTACCCCATAGCTCAGACATATGTAGAGTACCGGAGATTGTTGTCACATGTAGTACATAACCAGTACTTGCCAGAAATTCCTTCAGCTCCTTCAGTGTTGCTGTAGGTCTCTTGGCAGCCTCCCTGATCAGTTTTTTCTCTTGTCTTTTCATCAATTTTGGAGTGACGCCTAGTTCTTTTCAACGTAACTGTTGTCCCATATTTTCTCCACTTTGTGTATGTGTGTGTGTGTGTGTGTGTGTGTGTGTGTGTGTGTGTGCGTGTGTGTGTGTGTGTGTGTGTGTGTGTGTGTGTGTGTGTGTGTGTGTGTGTGTGTGTGTGTGTGTGTAATTGCTATTGTTCAGTGCTAAATATGGAATAAGTATTTAATTTGTTGTGCTGTCTTATTTTTATATGTGTGTTGCTGAAAATAATATCCATGCAATTATGTATTTAAGCTGCATTCCTCCTTGTTATTGAATTGAAACAACCAGAGAACTTTTGTGCTGAAGTAAGTCCAAACACTCAGAAGTAAAGTAAAATCCTTTAATGAAATCACAGCTAAGCACTTTCATCCTTAGAGCAGTCAGGACGTCATCAGTACTGACAAGAAGCTAGCATGGCAATCCACTATTAAATAACATTCAAAAAGGCATGTGATCGAACTCATATGACATCATGCTAAAAAAAATTGTCTATTTTTATGAATGCTAAAAACAGCAATGTAAAACTGTTTGAATATTATGCATTTTCTCATGTACAAGATTAAAAGTTATAATTTTGCAGCTGTCATCTTAATTGTCATTAAGTCTACCTACCAAGTTAGTTCCCTGTACACTATCCTGGTTTCCCAGGGACTGGCCTCTGAGGTCCTGCATGTGAAGAAATGATCATAAAGTGTGTTTGTAACTTTTATGATATCAGTGTTGTGCATATGCTGGTAAATTTGCCTCCTTAGTGTTTTTTTCCCTAATGTCAATGGTAGATTGCAAGTTTCTTGTCAGTACTTATGAAGGCCTAACTGCTCTAAGGATGAAAGCACTTAACTGATTTCATTTAAGGATTTTAGTTTATTTTTTTGTGTTTGAAGTTGTTTTAGCACAGTATTTCGCTGGTTATTGGAGTTCACTGTTGTGCTTTCCACTTTTTTTTTTTTTTTTGGTTATTGAATTCAGATGGTTACTCACTTTGCAAACTTGCTTGATGAGTGGAGCACATGTTTTGTAGCAGCAGCAGTTCTGTCCATTTCTAATTTTTATATATTATTTCTGTGTAATATCTTTGCATATCTATGGATAATGTTTGGAACACAGCTTCTTCCCTGAAGGATGCACACATCTCATTTATTTCTGTCTTTCAGAGGCTAACTAAGAATATTGGAATCACATGTGTAAGGTTACAGCTGTATCAGCAGATAACATACAAATTCCTTTGTATAAATAGAAAGCTTGCCAATCAGTTTTGCAGCTCATTCTGAACTTTCAGTGTAATATATCTCATAGTTCTTTTCCTGCTCTCTGCATGTCTAAGCACTTCCTGAAAAATACTTTCCAGGTGTGCAAATATCTCACTGTAAACAAAGCAAAACTATACTTCAAGTTTTACATAGCAGCGATTCAGATATCAGAGGAGAACCACAATTAGAAAATTTGATCCTATGTGTATGTAATGAAAACTTGTTTCCCATTCAAGTAAACAATCTGTTAAGTTAGCACTGTGGATTTCACATATTCAGCTGTTGTTGTGATATAAGTGCATGCTTAACTGCAGCTGTCACTTAGTATCATGTGAATTTAACATTGAACATAAAAACAAAACATGCATTTAAGCTAAATATGCATCTCACTTCAGATGCTTGTCTAGTACTTCTGCTTGAAGAAAATGTATTGGGGATAAGGATACACAGAGTCACATCATGCTGGCAAGACGTACAAATACATCTTTCAAAATCTTTTGTAGTCTTGTCCTCTTCAGTTTTTTTTAAGACAGATTAATGCCTTACATAGCTTAGGATGTGCAGTTAGTTTTCATATTTCACTCGGTTTATTATTGTTGTTAAACAGATTGAATCTGTTACATTTGAAGTGTTATGCACCTTGCAACTTTGCAAATGCACCTTACAAATTAGTTCCATCATTTATTTGGGCTTCCACTAATGTTATGGTAGAGGTTAAAAGTTTATGGGTTGCTCAAGAAACTATAGAACATTATTTTGTTTTAAATCGCCAAGATGTGTTTTTTACTGACAAATGGTATTCTGATGTTGATTGTTTTGATCTACAAAATTCTGGGAACAAGAAATGAAAGTCTTTAATGATTTGGAGTGTTTGCCAAAGAAGTTTAGCATGGTGGCTGACCATATCACAAATAGCGCAAAGGCTGCTGTTGTAGACTTTGGAATGCACAATAGAGAGGCGCGATCATACGAGCAAGTCCATAATTGGATTATTATATTGCTTTTCATAACAACTATGATGAAGATACTGCAGCTGTCTTGAATTCAGACTAATTGTTATTGAAGAGGTTCACCAAATAGAAAACAAGTGAAATATGTTTCTATAATTATGGAACTGGTGCAGTTAAAACAAAAAAATGCAAGTTGACCTGAAGGATATTCAAGTTATTTGGCATACTAGAGAAGAAAGGTTTGGATCATGCAATTGAAGATCAAAAGTTGAAGATAATAACTGGATTGCATGACATAAATATAAAAAAAAAAATATTCATCATTTATTTGCTCCTGACATCAAGGTTGCAGCTGGCTATGCCAGACATGCAGTAAAATCAAAACATTATTTTGGTGATCTGTAAAACTCTACATGATAAGGTACAAGGAAATCTTCTTTAGTATGACTACAAACTCAGAAGAAACAGGCATCAGATGGCAGAAACTGAAGTTTCACTATGTTATAGCCTGCATTATTTGAAGTGCAGTATCTTGCACGATTTAAGACTTTCATGGATTCTCAGGAAACTCTGTGAATTATTGGAAAGTATGATACAGGAATGATAGAAGAGGCCTCTAAAGATCTTGAACTGCTATAGAGAGAGAGAGAGAGAGAGAGAGAGAGAGAAAGAGATGTGATAAACCTGGTAAGACTATATCATCCATGGCTGTAGCCAGGCTAGACTGAAAGCTCCAAGGTGATCATTTGAACAGGAAGCTGCATTGCTATGGATAGCGTGATGCCATTTCTGAAGAGCATCACATTGCTTGCAGAGTGAGAGGCTTAGTATGGAGGGGCTTAGCATAGAACAGTAGCTGTTATGGTGCACTAAATTCTCATCCTGGGATGCTGACGATGTCAGTATTAAAGAGTTTGCCATCTCACAAATTGTTTTTAAGAATTTGGTGACGATAGAGAGCTACTAGTTGATGTAAATTCTAAGAGGCCTATGTATTTTACAATTAGCAAGAACATTTCTTTCTGATGGGTAAAAGATTTTGTTGAATATGCTTCATGGCCAACGGACAGTTTGATGATTTGGTAGCATTGCTGTCTGTTATAATTGGGGGAATGAAAAAAAAAGTGTAGCATCTTAATTGAAATATTAGGCTGACACCCATTAAATTTTAGTCATCAAAGGGTAACGATACAGGCATAATTTGTTCTATTTGACTGAGTAATCTTTGTTTTGAACTGATCAGGCATGACAGGATTCAGAAAGAGTGTGTTAGTAAATGTTGTTTTTAGGATTTTTGATGGCTATAAACCTGTTATGTGGAGTTGGTTTGTTGACGCTTACTACTGGTAGAACATAGATCTGCTATTCCTAAATGAGGGATGAGAACTGTTGCAGAGAATGTCAACATGGTAATTAGCCCTATAAAAAGAGTTATGGTTTGTCTCGGGAACTAAAACCTTAGATAGTAGCATTGTAGAAAATCCACTAGTATGATAATAAAGTGAGTTATTATTATGTTTGTGGTGTTTATGGTTATGCCCTTGGCTTCACAGTTTTGGGTAGCAATAAAGAGGGCAGTGATGTTTGTGACTCCTTAATATTGTCCTCTAGTTGTGGACAAGATTTTAGAAGATAACCAAGGATGTTATGAGAGTATTAAGAGTTATATTAGTGTACTGTGTATTTAATTTCTCAGTATTCACCACCAAGTACATCACAAAGAGAGTTTTATGGCACCACATTGCAAGTTTAAGACTCAATGGTGCAAATTCTACAAAACTTTACATGTGTTTTTCAGAAGTAACAACAAACTTTAAAAGTCATTGTTACACCTTAAAAGTGTTTTTTTTTGTTGGAAGCAATCCCCTGAACCCATTAATATGGTCAACTGCATTCCTCACATCTTGATACTTTTTATACTAACTGCGGTACACTACCTTGGAGTAAATTTCTCAGTAATCGCATTTCCATTTTTTCACTTTCAAGGATCACACCTGCCAGCCTCAGACTTTCAATAGAAAGTTGAATTTCATTCTGTCTTGAGGGAGACAGCGATACTTTTGGAAGGCATTGTGGGATTTATGCTGATGAGAGACAGGAATACTGTAACTCAATTTCATGAATTATAGTTGGACCCCAAGTTCTTAAGCTTCCTGCATTTGAGAAATATGCGTGGGCCTATACTCAGGTCATGAGCCTTATCTGACTGATCATAGGACCATAGGAGATTACTAGGCTAATGGCCCTGAGACCTTTACAAGCCTAGACAAGAGTTTATCAAAAAAAAAAAAAAAAAAACTCAGTCACCACCTGTCACCCCTGTCAATAATACAGTTAGAAGGTTTGTACTGCTAGTTCCAGTTGGTTTCAAATCTCAATCCCAAATGGATAAACACAACTTATAACAAGAGAGCAAGCATTTATGGTTAAAGTAATGAAACCCTACCACATGTGCCTTTAGAAAACTTCTTGATTAAGTGAGTGGATCAAGGCTAGAGATCCAATTGAGGTTGTCCATGCACTACTTGAAAACGAAAGAGTTTTTTAAGGGTTTGAAAAGATTACTTGATACTGTGTTGGATGAACAATATATAGGCAAACATTTTCATTAGTAGAATGGAATAATGTTAAAGGAGAAGTGAGCCATGAGATAAAAGCTTATATGGACCAGTGTGGAAAGTTGGCTAGATATTTTAAAATGAAAATGGCCTCAGACAGTAGAGATTCAAAGTAGATTTTTATAATGGATAATGTGACCCATCGGGAGGAAATAAATAAATTCCCACAGGAAATGATTGATAGCAGATATTAGTTTTTAGGAAAGCTCGAAATGGCAAAACAATCTTCAGGCTATCAATGGAACCTTACCACACAATTAAAATGGTATAGGTTATTAAAAACTATAACAGATCTGTGCAAACAGAGTAATAAGAATATTAAATATACTGAGATTTTGTTGTGACAAGCTGTTGTTTTGTGAATACTGTACAAGATTATATACAGCCCAGACCACAAAGGGAAACCATGGTGATGCTATATAATGCTATGTGTCTTTAGACATCGACATATATACAAGCTGATTAGGCAGTCAGTGTGAAAACTAGTAAGTAGCTGGTAGAGGCAAAAATTGACAAATTTTAGGTAAGACACCAAGTAATGATAACCTACCAAATAAGATGTGAAGAGTATCTAAGGATCAAATACATGGTTGTTTGAATAGGTTGTTTAGTTTGATACCAGGGAATTAATATTCCTCTTTCATGGAAGCAAACAAACATGGCAGTTATACATAAACAGATTACAGGTCCAAGCTTGACTTCTTCACATATGCCTGTCTTGTATTAGACAATGATTGTATGGTGTTTATCTTAGTTATTGCAGTACTTTTGGAATAATTATGTTTACACCAGTTGATAGAAAATGGTCAGTGTGGGCTTATTCTTGATAAACAAACCTTTGATAATATTGTGATAACTAGAATATTAATGAATAAGGGTCAGTCAGAGTGGAAATAATTAATGTTTGTGAATTTAGATGTTTGGATTGAGGTTGGGATTTTTTGGTTATTGGTTAAAAATGACATTTATAAATTCCAACTGCTTAGTTTTGGTAGACAACATATATTAATTATCTAAGTGCTTCTTTGTAAAACATAGTAGAGAACATGGCTGCCAATATTATGAAGAGTTAAAGAAAGGATTAAAAACATTTTTATGAAAAAAATGGTGGGGCTGGAGATGGAATACAGAGTCCAGGCCCGGTGCTTTCTTGTGTTCCATTTGTTGCTAGTTTTCCTGAAAGGGTTCCCATTTTTTGAATCAGTTAGACAGATGATAGCAGATCTTATATGGGGTATGCAGCTTGTGTTTCATGGGACAGGCTTTTCTTTCTAAAGATGAAGGAAATCTTGGCTATGCATGTCTGTTGTTTGTATCTTGATGTGGTACAGTTCTTGTTCTGGTCCACTTCAATAAACACACAACACCGAATGACATTTGATGACCTTTATTAAAATTCCATAAACATGATTGTTAACCACTAATTATAAATTTCAACCAAAACATGACACGGGTGATAACATCCATGGAAAGAAATGTAAAATCACCATAAGGGCAGTGTAACAACTCACCCTTGATAAGCAGCGTCCCCCACTTGCTCACTTATCTTTGCTCTGCTTGCTTATTGACTTAACCAACAGAGCAACCATTCACTTTCCTTCCCAACTTATTGAACAGAGGGGGAACAGAAGAGGGGAAGCCTGCCCCTCTTTTCCACCCACCAGCCTGATCAGGCTGTTCTCCCTCCCCTGCCACAACTTCAGTCCCTAATCACCATTAGATTATTAGGCCATACATAATTTAGTGTACCCCTATCTATGCTAAGATAGCAAACTATAACTTCATAACCTAGCTTAATTCCTGCACATGATTTAACTAACTAACCAATGAAAGCCTCACAATGATCCAAGAGCATTCCCAATCAATGAAACACCACTACTATGCCCACTGCTGCTGAAACCATGTCAGGGCAACTGCAAGCCACCATGTCACCTTGCAACCCCATTATACCACCCCATGAAAAGTACTGACTAGTGAATGTAAAACCATCTAAAACTCTTTAAGCTGCTTTCAGTAAAATATTGCCATCATGCCAAATACCCATTATAAACAATAAAACACTTAATTCACCATCATGGCTTGTAACAGTATGACCCCAATACACCACCAACAGTAAAACAAACCAGCAAACTACCAAACACAATATCCCAACAACTGGAGAATGCCTGATGCCACCCGGTCACACAAGTCAATGACATGCCATCACTGTCCAGAATGTACCTCACTTGAGGTCCCAAAAGCTCACATTCCTTGACGTTCCACACTGAAAGAGTCTGTCACAAACTCAGTGTTAGACATTTTTAATTGGCATCCTTGGTAAATAACAGAGATCATATTAATACATTAAAAGATCTTTTTTTTTTTTTTTTTTTTTAAGTAAAACCAATATATTTTAACCATCCTATGACCTTCCTAGTTAAAATTGTTAGTAAACTTGTACAAGAAATAACATACTACTGATGTAATGCAGTTATTTTAATAACTCTTCACCTCCCAGCAGCAACCCAGGTTTGGTTTGGAATCTACCCAAATGTTATGATTTACCATTACACTGACTATCTGACAGAAAGTTGTGAAAAGTCATTTCCATAACAGTAAACTTTCAACCGGACAGCACTAGGCCGACACCAAGTCATCCCAACAGCTCATATCAAAAGCCATTCCTCTTCTGTGGTAACCTGTACAGCAGAGCCATATACCCACCCCCCCATGCATACCAGTCTACTGGCTGTAACAGTCATTTAACAAGAGTGTGCATGCACACGATACCCTAAGCATGGAACTTCCACAACCCACTAAAAGCCAGCCACAATGAACACCACAACTGAAACTGGCACCAAATGAACCCAGCCAGCTAGCAGTGACAGAAAATCACAAACAGTTCAGTTTACCATAATGAGCGTTCAGCAACCTCCTTCCCTGCAACTCAGCCAGCCTGTCGAATTAACCTCCACCATTTTGCCCTGCCAAATTAACTTCCCCCATAACACACCTTAATTGAAATGCACATGTAATATTGTTATCCCCGTTATAATAATGAAACAGGAAGCTTCATTCAGACCTATTTGGATAAAATCACAAATTTTGTGAGAAAACAGACCATAAGCATGCCATGCACTCTGGACATTCTGCAAAGATCTGTACACTTAAGAGGTATGAGCAACAGTAACCACTGTATGAAAATCAATGCAATATCAAAATATGCATCAACGCTACAACAGTGAGAATGTATGTCAGTAAATCTGTGTGCTGCACCCCGTCAGCACAAGCGCACTGAAACCCAAGTAAACCAAAACAGCATGTATGCGAATTTGCAACCCGTGAAAGCTGCCATTCCTGCAAGAAGGCCAGTCTGTCTCTGAACGGAGGACTGAACGACCCTTCTTGCCAAAAAGAGTGGCAATCACAAAATGGACTCAACAATCCACAAGGGATGGTGGGATTCATGCCATTCCAAATTGACAGAAACAAGATTTTTGAGAGGAACAGCCAAATTGTAACTGGCAGTCTGCTCCCACCTCCACAATCCCCACTCAGTGCCACCTCAAGAAAACCCACCAAGGAACCAACAAAACACAAGCAGCAGCAGCAGCAATCTCCTTTCACCCAGAGACCACACTCAACTTCATGCAACAGCTGTGAGGCATGTCCCCTACCCACGAACAGCCTGAAACACCCATATCCCAACCGCACAACGATAAACCACTAACTTTAAGCTGTCCATTCTTGGAGATAAGAAGACTGAAGTATATTGCTTTAGTTAGGCACCTCAGTTAACAAGGTTCTGTCAGGAAGCAGTAGATGTTCTTCATGTTTCTGTCAGGAAGCAGTAGATGTTCTTCATGTTTCACTGTTGCAGTCATCATGTTTGAGTTATCCCTGCCAGGGTAGCCCTCAGTTGGCACAAATACCAGAGGCTTAGGATTTCTGCGTTGGTTGCTGTAGCTTCAGGACTGATGTCAGGTCATCAGTGGTATAAAAACAGGCAGCCGATGCCATTACATCAGTATTTCTTGCCAATGAGCCCAAAGCAGAAGCAGTTTGCATGAGTGCCGGTTGGCCGCTACCTGAGTTTTTTGTTTCTGAATTGAAGTTGAAATCTTCTAAAGCTAAGTACCCCATTAGGGATCCTTTTTTCTTGCTCTAACCGATGTCAGAAAAAGTTAACAATTGTCTCGCCTGTGGAAAGCAAATACCACACCGAGATTTTCATTCATACTGCGTCACTTGTTTAGGTCCAGATCACGATGTCCCCCGCTGTCGCTTTTGTGCTTTGTTCAATGCCAGAACTATATGTCATTGGGACCTTATTGTAACTAGATATTTTCACTCTCAGTCCTCAACTTCTGATATGGTTTTGGTAAGCCATACAACCACCGATCTTCTGAAAAAATGTAAGGATAAAGATAGAGATAGACCGCACAGGTCCAAAACTGCTGATAATGCTTCTGTTAAGCTAGTCACCAGTTCTCTGGTCCTCAGTGAGGCGCTTTTGCAGCCCCTAATGCCCATTTCTGTGGATTCGCAGGCCACTACCAAGGCCCTTTCGGAGTCAGGTATGTCGCGACACTCTTCTTCGACTAAGGATCCTGCGGATGTCTCTACCTTGGATGGGTCCGGAGCTGCTGGGCAGGCACTGGCTTCCAAGGAAGTACTTCGCACTACAGATACTCAACACAAACCGACAACTTCTTTCACATCTACAGTTCTTTCAAAAACTACCAAGTTTCTAAGGCCCAGGGTATGAAATACACTCAAAAAAACGACGACCCAAGCTCAGGCTCTAGCTTCATTGCCTCAGTCTCAAATGTTTAAAATGGCAGAAGACCTTATAATGCTTATCAAGGGAAGCCAGGCTACCCCTTAAAAAGGAAAAAGAGACTGGTCCCCAGTAGTTTTATCTGAACAGGAGTCCAATTACTCTGATGCATCTGAATATGAAGATATGTAACCCCTCTCTGCTTATGAGGATTCTGATGCAGAGGAATCCATCCCTTCAGCCTCCCCACCTGAGGACTTTTCCTTTGGGGAAACCCTACATACTTTAAGGGATCATTTCCAATGGGAATTTCAGGACTATCCTCCGTCTTTATGGAATCCAGTCTGACCCCTGAGACCCTCCCTCCTGCTCCCAGGAAACCGGAGAGGTACCATAGAGTCCTCGACTCTCACAAATTTCTTTTAAAAAATCCTACTGCTGACCCCGAGGTCATCTCTCAAGGACCTAAAGGAATCAAAGCAACTTTAGCTAAGATTCCCACCCCCTCAGATAGGGATTCCCGAGCATTAGACAGATGGGGGGAAAAGTATACAACTCTGCTATTCTTGCTATTAGAGCATTAAGTTGTCAGTTCCATACACTGAACTATCAGCAACATACCACAGAACTCCTCAAACAAAAAATATCTTCTTTCCCTGCTTGTGCAGAAAATAAAGAGTTACAAGAGTTAGTGCATTCTGCAAGTCAAGTGACTAAGCACACCTTACAATTTGTTTTTGACACCATAGAAGCATCTTGCAGGGCAGCAGTTACTGGTTCTGTACTTAGAAGACATGCTTGGCTTAAGGAACAGATCTTGCTAGACCATGCCAAATCCAAATTCTTGGATGCAGCCTTGCACAAAGACAACTTATTTGGCACCAAGGCAAAAGAGGTCTTAAAAAAGATGGAAGAAAAAGCTAGATCTGTACAGACAGTTAAGGACTTCTTACAGTCCAGCCACTGAGGTTCAGTAGGCATTGCCCCTGCAAGCACTGGTCCTTTCCTGTCCACCCCAGGTCAGCTCAGCCCAGATCCAGGGGAAGCAGGCCCCCCCAGATAACAGCTCCAGGGAATGCAGAGATCTAAGCAATGGAGTTCCTCCCCTTCAAAACCAGGGAGTGCTAAGCCACCCTCTTATGGTAAAAGCTCACAATGACTTTACACTTCTACCCCCTCCCTCTGCTCACCTGCACTTACTCCAGACTCTTAGGGCACATGGCACCCCATCCTCGACCTATCAATTCTAAACACCTTTCTGGTGATACCAAAATTCAAAATGATCACCCTCCAGCAGCTTCTCCCTATGCTTTCCAAGGATGCTTGGTTAGCCACCCTAGACCTAAAAGAGGCCTACCTACACATCCCAATCAGGAAATACTATGTTTCAGAGCAGGATCACTGCAATTTCAGCTCTCTGCACTTCCCATTGGCTTATCCACTGCTCCCAAAGATTTCACAAAATGTCTGACTCCCACCATTGCTTTTTGCAGGTAAAGAAATATAAGAAATATTCAAATTTATCCATACTCAGGCGACTGCCTGATTCAGGCAGAGAGTCAGAAAAAGCTGCTCAAGCACCTGACCTTTGTAAATGATCTACTGACCTCCCTGGGGTACACTATCAATGAAAAGAAATCAAAACTGATACCCACTCAGAAAATTGTATTCCTGAGAGCAAGCCAGGACACAGCACCCCAGATGGCATTCCTTACACCAGAAAAACAAACCTACCTGACAACCTACTTCTCTCAACTAGCCACCAGGACCCAGTTATCTGCAAGGAAAATCCTGCAAGCTTTAGGGTTCATGGTTCCTTGCATTGTACTCATTCCATATGCCAGACTGCATATGAGGAAACTACAATGGTACCTAAAAGCCTTTGGTGTCAGCACTCTCAAGACCTGGAAACTCTTACACCAATGATACCTTGCCTAAGGAAAGATTTTCTTTGCTGGGCAGCAGCATGCTACCACAACAAGGGACTAACCTTCTCACTACCCCATGCTGCCCAGACACTCACCACATATGCGTCAGACTATGCCTGGGGTGCACACCTGGATGGCAGGTGCATTCAGGGCCAATGGAGCCCAAATCAAATACATCTGCACATCAGCCAAAAAGAGATGCTAGCTGTTCAGCATGCCCTGAGAGCTTTCAGACCCCTACTCTCCCCTGGCCTCTGTTGATCAAAACAGACAACACCACGGTGATGTGGTACATCAACAAGCAGGGAGGGTCTCACTCATCCTCTGAGCAAGCTCACCATGACCCTTTGGCACACGGCCGCAGCCATGCAACTACACCTGTTAGCACAATTCCTGCCAGGTTCTCTAAACTGTCTGGCAGACAACCTAAGCAGAGACCTGCTAGACCCACATGAGCGGCAGCTAGACCAAAGAACCTTCACCCTTGTAACCCAGAAATGGGGGATCCTGAAGGTAGATCTCTTTGTCTCCAACTCCAATCACCAGCTCAGAAAATTCTGCACCAGGGAACCTCACAGCAAGACCTGGAAAGTGAATGCTCTCTCCTTCCAGCATGTAAACCTCTTGGTCTATGCCTTTCCCCCTCTACCACTCATTTTAAGGGATCTGATCAAAATAAGGGAGGAAAAACTGAGGACAATCCTGAATGCCCAAGACTGGCCATGGCAGCACTGGTTCCCATTACTGAGCAGCCTGTCACCCGTACCACCATGGCACCTACCTCAGATCCCAACACTTCTGACCCAGAGGAATGGAGAATTCATGCATCCTCAATTGCAGACCCTCCTTCTGGCAGCCTGGCTTATTCCCTGACCTCTCCTCAAGCTGCCAGTTTAAGCAAACAATTTCTAGATGTTATACATGAGGCCAGATTCCCCAGCACTAGAAAGTCTTATGCTAACAAGTGGAAAAGGTTTTGCCACTGGATCCAGGTTAAGGGAGGCGGAATGGCATAGCCCACCCTACCTTTCATCCTGGATTACCTGGCAGACCTAGTACACAAGGGTCTATCCTTCTCTTCTATTAAAATTCATGCCTCTGCCATCTCTGGTCATTTCAGCACAGAGCCACCTCCTTTCTCGCACCCTCTCATCAAACAGTTCCTAAGAGGGGCTAACAACTTGAGGCCACCTAGAAGAGCTCTTACCTCAGCTTGGGACCTAAATTGCTGTTGGAAAAGCTCACCCTGCCCCCATTTGAACCTGCAGCTTCAGCAGAGTTAAAATCCCTCTCTTGGAAGACAGCCTAGCTTCTTTCTGGCCATCACCTCAGCTTGAAGAGTATCAGAGCTACAAGCACTTATGGCTGTAGAGCCATTCATCATTTTCTATGCTGACAGGGTCTCCCTCAGGACTAACCCATCCTTCATGCCAAAAGTGGTGTCCAGTGTGGCTCTCAACCAATCCATTCATTTGCCCACTTTTTTCTCTAACCCGCAAAACAAGGGGGAAAGAATCCTGCACTCTCTAGATGTACACAGACAGCACTGATTCTACCTAGACGGGACTAAATATTTTAGAAAAACTGATCAATTGCTAGTCAGCTTCTCTGCAGAAGCAGAGGGCAAGGCCATATCCAAACAAACGATTTCCAAATGGATAGCACATTACATCCATTTCTGCTACAAACAGCACAGAAAACCTCCTCCCAAGGGGGTCAGGACACATTCCACCAGAGCACCCTCCACCTCTGCAGCTTTCCTCAGAGGGATCCCCATATGGGACATCCTGGAGGCTGCAACATGGACTTCTGTTCATACCTTTACCAAGCATTACCACTTGCCTATCTTCTCCAAATCCAGGGCAGGCTTTGCCACTGCAGTATTGCAGGGCATCCTAGCCAGCCCCCATCTTCTTGACTGCCTCCACCCTTTTCTTCAGCTTTGGGAATTAAATCAAATGTTATAACTGTAACAGTGAAGCATGCAGAACATAGTACAGTTGGGTACACTTACCATAAATGTAGATGCTCGAGGGTATTCACTGTTGCAGTCCTGGTTTCCCTCCCTCCACCCCCCTCATCTCTCTCTCTCTCTCTCCTTACAAGGAATTGTTGGTATTTACTTTCTACTAGTGGTGTTCTTCCACCATAACCTAGCTCCTTATTGGGGGGGGGGGGGGGTTCCTGACATTTAGGGCAAGAAAAACTGATGTAATGGCGTCGGCTGCCTGTCTTTATACCAATAATGACCTGACGTCAGTCCTGAAGTGACAGCAACCAAAGCAGAAATACTAAGCCTCTGGTATTCGGGCTGACTGAGGGCTACTCTGGCAGGGATAACCCAAATGTGATGACTGCAACAGTGAATGCACTCAAACATCTACATCTATGGTAAGTGTACACAACTGTACTTTTTATGTGGCACAGTCCAATGATTAAACCCAAATAGAAATGGCTTCTGCAGAAGCTCCAATCAACTTTGCAAGCTCTGTAATAGTGAGGAAACCTAATCCGCAATTAAATAGCCACCAAATTGGGCAAACCATGGTACTAAATACTGTTGCCTACCAATGCTAACCATGCCCCCTCCTCATTAAACTTACTATAAATATCCATATATCAAAATTATATGTACTTACATGTATATATATATTAAACTCAAACAGCTTCCCAACCAAAAGTAACCCAAGACTTACCTGCACCACTGCACTCCACCCCACCACCTACAGGTTGTCATGGATGTAAAACTTGCGGTAGCAAGTTCACTCCAAAATGTAACTCCTACCTCAGTTACACTTGACAAAACCCTCTAAGCTCCTCCCTGCCCTTACCTCATTTCCTCCTAAACATCCCTCCACCCCATTTAGGCCTATCCTCCCCTTATTCACTTAACTCCTGCTAATCTATGTATCTAGCCCCACTTGAAGATGTCCCAGGACAAAGTGGTCTGTTCCAAACCTCATATGCATTTATATTTGTCAACTATGAAGTTCTATAACTCATACACATTGACATCTTTACCTAGATACACTGCTGACAAATCGGGCAGGATATCACTTTGCTCCTCCTTTGGCTGGAGACAGGACCCTCCTCATATTATGATGCAAGTGATGGGAACTTTTAGGAACCTGCCAATGAGGTAGAGTTGCATGACTGACTGAATGTCATACTACCTGTCCTTTATAGTAGTAGTGGTCTATAGCAGGATATATATTTGAAGAGATGGATGGCCAGGTGAACACGTGATTATTTGGAACAATTGGCGTTTGCTGGTAACTGGGCAACATGGGTTGAAATATAGCAGAAGCATGGTTTTTAAGTAATATATTACATCTAAAATATGGAGGAAGTGGAAATAACAGAAATGCTCCGGACTACACCCCCTACTTTAATATCTTTTATATCAGAAAACAAGGAAAGGTAACCCAGTGGTGAGTACTTTGGTTAGGCTATCATGTCAGATGATACAAGTTTTCATAAAGTTAGAAATGTAAATAGCTGAACATTTCAAAAGAGGTGTAGAATTTATAACTTTTTAATAATATGGAATTATTTTCTTTTGCCATGTTCACTCTTTCCTGCATAAACTGCATTATCTCACCAAAGAATTAAACTGTTTCTGCATCTTATTAGCTGTTTTAAAAGGGTAGACAGCTTCTCTTTATGTTTCCAATCTGTCTAATCTCTCTGAATGTACTGAACCAGTGGTCTGGCTATTCTTTTATTTCCTTTAATACGGAACTGTTATTTGGACTTCGGGAAATTCTAAGAGTCTGAGGAAGCTAAATCAAGATTCTTGGAAAATAGAGTTGTTAAACTTTATTTTCATTTTAAGGCTTCAGTTGTCTACAATAAATGATTGACTATAGCAACAACAGATGAAGTTACAATTTTCTCTATCACCACTGTGTCCATATGAAGCATTTTATTTTCTTTTTACTATGGAGCTACAAGTCTGTCTTGTATGTATTTTCAGTTTGTTTAAGAAAACAGTAAAATCATGTGTTCATTTTTTTAAATCTTGTCACTGATATTTTATTTTATTAATGAAGAATATCCCTAAACCTTTAGGAAATTTATACATTTGAAGATCTAAGGGCACTATCTTTTTATTAATGCAGTCTCTTAAATAGGCATTATCAATGTGTGGTCATTTAACCTTTAATAATTTACTTTCAAAGTTTAATAGTTTCCTTTCAAAGTCTTGAAGCTATGAAAATAATTCATACGTCCTTGTTCACAATTAGGATTCCCACATCAGAGTCTACCTGTTTCAGAAAAACTATAAGTCCTTTCCATTCAAGATTTAATAATTTGTTTTTAACATATTTATTCAAGTGCTGTTTCTTTTAGTAATTAATGAGCTTAATTTGAAAGTGTTTAAAAGGATGTTAAGAAAATGAATGTGTTGTTTCTAATGAAGTCGCCCGTGAAAGATGAAAGCACGTAAACAAAAGTGTGTATGTCACAGTTTTTTTTTTATTTTAATAAAGTATTTACACTCATTTTCTGGTGTCAATGTTGTTCACATTGTATTGTACTAGGCTCGGCATTCTTCCCTAACCCAAATTTGAGTGCAACCTAGACCAGTGGATGGGAAATCAGAACTTCACCCCAGGTGTTGCACCTGTGTCTCTAATGTACAAAGACAGTCTGTAGATCATACCCTAACATACGTATACCCCTTAACTCATTACATCTGAGTGATGCCTCTAGGTGCATCTGCAGTTACCTCCTACTGACGCCTCTAGGTGTCAAATATTCCCTGTTCTTGTTTGCATCGGTAATTCCAAAACCATGCTATGTTCAAGATTTTAAAAGATTTCATCTTAAAGCTTACGCAATGGCAAACTCAATTGCATTAATATTTGACCTCTGTTTAGTGCAGGTAAATAGATATTAAATATTGTTTTTATGATAATGTATATAGATACAATTTTCACATTTTTCTAAATGTCTCAACAACCGAGTAACAAAGACAGAACTCCTTAGCCTCATATGGAAGCTCTCAGCCAGATGAATAAAATGCTGCTGACAGTATGTATGTAACTTGAGTGGTTGCTGAGATATTGTAAGTTGCTTATAAAACATTACAAATGTAATAGTTCCTGTGTTTACTGTAACTTATAAAATTCAGTTTAAGACCTAGAACCTAAAAAACTACTACAATAAAAATAGTTTCTGCTGAAGAGTTTGCCATTTATACTTCTTTCATAACCCTATGGTTCCAGAGATATAAACATTTGTTTGAAATGTGAGGACATTATTTCATTCTGTCAAAAGGCTTAAGCTCTGCCCATTGGAAGTTACATTGCAAACTTCCTGAACTCCATTGGAGTGAATAAGGTAAAATAACCTCTAAGGCTAATAAAAGTTGCAGGACACATTTGGGATACATGGCTAGGCTTATAAAGGCTCCAGTGGTCTTTAGCTTAGTATACACTCATAATGGCGGTCATTAGAGTTTCATATTTCTTACTGTTTAGAAAATGCATGTTGATGCAAAATCGTTGCAAAATGTGTTCAGTTAACTTAATAAATGAATTAGAGAAACATTTAAACACTGTTTATGATTTTGTCCTGCCATAATTTTTGGCTTTCTTCAGAATTCTTGAGCAAACAAGTTGAGAGGTGTGATTACTACACAGTGTAAAATATCACTGACATTCGGCTATATGCTTACTAAACCCTTTAGTAGCACGTTAACTTCTGTAACACAGCATTTTAATGTGTTTTAATGGAGTACAAAATGTGATTTGTTACTATTTATGCATTATTAGCATCATGTTATTTCTAATGAAGAGATTTTTTTTTTTATTAACTGCACATTCTTCTTTGTGTTACCAGTGTGTTTCTTTTTACTTTAAGATATCCACATATTGAGACTGGTAATGTGCGATTAGGATTGTTTCTTTAAGTTGTACTTTGTAATACATTTGTGACTGTTTATATGAACTAAATTATAGGATTCAGTTTACTTGTTTGGTTATCCAGCAGTTTTTATATTAAATATCAAATCTGTGAAACTAGTCTTAAAAACATTGTATAGTATCTCAAAGAGGTCCAGGCTGAGACTGAAATAGGTCTATTTGGATGAATGTTCTACCTGAGTTACCAAATTAAATAAATAAATAAAAAAAGAAGGACTTGCAACTGTGTTATGCTGTACTCTTTCCACAAGTGCCCCAAGGAAAGTTAAATACATTGTTATTTTTATTTCTGAATATACAAATCCTTTAGGATTTCTTAATGTAGTAATCCCCTGACACTCACTCATACAGAAACACACACACACAGGCACGCGCACACACACACACACACACACACACACACACACACACACACACACACACACACACACACACACACACATACACACACACACGCACACACACACAGGCACAAACACACACGTGCTTAGCTGTTGACATAATGTATGGAAATGTACTGTGCATGAGATTGTAACCACATATAAGAACATAGGGTTCTCCAGCTACTTTAAGAAAGTTCAGCCATTATAACATCATAATGAAAGAAAACAAGTTCAGGCTGTGAATTTTAGATGTGACTTCTTTGGGGGGTGGATACCTGTTTATGATCGAAACCTCCAGTTTCAGGGGAAAAAATAGTACAGTGTTGAATGGATCATGGAGTATGGAACATTGTAATATATACTGACCTGGAGCAGAAAGTTTGTAATTTCTGTATTTAAAACCCTACGTGCTGATAAATGGACTAGAAGGTATGCTCTGACTATGAGTAACATAATATATTTAACTGGAACAAGGCATAGATCCATATTGCTTGCTGCTGATGCACTAGTTAAAATACTGACCCTTTGTTGTGAACCAAAGTTCAGAACAATCATAGCCTCTACTTGTTCCAAGACTGTGATGTTCTGATGTTACCATCATCACTTCTACTTGGGGAAAGTTGCAGTGAGAAGCTGAACCCTGATTGCCAAGTAGTCCTACAAAGACAGAAGGAGATTTTTGCTTTAGCATGTTAGTCTTAGAAGCAAGATATAGAGTAGGACAACATGGTGTAAGAAGGGAGACTCCTTTCAATGAAAATGGAAATCAAACAGCATGCTTTCACAAGGATGAAACGTTTTTCTCTCCAAAAGTATAATGACTGACATGAGTAAACTGTCAGAGCTTTTGATAGAGGTAGAACACTCCACTTGTGGAAAAGATAATAAAATCAAGCAGCTAAGTCACTACTTTAGAGTATATGTTGTTTATATGGGCTTGATAAGAAGGAAATAGGACAGCATACCTGTGTAGCTGTTAACCTTGTTGCTTCACAGATCCCCATCCACAGTTAAGTTCACTTGTCAGGATCCTGTTTGGGAGAAGTTTGCATGTTCTCATAAAATTTCTTTTGGTTTTCTTTGAGTAATCTATATCTCAGAAATAAGCTAATTGTCAGGTGTGTTGAAATAACCCACACATATGGCCTTTGGCTTTCTAGCCATATTTAAAGTAAAATAATCTCTAGAGGTAAAAATGACCAGATAAACAGTATCTGATGAGACTAGATGAGGCAGTTTTTATTTTAGTGTGCTGCTAAAGTTCATAGCTGTTTGTCTTTATAATTGTATACACAATTATATGACACATTATGCATACCTTTCTTTGTGACATTATACCATTATTTCATACACAACAGGTCAGCAGCAACAGATGTCACCAGTCTCAAACGGTTCTTCTGCTGCACAACAAACAATATCCATCTCCTGCATGCTTCAGCGAAGTACTATTGCTGCAACAACATCAGTATCTATGATGCCTACTACTCAAATTTCTGAGACGATCCATAGTGCAGTTCAAGTAAATGGGCCAACAAACGAAGCATCCACAGCTATAGGGGCACCAGCTATTAACGGGAATGTAGCAGTTGCAAACTCAGTATCCGAGGAGGACAAAGCCAAGAAGCTGCTATACTGTTCTGTCTGCAAAGTGGCTGTTAACTCACTGTCACAGCTGGAGGCACACAACAAAGGTACATGATGGTCATAAATGTCATGGTTTAGTGAGTTATGTGGATTTTAAGGTTAGTAAGACTACTAATATGATTAAAACAATTGACTGTATAGCTGAAAATTAAAAGTGCCACATTCACAAAAGAGCAGAAGCAATATCACACAGAGCTTTCCTCAGGTAATTTTTAAGAAAAAATGACATATAAGATGTTGATTTTAGTGTCTCAGGATACAACACCCTTGAATCAAGTGATGTTGCTCTGACACTGGTATTTCAAGGGCAAAGTGAAGATAACAAAAGATTCGTATGTATTCAGTAATAAGAAGGAAATTACTATAACAAAATTTCAGCCAACCTAGATTTGAGTATTATACAATTTTTCTGGATCATTATTACCTGTACTTTCTTTGTAACCAGGCAGTAATCATTACATGTCTAATTAGTAAGGCTTCCTTTGAAGAAGAGCTCACTTCCCCAATAATGAATGTCATCAAGTCAGACATTCAATCTTTGTAAAAACTGGTAGAACTTGTACTTCTAGAAACAGTAACAGCACAGCAGGAAGTTATAATGCAATTGTAGGTATTAATTTGAAGACAATATCTTATTAATTCCGGCTTACCAAATAGGCACCTAAGAAATGCAGTATCATTCTGAACCATTTGTTACAATACTTGTGGAATAGGAATAGTAACTGTGATTTGTTATTACTCCCGTCTTAATTCAGCTAGCACATTGTATTTACTGCAGCATTGTGTTTTGGAAAATTTGCATCACTCTGCGACTGAGATGGTGGGAGCAATCATATTCCGGGCAAGATTTGGACCTACGTGCAAAAATGTTAAAAATGTATCTAAACTAACATGGATAAATGAAGAAATTGTAATTGAAACAGTAAAAGAAATTATATATTTAAAGCTTTAGTTTTTTGGTATCAATGTGATTTAATTGTTAATAAAATTGTATCCTCAAGGACAGAAACTATGTCTATCTCAGATATTAATATAGACTATCCCTATAGACTATCCCTTGTTGGGCTGCTGTGTCTCCTTGGACTTGGGAGGTATTTTTCCTCATATTATACACCTGGATTCCATTCCTCCCCAACCTAGTGAGGCCTTGTGGACAGCTTTAAACATCAGTATTCCTGAATAGGATTAGACATTCCTCCTAACAAAGACTGTCCTCCCAGGTTTTTTTTGAAAAATTATACACCTGGATTCCGTTCCTCCCCAACCTAGTGAGGCCTTGTGGACAGCTTTAAACATCAGTATTCCTGAATAGGATTAGACATTCCTCCTAACAAAGACTGTCCTCCCAGGTTGAATTGAAAAATTATACACCTGGATTCCGTTCCTCCCCAACCTAGTGAGGCCTTGTGGACAGCTTTAAACATCAGTATTCCTGAATAGGATTAGACATTCCTCCTAACAAAGACTGTCCTCCCAGGTTTTTTTGAAAAATTATACACCTGGATTCCGTTCCTCCCCAACCTAGTGAGGCCTTGTGGACAGCTTTAAACATCAGTATTCCTGAATAGGATTAGACATTCCTCCTAACAAAGACTGTCCTCCCAGGTTTTTGAAAAATTATACACCTGGATTCCGTTCCTCCCCAACCTAGTGAGGCCTTGTGGACAGCTTTAAACATCAGTATTCCTGAATAGGATTAGACATTCCTCCTAACAAAGACTGTCCTCCCAGGTTTTTTTTGAAAAATTATACACCTGGATTCCGTTCCTCCCCAACCTAGTGAGGCCTTGTGGACAGCTTTAAACATCAGTATTCCTGAATAGGATTAGACATTCCTCCTAACAAAGACTGTCCTCCCAGGTTTTTTTTGAAAAATTATACACCTGGATTCCGTTCCTCCCCAACCTAGTGAGGCCTTGTGGACAGCTTTAAACATCAGTATTCCTGAATAGGATTAGACATTCCTCCTAACAAAGACTGTCCTCCCAGGTTTTTTTGAAAAATTATACACCTGGATTCCGTTCCTCCCCAACCTAGTGAGGCCTTGTGGACAGCTTTAAACATCAGTATTCCTGAATAGGATTAGACATTCCTCCTAACAAAGACTGTCCTCCCAGGTTTTTTTGAAAAGTATGTCCTATCATTGCATTGCTTAGCTTTACTCACCAGGACATATTCTTGCTCCCCTGCCAGGTAAACCAGCAGCCCCCCCCCCTCACTAGATAGGCCTTTTTTGGTCCCTCTCCTTCACTCTTTTTTGCCTTTGGTACGTATATTCCTCTCTCACTACCCCATTCCTGGTTCCTTAATCTTGGTAAACCCCCTGCTTGCTCTGTCTGATACTCTTTTCTAACCTAGCCACTAGGTGGCGCCTTTCTTACCACTAATCCTACTATCATATTTTCAGAGTATTCTCTCTGCAAATCCTACTGTCCTTTCCTGTTCCATAGTTTACCTTTGCATCTTACTATTTCTCTCAGGAGAAACTCCTCTATCTCACCCAATACTATTTCATTTTCCCCCCATTTACCATACAATCTCCTCAAACTCTCTACTGTTGAGCTCTCCCTTACCTTGACACCTGTTTCTCTCTTCTTGCCTGATTGTTTTCTGCAACTACTCATCCAGTTACACCTGTTTCTCTCTTCTTGCCTGATTGTTTTTGCTTACTGTCTTACCTGTCCTTCCCTACCTTTTCATCTACTACACCCTCCTCCTTTCCACTATCCCTATCTCCTTTCAACTATCATCCCCTTCTTGCTACTATTCTCTCCATATTACACCTGCCTCGCGCTTCTGCTCTAACACCTCCTTCCTCTCTCCATCCTCACATCTTCAGCTTACTGATCCTCGCTCTTACAACTGTATCACTGTGCTATACTTTCCTTGTCCCTCCTTTTCCCCACCTGTCCCCTCCCCCTCCAGTTCCATTTCCTGTTCTAACCTACAAATACACCCGTCCCCCAGCCGTTTCCTCCCTATAGACTATCCCTTGTTGGGCTGCTGTGTCTCCTTGGACTTGGGAGGTATTTTTCCTCATGTGAGTACTTGGTTTTATTTGCATTTGTGTATTTGTTACTGTTGTGATTATTTCTTTTTGTTATATTCACATATAGCCTTATTTTTACTGTCTTACTGAGTATACCTGTACATATTGTGTATTATATATTTTGTTAGACTTGCATTAGGCTCTTGGAACCACGTGGGACGCCAACTTTTACATAGGACATTTTGAAGGCGGTTATTACCCCTTCTGTAGTCCTCCTGGCCCCTCAGCTATCTTTCCTGCATGGTCGTTCTTAACCAGAAGTACGCTTTCACAACTCCTACTGTGACTAGCGATCCCGGTGCTTGTCCCCTATCCTTACAGATAGTCAATGCGCCACAATCGGTAGCACTTTTTGTACAGCCTGTTGTAAGCTCATAAACTACTACTGTACTTTGCTACGGTTTATAGATGCTCAATAAGAGCCAGCCTTGTACTGAATTTCTGACCACTTCTTGCATAAGGGTCCTGTCCTAAGGAGAGAATCAGGTATTCTTTTTTGCAACTTTCACTGTACTAATTAGTACCTGCATTGAGCGACCTAGGTTACTCGTAGTTAAACAACCCAGTGCTAGCGTTATTTCTATCGCTCCCTAATGGCGTGTCTTTAAGTGCATCATTAAGGGGTTTCGGCGCCTTTTTTCAAGCTCGACAGGCTCTTATTCCCTTTTTCAGCGTTCTATGATACACTTAGCGATATAACCCAGTGGCAGCGTTTCTCCTTATCACACACTACTAGCGTGCTTTTTAGCTGGATCGTAAAGTGCCGCAGCACTTTTTTAACGCTCACCTGGTGGCGGTATTTCCCGCTCGGCATGCATTTACTTAGTATTTCTTAGTATTTACTAACTAGCGACCTAGACCTACTCCTATAACCTAGGAGTGCTGACACGGAGGGGAATATTATGCTAGTTATCCATATCTGACTTTCACATGTTGTGCCTACCACAACGATAGTTTTTTCTCTATTGTTTTTTCTTCTGTAACCTTATATTCCATGTTATATTCCCTCATTTATCTTCCCTATAGCTGCTTTTTCCTACCCCTGCTGCGACTATTGGCAGTGCCCCTTCCCAGGCTAGCCTCCACGTGGTCTCCTATAATATTCTAGTGGTGTTCATTGATGGCATATTAGCGTAGGAATAATAATGTGTTTCACCTCTGAATAAGTAGTGCTCAATGCTGATATTATATATGCCCAGTATCTGTGCTGCAATTTGATTATGAATATTTTGACTTATTTTATGACTATATCCCCCCTGGGATCCTGTTACCCTGATCTTGATCCAAGGCTTTTTAATGCTATCTTTAGCCATATGTTCTGTTAAACTGATTTGACTGAGTAATGCTTATGCTTAGAATATAGATTGTATTCCAGTCATTAGAATTGTTGCTGCTTGCTTAAACGATTCTAGTCATTAGAATTGTTGCTGTTTGCTTAAACGGTTTTTCTAGCTAGTAGCTACTGTTAGGTTTGTTCCTTGGGGGCCCCACTGTATGTCCATAGCAGTCTAGCTACTCTGCTTCATACAGTGCGCTCCAGGGTATATGTCTGTATTGTTCTTGGTTTTTTTTTGTATGTAAAGCAGTTGTGCAAGCTATGCTGTATACACATGTCTGATTACGTACTTAATTATTCCTTTGCCTGTTTTTTCTCACTTTCTCTCTCTACCTTTAATTATTAACAGATTATACACCTGGATTCCGTTCCTCCCCAACCTAGTGAGGCCTTGTGGACAGCTTTAAACATCAGTATTCCTGAATAGGATTAGACATTCCTCCTAACAAAGACTGTCCTCCCAGGTTTTTTTGAAAAGTATGTCCTATCATTGCATTGCTTAGCTTTACTCACCAGGACATATTCTTGCTCCCCTGCCAGGTAAACCAGCAGCCCCCCCCCTCACTAGATAGGCCTTTTTTGGTCCCTCTCCTTCACTCTTTTTTGCCTTTGGTACGTATATTCCTCTCTCACTACCCCATTCCTGGTTCCTTAATCTTGGTAAACCCCCTGCTTGCTCTGTCTGATACTCTTTTCTAACCTAGCCACTAGGTGGCCCTTCTTACCACTAATCCTACTATCATATTTTCAGAGTATTCTCTCTGCAAATCCTACTGTCCTTTCCTGTTCCATAGTTTACCTTTGCATCTTACTATTTCTCTCAGGAGAAACTCCTCTATCTCACCCAATACTATTTCATTTTCCCCACTTACCATACAATCTCCTCAAACTCTCTACTGTTGAGCTCTCCCTTACCTTGACACCTGTTTCTCTCTTCTTGCCTGATTGTTTTCTGCAACTACTCATCCAGTTCTTCCCCGCTCCGTTCGCTACGCTCACTCCGCTCCCCCCCCCACCCCCCTTTCCCCCCCCCCCCCCGGGGTCCTACCTTTATACTTACTTAGACACACCCCTAATTACCTACCTTCCAATCTCTATTTCCTGAACAACCACCCTTAAACCACTTACTCCTAAGACCACTCCCTCTCTCTTGTTTCAGATCTATTTTACCACTCACTCTTACTAGATACCACATATTCCTACACTCATAAACTTCTCACTCATTAATAATATGCCCCTAACCCTTAACATAGTCTGTCCTCTTTTTCTCCTTAACATCCTGCTTTACTACTATACTCTTACCTCCTACGAACATCTTACGCTTAGCCAAAATCCTATATTGCACAAATATGCTACAACCACACTTCCTCTACCTAACCAAACTCATATTAATATACTTTCAACCTGTCCCTGGCTTCCTCTATACCATAAATTACAACATTACAAAATCACAACCACCAAACGCTTCTATATAATACCCATCAAATACACAAAAGTCTTCCAAACCCCACAAACTCTTTTATTGATAGATGGGGACATCCACCCCAACCCTGGTCCTAATACCCTCCTCAATCCCACCTCTACTAACCCAACTACAAACCACACTAGCTCTCCCTTCTCCACTGACTCCCTCTCTATTGCTCACCTAAATATTCGTAGCATTAACAACAAAGTAACACAACTCCATGCCTTAATTGATTTCTATGCCTTTGATATTCTCTGTCTCACAGAAACCTGGCTTAAACCCAGCACCAAGGACAATGAATTTACTCCCCCAGGCTATAGTACTCACAGGCAAGATCGTCTTAATAAAAAGGGAGGAGTAGCCCTCCTATACAAATCCCAACTTCAGGTAACCTTAATTAACTCCTTGACCCCTCCCAGCAAACGCTGAAATACTTTGTACCAAATTCCAAATTAATAAATCCAAAGCCATAAACATAATATGTTCCTACATCCCCCCAGGCAATAACGTCAACACCCTAGAAAATATCCTTAGCTGGGCCTCCAGTAGCCTTCCTCAAGAAACCATAATCTTAGGCGATTTCAACATTGACTGGAACTCCTGCATATCCCCAACTCCCACCACTCACCTTAATCTCTTTGACTTTCATCAAACCATCAACTCCCCTACTAGAATAAATAAATCCACCCACAAACAATCCATTCTAGACTGGATATTGACCAACAACAACCCCCTCTCCTATAAAACAGGAATACTCCCTGACAACATAAGTGACCACCTCCTTACCTTTATCACTAAACAAAAAACCAACAATCCCAAACAAGCAACTTATCGTACCAAATACAACAACACAGATTTTAACCTAGCATCCTTTCAAAATGAACTCAAAGAATATAACTGGTCCACTCTAAAATACCTCCCAATAGATGAAGCAGTAACCCATTTTAACAACACTTTCCTACTGATTCTAAACCATCATGCCCCATCCCGCCTAGTCAGAGTCAGTTCCAAAACAGCCCCATGGCTTTCCAAAATCACTAAACAAACTATGCGGGCTAGAAATAGACTGTGGTCCAAATGGAGGTCAACAAAAAACCCAATTGACCATCAAAACTTCAAATACCTGAGAAACAAAACAAAAAAGCTCATCTATCTGGACAAGAAAAACTACCACCTTCAATACCAACAAAACCAACACCATAACCCTAAACACTTTTGGTCTGGAATAAACAAACTACTCCATCCAGGCAACACAAAACTCCCACCCCTGCTGGCCTAGTAGAAACCCAACCTAACATTATAGCCAACACCTTCAACAACTTCTTCTCTCAAACCGTCACCTCACTTGCAAGTACCATGACCCCCCCCACTACCCTCCAAACTACCCCCACTCAGAACAGCACCAATAAGCTAAAGTTTAATACTGTCTCAACAACCTATATACGTAAACAACTATGTAAACTCAAACCCTGTACCCCTTCTGCAGACAAGCTTCCAGCTGAATATCTGCAACTAGCCGCAACTGAAATAGCCTACCCAGTCTCCATCTTAATAAATAGAACCATAACTGAATCCAAAATCCCATCCTGTTGGAAAATCTCCCATATCATTCCCCTTCACAAAGGAGGAAATTCTAATGAACTCTCCAATTTCCGCCTATTGCCCTTCTATCACCTCTATCCAAAATAATGGAACGCTGCATACACCATCAACTTCTACATTATCTCTTGAATAACAGATTGCTTGTAGACTCACAACATGGTTTTAGACCCTTCCACAGTACTTCTACTGCCCTACTCTCCTTCACTGACTCTATCAATAAAAGCAACAACAACCTGTTCTCCTCTGCTCTATTCCTGGACCTCTCTAAAGCTTTCGATATGGTCAACCACAAACTTCTCCTAGATACCTTGCAATCCCTCTCACTTGATTCACAAGCAGTACAGTGGTTCAACTCTTACCTGACCAACAGAAAACAAGCAGTCCTCTGGGACAGCCATCTATCTTCCCAACTCCCAATTACTATTGGCCCCACAAGGATCCATCCTAGGTCCCTTACTTTTCTCTATTTTCATAAATAACCTGCCCACCTCCCTCCCAACCACTACCTGTATACAGTATGCAGATGATTCCACTCTCATCTGCTCTGCTTCTTCACCAACACAACTCCACTCTGCCACCCAATTGGTCTTCACTGCAGCAGAAAACTGATTTCAACATATTTGTCTCCTCCTAAATCCCAAAAAAACCAAACTACTACTTTTCACCCCAACCTCTAAAGCCACCCCATCACTTTTTCTATAGTATCAGGTAATGTCACTGTCATCAAACCTGACTACTCCACTAAGCTGCTAGGCGTCACCATAGACAATCAGCTAAATTTTGACTTACACATTGATTTAACTATAAAGTCAGTCAATAAAAAAATGGGTGCCCTTTACAGAATTAAGCCCTTTCTCACCACCACTTCCCGAGTGGCTCTCGCCCAAACTCACCTCATCTCTACATTATTGTATGCCTCTCCGTCCTTTATCAACATATCTAAATCTAATCTTCAAAACCTGAATACAGCCTACCACAGTATAGCCAGATTTGCTACTGCCTCTCCATTCCTAACTCATCACTGTCTTAATTTAAAAAAACTAAACTGGCTCGAACTTCCAAACCTAATACTCCTACAGCAACTAATTATCACTTTTAAAATCCTACACTACCCCTCCAACACACCCATACTAAATAAACTCATCACACCTTATAAAAATCTCACTACACTCAGGTCTGCCAACAAGCTACTAGTTACTACTTTGAAATCTTATAATAAAACAGGCGATTCCTTATTCGCAAACACTGTAGGTTCATATTGGAATAAACTTCCCACAGAACTGACCTCCCTAGCCTCAGGTCATCTCTTCAGAAAACAGATAAAACTTACCTACTAACTCACTGGCTATGCCCTGCTCCAACCCTGACTGACATTAACAAATTTTTTACTCTCCCAGTCCACTCCTGTATCTTTTAGCTCTTCTGTACTAACTTAAACTGTCTTCCACAGTCACTAGTTTGTACCATCTCTTCTGTTCAATTTATTGTTAGACTCCCCCTCTGCCCATCCTGTTATTCTCTCTTATTCTCTCTCTCGTTTCATCTACATGACCTCTAACCATTCATACCACCTTTCTTTTTTCGCTATCTCTGTTTCTTTCCACCTTACTTTTCCTACTGACTGATCCTTAGCCTTACTATCATCCTAACATCTGTACCTTGAGAAATTGCATCTCTGTCAACACTCTTTTACCTCATTTCTGCCTTATTCCTATACTCTTACTTCACATTATCTGTTACACTACTTACCTACATATTTTTACTTTTTATCTACCTTTTTCCTACTTTCAGATAATACCTATTTGTTGAAGTAGAACCTATTTGTTGTCATACCAGCTACTAGTGATATTTTTCTAACTTATTATTATCGTCTTATAATACTACTAAAACTTTTCTACACAGTACCCATCCGAATTTTGATTGTCATCAACTCAGATTAGTACAGAAAAAATGTATACGCATTTGATATTGCCTATTTTATTACTTTTATTTGTATAGTTTGATTATTTAGTAACCTCTCAACTGTATTGTCTTAGTCTGATAGTGGAGTTTCTCCTCGGCCTCTGCTGAAAATGGACATGTATCCAGCCAGACTAGCCCGGTTAACAAATGTAAAATAAAAATAAAATAAAATAAAATAAAATAGCAATATCGCCTGGGTGGGTAATGCTGATTTACCCATGGTTGGTGTGGTTTGGTCATGAGGGCGAAACCCGAGTGGCCAAACAAAGCCAACCGTGGGTAAATCCAGCATTACCCACACCCAGAAGTGGGTTATTGCTATTATACAATGACATTATTTAAGAAAAAAAATAATTACTTTTCTTAAGTAATGGCATTGTATAATGCCACCTTGCTGCCCTTCCACAGCTGTCTGATATTCTGCAGCAGTTCTGATGTACTGCGCATGTGTATGCCTACACAGTACATCAGAGCTGTGGGCAAAAGCAACGGAGAAAGCAAGATCTCTGTTGCTTTTTACAAACAGTCTCGTTATGTTAAAGGAGTTTAACATAGCGAGACAGCTTTAAAAAGCAATGGAGAATCTCCGTTGCTTTTTTTAAAGCTGTCTCGCTATGTTAAACTCATTTAACATAGCGAGAAAGTTTTGAAAAAAGCAACGGAGAAAGCAAGATCTCCGTTGCTTTTTACAAACAGTCTCGTTATGTTAAAGGAGTTTAACATAGCGAGACAGCTTTAAAAAAAGCAATGGAGAATCTCCGTTGCCTTTTTTAAAGCTGTCTCGCTATGTTAAACTCATTTAACATAGCGAGACAGTGTGAAGCAACAGAGATCTTGCGTTCTCCATTGCTGTAAAGAAAGAGTTATAGTAATGGAAAAAGTCCGGGCGACCGGACCTTTTCCCATTACTATAACTCTGATTTACAATGTGCATGCTGACCAATCAGTGTGCACGTTTTTGAATATTAATGGGGGGTCGTTGTATAATGAAAATTTAACAATGGGTAAAGAAATACATTTTCTGGTGAGCTTTAGTTTACTGATAAAATGAGTAAGCAGCTAAAATATATAAAAAGTACAATACAAAATGGCAAAAAGGCCATTCTTTTAGCAAGGGCTGTTAGAGTTGAGCCACGGGACTCAAACAAGTGTTACCAAGCATACAATATAGAAGACATGATCATTTTTGGGATGTGCCATTTTTGTATATCTCATTGGTTTTCTGCCCTACTCTCAAACAGAAAAGTGAAATAAAAAGGGTGAAAACAAGACCGGCAAAGAAAGTAAGTGCTAACAAAGTGCTATGTGCTTTCTATAATGCCATTTGCAGAATTAACTGTTTCTAGTGCAGTACTTCATGATAAGCATTAGATCTTTCATCATACAATTTGTATATATGCAACAGAAGCCATACAGGTTGTTGTCAGTGGTAACATGGGAGCATGGTGTACAAATATGAAATTTCTGACTCTACTCATGCCCTGTGTACTAACTGGGAACATTGTCATGTGACAATGTGCTGAGCGTGCTGCCCATTCTGGAAAGATGGCACATGTGTTGGATTGAGAAGAAGCCTTACCCTTTCATCTCCTATATATATCCAACCAAAAGAGGGCATTTGCAGACAGCATTGCCTAAGCCTTTCTTCTGCATGCATCATTTGGTGGTAAATGTAACACTCTAAGGTGGTATGTGGTACTTAATTCCTTCTTTGTCTCCTGATTGACATCTTAGTACGAAGTGTGGAATACAAGACCGATTGGTAATTCATGTTTCTTGCTTTTGTTCTTGCTTGGCTTCTCTATGGGTACACTAGTCTCTAAGCAGCAATACAAGTATTTGATCAACGTCTTTTCTCTCTGTCTATCTGCCTTCAAATAGAAAATGTAAATCACCATAATGGGAAAGATGTATTGCCCCCTTCCTTTCTATACATTAAAATATGGTGGGTTTAAGATACGAATACATTGTCTTCTTGTAGCTTGACCAGTTGTACATGTCTTTCCCAGGTTAATGATGCATTTATCTCAAAAATTACCTTTTTGTTAGTGACTTGCACTACAGGAAATGTGAGAAAGAATAATAAAAGATAGATTTCCTTTGTTTTTTTTTCAGTGCTGTCATTATTTGTTTAGTGCCTGCCAACCAACTGCTGTCCACTTTGTCTTGTGTATACATCATTAATTCAAAACATCTTATGTGATTTAAAGCATTTGGCATAGCATTCAGTCATGTTTATCACTGATTTGTATCAACTGCAGTTATTTTTATAGTCATAGTCAAGCCTATTGCAGCTCTGGATTATACCTGTAACCTTTTGCCATTTGTGTTTTATGTTGCATCACCACCATATCTGTGAACAGCTGTGACAACTTTTCATTTTCACTGCATTTTACTTAGAATCCTGCAGCACTCATAAAATTGGATGTATTTAGCATGTCTAGACAAATAACACTCCTACTCACAGTGAAAAACAGCTCCTAACTGGACAGCCTGCTTCTTTCATTCTGTCTGTTGTGGAGGGACTGGGCTTAGAATGAAACAAATCACTTCAGTAAGAATATTGCCCCATCACTACTAATTATCATACAGCCAGCATTTTTACTGAGGAGCTTCAGAAGTGGTGATCTAGGAAAGTCTAAAAGATATGAAGTAGGGAAGAAAAAGTAAGATTAGACTGTGAGGCTGTTGGGCAGGGCTTGTGCACAGATGGTGGAATTGTCAGTAAAGGTGCCCTTGGTCCTCATGATCAAGGTTAATACAAAAGCACACAGCAATGCTAGGTGCATTGTAAGGAGGGTTATTTAAGGATGGCTACTATTTCAAGCACTGGATATATGTCCAATTGCTGTGCTAGGAGACTGACTGAGTAAAAAGTCAGTATTGTTTCACTTCTAGATCTCCCACACGGGAAACACAGCCATGGACCTAAAATAAATGAATAATATCAAGCAAAATAAATCAGTAACTATCAACATAAAACAAAATAAATAAAATAAACCATTGACAGCGATAACAAGTTGTGCTCCATCTAAATGGCTGTTGCATGCTGATGGCCAAGGGTGCACTATGAAATAATAAGAACTATATATGTTTTTTTTTTAAAAACACATTGACAATGGTAAAATCTGAATTTCTCTCGTACAGAGAAGTAAGACTGTTCTGTGGTCCATTATGCAAGATCAGAGAGGCATGTTCATGAGACATGGAATCCACTGTTAGAATAATGCTGATCAAAACATACACATTTATTTCTGTGAATACAAGTAACACTAAGCAATAGTCTCTGGGGTCAGGACGGATCCAGCCTCTGGCTAAGATCTTTAATGATTGCTGGAGCTGCAGATTCTCTTCTGTTATTTCTTTACAGTCAGGAAAGTAGCTTTCTTTCTGTAGTGATGGTTCTGTAACAATTTCTAAATATATTACAGTTGAAGACACTGTACAGACATTGCCTCCTGTTATTCATAACATATAGCTTTCTACAATGGCATAGTGCTTGATGTTACTTTGTACAAATCATTTCTACATTTCTACAGGAAGTTCAGTTCTTTGTGTCCACAAACATGTCACTTTGCTTGCATTGAACTTTGAAGCCTACTGCTAGGTGGTAATCAGAACTCTGTAATGAATCTTGTATATTTTTTCAACTGCCATCATGGTAAGCATAAAGTTTATCACTAACAGTCATTAGGTATATGTGAACCTTTAAGGATGCACCCTTTTGAAATGCAATTACTGACAAGCTCTTAGAAAATGTATCAAATTCTCCAAAAATGAAAAAAGAAAAGTATCTGATGCTTCCCTCTATATCACCCCATCCCACTTCCTCTGGTTTCCCGATTTACAAGTTCCCAAGAATTATCACAGTGCCTTATTTTAATGTTTTATACAAGGTCCATATGGTGCTACTCTGCCAACCATTTTCCTCAGTCCACAGATTGCTCTGTAGTGGTCCAGTAGGAAGTATGTGAGTCCACAGATTGCTCTGTAGTGGTCCTGTAGGAACTATGTGAGTCCACAGATTGCTCTGTAGTGGTCCTGGAGGAACTATGTGAGTCCACAGATTGCTCTGTACTGGTCCTGTAAGAACTATGTGAGTCCACAGTTTACTCTGTAGTGAACCTGTAGGAACTATGATATTATCGGTGTCTAAAGCACCATTTTTGGTACCCTGAACTACTCTGCACTCTGCATTGAACATGCTTTACCAGTGTAAAAAGGACTATCAGTACAGTGTGCATGCTTATGTAAACAGATAAGCAAGCAGGTTTCTGTTTTCAGCCTTCTGTTTGAGTATGATGGTATCAGATAAACCAGCTTGGTTTGCCAGTTTCTAATCTCAAGAAACATTCATTGCAGCCCAAAAAAAAAAAAGATCCATTTTGCAACAGCAGTAGTGAAGGCAGTTATTTAGCCTCATATAAGGAAAAGTTTAAGAGTACATTAAGTGATTACCTGTAATACTTGCTCACCTTCTGTTGATTTCCTACAAAACTGTCTGTTGATCGTACAGAATGCACTCAGCACTGCTGCACTCATGGATAATTTGGTTCTTACTCAAAATAAGCAATGATGTTGCTCATGTCATACAACACTGTACTGCACAATTTAGTGAAAAGATACCAAAATAAAATCAGTACATTTATTTACCTACAGATGAAAAAAAAACACCTCTTTAAAAAGTTGAATGAGCCAGCAAAAACAATGCCTTCTTCTTATGCCAATTAGATGAGTCATTAAAATGTCCTTGGAAAATATGCCTAGCACAACAAATAAACAGCTTTAATTAAATATTGCAATCTAATTTCTTTGTTCATTCTGTGAGAGTTTACTCTATTACATTTAAAAATAAACATTGCTTCATCCCTTTCTGGGCCACTGATTTTATTCAATATGTGTAAACTTTAAGGACTACAAATGCGCCAACCTTAACCTAATCTATAAATCATTATCAAACTTTATTTATGCCTGCAGATGTTCATTGTGTTTTACTGTTGCAGTGATCAGACACGGGTTATCTGCCTGCAGGTAGTCCTCAGTCGGCCCGAATAGCAGAGACTTGATATTTCTGTGTCAGATGCTGTCGCTCCAGGACTGACATCAGATTGTCAGGGGTATAAAAACAGGCAGCCAACGCCATTACATCAGTCTTTCTTGCCGAGGAGCCCAAAGCAGAAGTTGTTCACAAGTGCCAGTCGGCCACTACCTGAATTTTCATTTACGAATTGAATAATCCTGAAGTTTTCTAAAGCTAAGCACCACGTTGGGGATCCTTTTTTTCTTGCTCTAACCGATGTCAGAAAAAGTTGACAATTGTCTTGCCTGTGGAAAGCAAATACCTTGCAGAGATTTTGATTCTTACTGCATCACCTGTTTAGGCCAAGACCACGATGTTCCTCACTGTCAGTTTTGTGACTTGTTTAACGCCCAAACCATTCATCATCGGGCTCTTTTTGTCGCTAAATTCTTTCACTCTCGATTTCTGTATTCTGAAATGGCTTCGGCAAGCCATCCGACTACCGATATTCCAAAAAAATGTAAGGATAAAGACAGAGACAAACTGCATAGGTCCAAAGCTGCTAACGACATTTCCATTAAGCTAGTCACCAATCCGCCGGTACTAAGTGAGGTACTTTCACCGCCCCTGATGCCCACTTCAGTGGATTTGCAGGCCTCTACCTAGACCCATTCGGAGTCCGGTATGCCGCGAGACTCTTCTTTGACTATGGAACCTACGGATGTCTCTACCTTGGATGGGTCCGGAGCCGCTGTGCAGGCACCAGTTTCTGAGGCAGTTCTTCACTCAACTGATGTTTGACTCAAACCGCCGACTTCTTTTTTAACCAAAACTACCGAGTTTCTTAGGCCCAGAGTATGCACTACGCCTTGAAAACCGACGACTAAAGTGCATGTACCTGCTCCCATGCCACAAAAACAAATGCTCAAATGGCAGAAGACCTTATTATGCTGATTAGGGGAAGCCAGCCTTCCCCTGCTAAGAGAAAAAGAGACCAGTCCCCTACAGCTTCTACAGACCAGGTGTCCGATGACTCTGAGATTTCTGATTATGAAGACATGCCCTTATCTGCTTATGAGGATTCACATGCAGAGGAATCCATTCCCCCTGCCTCCCCTCCAGAGGATTTTTCTTTTGGCAAAACCTTGCATACCTTAAGAGAGCATTTCCACTGGGAATGCCAAGACTATCCTCAGTCCAAAAAGAGACTCAGAGAATTCCTAGGGTTGCCTCAGCACAGGCCTTTAGCAATACCCCCTGTCTTGGATGTTATTGATGATGTTTTTATGGAATCCAGTCTTACTACTGACACTTTACCTCCTGCCCCTAAGAAACCAGACAGGTACTACAGAGTATCTGACACACAAATTCCTTTTCAAGAATCCTACTGCTGACCCAGAGATCATTTCCCAGGTGCCTAAAGGTATCAAAGCAACTACAGCCAAGAATCCCACCCCTTCGGACAGGGATTCCAGAGCTTTGGACAGATGGGGTAAGAAGGTATATACCTCTGCAACTCTTGCTGTTAGGGCATTGAATTGTCAGTTTCACATGCTGAAGTACCAGCAGCTTATTATGGAACTTATTAAACAAAAAGTGGCAACCTGTAAAGACTGTGCAGAAAATAAAGAATTGCAGGAGCTTATGCACTCTGCAAGCCAAGTCAGTAAGCATACTTTGCAGTCTGACTTTGATGCCCTAGAAGCATCTTGCCGGGCAGCAGTCCGTACTGAGAAGACGTGCTTGGCTCAAGGACCAGACCTTGCCAGACCATGTCAAATCAAAGTTACTAGATGCTCCTTTGAACAAGGACAGTTTGTTTGGCACAAAAGCAGAAGAGGTTCTTAAAAAGATGGAAGAAAAAGCTAAGTCTATGCAAACTGTTAAAAAATTCTTACAAGTGCAACCCCCTAGATTCAGTAGGCATTGCCCTTCCAAACACTGGTCCTTTCCAGCCCCCTCCAGGCCTTCTCAAACCAGACTCAGGGGAAACAGACCAGCCAGACTACAGTCTCAGGGTATGCAGAGATCTAAGCAATGGAGTGCCCCCCACCCTAAAGCAGGAAGTGGTAAGCCACCTCCTTATGGAAAAAACTCACAATGACTTCTTTACTCCACTCCCCAGCCCTGCCCAATTGCTAAAAAATTGGATGTCCATCACACAGGACTGGTGGGTCCTCAACGTTGTATCCCAGGGGTACAAATTTTATTTCCATTCACTTCCAACCCTAAGCGGGTTTCCAGACCTTCCTCCAAACCAGCAGGCAGAGGCTCAAAGCCAAGTAGCTTCCCTGCTCAATATCAGAGGTATTCATCTGGTTCCAGTAGAACAGAGGGGTCAAGGATTCTACTCTAGACTCTTCCTGGTACCCAGGAAAGAGGGCTCTTGGCTCCCAATCCTGGATCTTTCAATTCTCAACACCTTCCTGGTCGTACCAAAATTCAAAATGCTTACCCTGCAACACCTTCTTCCTATGCTATCCAAGGATGCCTGGTTAGTCACCCTAGACTTAAAAGAAGCCTATCTGCACATTCCCATAAGGGAGTCATGCAGTAAGTATCTATATTTCAGGGCAGGATTTATGCATTAGCAGTTCTCTGCACTTCTCTTTGGCTTATTTACTGTGCCCAGAATTTTCACAAAATGCCTTACTCCAGCCATTGCATACTGCAGGCAAAGAAATATCCACATTTTCCTGTACTTGGACTACTGCCTGATTCAGGCAGACAGTCAGGAATTGCTGTTGCAACACCTCACATTTGTGAAGTACCTTCTCACTTCATTGGGGTACCCCATCAATGAAAAGAAATCAAAACTGGTACCCAGTCAAAAGATTGCATTCCTGGGAGCAAGCTTGGACATAACATCCCAAATGGCATTCCTCACTTCAGAAAAATAAGTCTGTCTGACAGCCTACTCCAAACAAATGGCCACCAGAACCCAGCTATCTGCAAGAAAAATACTGCAGGCCCTGTATACTGCTAATTCCATATGCAACACTGCATATGAGGAAACTTCAATGGTACTTAAAAAGTCTTTGGTGTCAACATTCTCAGGATCTGAAAACAGTCATTCCTATCATACCCTGTCTAAGGAGAGAGTTCCTTTGGTGGGCAGAAGCATGCTACCACAACAAGGGACTGCCCTTTTCTCAACCTCACACCACCCAGACCCTAACCACAGACGCATCAGACTATGCCTGGGGAGCACACATGGATGGCAAATGCATTCAGAGCCACTGGAGCCCAAGTCAAATTCATTTGCACATCAACCAAAAAGAGATGCTAGCTTTGCAGAATGCCCTGACAGCTTTCAGATTACAGGACAACTGCAAATAAAAACAGGCAACACTACAGTTATGTGGTACATCAACAAGCAGGGCAAACTCACTCCTACCAACTCTGCAGGTTAGCCATGGCCCTGAGGCACACGGCCTTGGATATGCAAGTCCATCTGCAAGCTCAACTCCTGCCAGGCAAACAAAACTCACTGGCAGATGACTTAAGCAGAAATCTCCTAGACCTACATGAGTGGCAATTGGAGCCCAGCACCTTCAACCTTCTGATTCAGAAATGGGGGAACCCAGAGGTGGATTTCTTTGCCTCCCCCTACGACTAGCAGCTCAGCAAATTCTGCACCAGGAATCCTCACAGCAAGGCCTGGAAAGTGGATGCCCTATCTTTTCAGCGGGAAAATCTCTCAATCTATTATAAAAGACAAATTAACTAGCCTGTCCCATCATATTGCTTGAACTATTTATAACAGAATGAATTAACTGCAGTTCATGCAGGTAGTTTCTTATACTTTACTTGTTGATGACCTCTACCATGTCTATATGATAATGTTTGATAACGTCTTACTTAAATTTTTAGTGTTGAAAGATCTAATACTAAAACTAGGAATTTTTCAATATGTATAGTTCTACTAACTTACATCAACAGAAACTCGGACAGTCAAAACATCAACCACAAAAAGTCGGTAAACTGAACATTGGCTGCACTCCCCCCAACCAGCTGCTAATTATATATACTAACTCTGAGACTGCTCATTTCCCAGGAAAAGGGAATATTCCCCTACCCAGGGATTGTTAATCTCACACACCTGTCGATCATCTTCATATGCCAATCAATCAGTTAAATAGATGCTGACCAACAAGCATTTCAACCAGTCTCTGGAGTTCCCTATATATATATATATATATATATATATATATATATATATATATATATATATATATATATATATATATATATATATATATATATGGATCTACGGATCTACTTTCAAAAATCAAAATACTGAAATCCCAAACTTCAGAATCTCAAGACCACAATGTCTAAACTCCTATATCCTGAATGTTTATAACATCAACACTCAGAATATCGAAACTACACAAGTAAAGCCTAACCTTCCTGCCCTACACTACTACAAAATAAAAACAAACAACTATCTACTTCTCTGAGCTAAGCAGGGGGCCAAGCCCCCCTGCACCTCCATACCACCTGCTAATTAAATATAGCAAGTCTGAAACCACACTATACCTAAGAAGACAGTAAATATACTGTTCAGCTCTGGATGTCCACACATCTACACTAACACTTAAAAATAATTCTTAAATGACCAATATATTCTTCTGTATACTCTCCAGTCCACATAGCACACTACTTACCTTTCCACTGAAACAACTAGAACATATACTCCAAACCTCGTACAACTACATACAAACCCAACAGAGCACTATCTCTGACCTTAGCCACCATACCTTTTAACTAAACAACTCTGTAACCTTAAAGAGATGCCATACCGTTTAACAGTATACTGCACAACTATTACCTTCCTTTTGGCATTTTGAGTGTCGATATTGTCAACATTCAGGATATCCGAGTTTAGACATTGTGGTCTTGCGATTGTGAATTTCAGGATTTCGGTATTTCGATATTTGAAAGCAGATCCATATATACATATGTGTGTATAAGAAAAAAGCATGATAAATGCGTAACACAGCACATTCCAAAAATAAGGAATAGGATCCCACTTACATTTAAGTCAAGTTTCTCCTGATTTTTATTCCCCTCTGGCAGCTTCTCGGTTCTATAAATAAGAATGAGAATAAAAACACAAGAAAAAGTAATAGCACTGAATCTGGGTAAGAACACCATTTTTCATGCCTCACAGTCCCTCATTTCAAATTGTCTCTCTTCTTGTTACTCCTGGAAGTGACTGTGTGCATGTTTGTTGCACATGAACAAAGTGTTCAAACCTGCAGCTTCTTGAATGTGCAGATTCCCCCCTTATGTTCTGCAGATTTGGAACAGGGATATAATTGCACTACTCTGATTCTGTACATGAATGGTTTAAACCTGCACTGCAGCTCTAATTATGATTAGTTTAAAGCATTAATGAAGCAGCTTGTTGAATAAGGTGCAAATGCTTAATTATGTGTGACTGGACTACAGAGGTACCTCATAAAAGATACCATACCAAATGAGTGAACGCCTTTAAATATTTAACGGTCTGACTCATACCTCACTTTCAGCATACATATTAACAGTGCCTCAACTAATGTCAAGGCATGGCCGTCTACTTGCAATAGAACACATGGACTTCCTAAAGCAAAAATAGCCAAGGGTCTCATTCTTCTCACATTTGTATCTACATTGTCATTGTTTGTGGACACAGCAGCCAAGTTACCAGGCAAGCTGCAAAGAATGAAAAAAAAAGTCTTCTGTTTTGTAACAAATGCTCTACATACAGAGCATCAGTGACATGCCTTCCTATTCTGTCAAGGAATAACCGAATACTTTCATTTTCAAAATATTAAGTTTGGGCCAATCTAGTTCTGTTTCCAGCACCCTACTTAAAATCTGTTGTGAATCTTTCAAATGCAGACATCAGTCTCTGAACAATCCAAATATCCCTACTCATACTCACCCACTCTTCAAAAACATTTATCACTTGTAGGTGATCTGTGATGGAACTCCCTTCCTTTTGAAAGTAAGACATGCACAAATGTAGTTAGATTTGCAAACGAAATCTTGCAAATGAGTTTTACACAAAGGCTTAGTATTTGTTTAGGTGCAATTACATGATTCAAATAGATTGCAGGCCTCAGTCTTTTTTTTTTTGATGGATAATCCTCTGTTTACGCTGTGTTGATTATTTTATACTTTCATAAAATTTGTCTTCTTAATACTGACAGTTATCAAGTGTAATTTATATTACAACCAAAATTGTTCATAGGTTGGTACTAGGCTATTGGCCCTAGGGCCTATACAAGTCTAGCCATAACCATTCCCTGGCTATTTCTTCCCGCACTATTTACTTCCCTGGACCCCTGTCTGACTGACATGATCCCCGGGGTGAATTTCCTTTCTCCCATCCAATCATCAAGGTTCCTTTTGAAGAGGGCCAAAGAGGCGCTCTGTTTGACATGTATGTGCAGTCTATTCCAGAGTCTGGGGAGTCTCTGGGTCAGGAACCTATCCCTCCAGCATGTTTTGTTTATTGTGATGACAAGATTTAGATCTCCGGAGTGTGTGGCTCTAAGGGATTGGGATTTCTTTAAGTGTAGCATGTCCAACAGCTCTGGGTTTGACATTGCCTTGTATGTTAAACAGAGATCACCTCGGAGTAGACGATATGCGACAGAGTATAGCTGGAGTTTTTTCAGGAAATCAGCATAGGGCATCTGCTTTGGGCCTGTGATTCTTTTAGTGAGGTATTTCTGTGGCCTTTCCAGTTGTTGCAGATGTCTTGAGAGGTACATACCAAATGGTACATTGTATTCTATAATGGGTCTAATGAAGGATGAGTACAGTGGGACAATGGCCTCCTTTTTTCTGGATGAAAAGCCCTTAGTGATGAGGTGGGCCACATAAAAGGATTTCCTGACTGTTGTGGCGATGTGGTTATCGAAGGTGAGACCACTGTCTACCTGTGTCCCAAAGTCTCTTATCACACTTTCGGTGTTTAGTGTACTGCCCCCTATGTGATAATTCATGGGTACATGTTTTTTCCCAAAGGGGAAAACTATACACTTCTTGGCACTGAGCTTGAGTCCATGGCTCTGGCACCAAGCATCTGTTTCTGTAAGGCCCTTTTGTATAATATCCACATCATTTGGGGATTCAGTAATGGCTCCCAGTTTGCAGTCATCTGTGAACTTTGTTAGCCAGAGTCCCTTAGTGTTGGCCTGTACTTCAGAGAAGTAGATGCCAAGCAAGAGCGGTCCCAGGACTGAACCCCGAGGTACTGCACTTGTCTGGAGCTGAATGTTTATCATTATTATCCCTTGCTTATGTTTTTTACTGTATGTGTATGATGATTTTTTTTATCAGCCTGAATTAAATAAAAACGTCATGACTGAAAAAGACCATAAGTGATCCAGTTTACCTGCTTGCAAAATAAAAAAAAATAGCTTTGTTAGGAGCTGAGGTTCCTGAATTGTGACAAAAACAGTACCATGACTTGTAGTATTTTATTTTGCATTTCGGCAGATCATATTCCCACTTGAAATGTTAATTATACACTAATGGACTCACAAACATGGCACTTATGAGTAAAGAAATTGTTTTTGAAATGCAGTTACTTAGAATAGATCTTTAACAATGCTATGCAAGGTGCAGACCCCAGTTAACAAAAAATAAAGTTGCTGCTCCTTATGTTTTGAAGCAAATGCTGCAGATGTGTTTTTCTTTTTGGGGCGGGCTAATGTTCCATCTGTAATTATATTTACTATAAACAATGTCCTTTGACATAGCTTTTTTTGTGTCCACACTTTGCATTCCACAAGCTGTTTGTTAAAAGTACTGTCCTTTAAGACAGTTTATGGTGAAGTGAAATGCTGTCTTCACGTGATAAAAATTACCTAGTGACACTTTGGGAATCCATTTTCTGAAAACATCTTACTTTCTGAGACAAGAATTAAAACACACTGGCCATTCCCACTTTTTTGCCACATGGAGGGATTATATTTAAAAGCCTCCATCATGTTGTGCAAATATTTCGCTGTTCCTACCTACACTATCAGTTATGTAATTAAAGAATACATGGGTCATGGTTATGTGTATTACGTTTATACTCAGAAGGTTTAAGTCTGACCTGACACTGAATGTATACAGCAAATATAGAACATGTGTCAAAATAAAGGGCTAATAAGCTGTTTATCTTATTGTTTCTAGACCGGTATATCATAGCGTCACAGGCATACAGCAGCAGAAAATGCTGTAGCGTGTTAGAACATATTACATGTTGCACTTAAGTACATCAGACTGCCAATGGCTTGTCAGTTTTGTCCACCATTGTTTTAGGCTCTAGTTATGTTCTTTTTTTAGCTTACTTCACTGTATTGTGGTTAGTTCTGCTTGAAGTACATGTCACAGATTAATCTGCAGGTTTATGACCCAGTACTAGGTTATTTAAAATTCTACTTTGGGATGAGATGTTTTTGAGGATCTTTTTGGTGGAGTATACACTTTGTGACTCAACATCTACATCACCATGCTGTATGTTGCATTGCCTGTGATAGGTCACCTAAGCCAGGACATGCCCCCCCCCCCCTGCAAAAATGTGAAAGAACACATTTTTAACTGTTAGTTTTTTTTTTGTTTTTTTTTTTTAATGTCCGATATTTCACATCAGTCATCTGGTCTTTGATGATCAGAGGTTCGATGTTGTGACTTTTCTGTCCTCAAATAGCATTTATGTTGTCAGCCATTCCTCAGCCCAATTTGATTTTTTAAACGTACTTTTCCATAGATTTGCAGGCTGAGTGTACCATGCATAAATCACAGAGGTAAAGGAAATGAGCTAGTCAGGGCATAAAAAATCTCATATTAATTTTTCCAGTGAAGACATAAATAATCCTGATCATTCTGTAACACTATCCACATCATTTTAACATAGGGCTTATTATTAATAAGTCAGAATTTAGCTGTAGTTATCTAGATCTCATTAATATTAATGCATAGGCCTTAATAGTGTTATTGCAGCATCTATTAATATTAATCGTTTGCTTTTAGTCATTTCCAGATGGCTTTCCTGTGTTTTATTTGGAAGTATAGTAATTCATTTTTAAGAGAGTTATGGAAGGCTGTTTCATTTTACAACATCTCATTAGAGACTTTCATATAGGGAATAACAAAACACTTGCTTTAAGAGCAGTTCATGAGGCTTTTAATGCATGAAGTCAGTTTGCAGGCTCAGTGTTTTTAATTTAGTTCTCCACCAAATGCAGGTTTTGATTATTGCTAAAGATGAAAATAATTTCTAAAGCTTTAAGCATCTCCAGAGATTTTTCTCTATAAGCAAAATGTTTAAGAAGGTCTTGTCCAGGTATAAGATTTACAGTTGCCACAGTACCTTGGGCAAACATAAAACTGTGTGTGTGTGTGTGTGTGTGTGTGTGTGTGTGTGTGTGTGTGTGTGTGTGTGTGTGTGTGTGTGTGTGTGTGTGTGTGTGTGTGTGTGTGTGTGTGTGTGTGTGTGTGTGTGTGTGTGTATCTTTCTATCTGTGTATGTATGTATATAATCTACATGTATATCTCTCTCTTCCTCTGTGGATATATGTAAGATAATTAATGTTGCAAAACATTTTAGCACTGATCAAAAAAAAAAAAAAAACATGCAAACCAAAAAGCTAACACTCAAACATGCATGCAGCAAGGCATAATTTTGTGCACACAAAACAAAAAACAGAGTGCCCCCAACACTACCTGCTAATTATTAGTACCAAGTTTGTAACTGCATAATAGTGAGGCAAGGGCATATCCTCTTCCCTATTATAACAGCGATCAGACACTAACACATTAATTAGCTGTCCTTTGATCAACCAAGATTTACAGTACTTACGTTAACCAAATGGATAGTCAAACTACATCAAGGGGCCTGTATATATATATATATATATATATATATATATATATATATATATATATATCCTCTCTAAATCTATATCTATCTATGTGTATACACACATATGTATGTTTGTGTGTGTGTGTGTAGTGTGTGTGTGTATGTGTGAATATATATGTTGACTTGAAAGGACAGAAAATTCACAGCATTGAACCTCTGATCATCGAAGACCAAATGATTGATATTGTGAAATATCGGATATAACCCCCCCAAAAAAAACTTACAGCTAAAAACATGTTCTTTCACATTTTTGCAAGGGGGGGTGTCAAGTCCCCCCTGCATCCCCCACACCCCCTGCTACATAAATGTACCAACTCCGAGATCACACTACAGTGAAGGGAATGGTAAATTTCCCATTCCACACTGTACAGCGATCTTATAGGTTCATAGGTTCATAGGTTTATACTAGGCTATCTGCCCTAAGGCATTTATAAGCCTAGCCCAAATTTTTGTGGCTTACGCCACCCCTTATATGAAAAAATACTGTGCCCATTAGTTTGTTGTGCCTCTGTCCAGCAGTGACACAGAGATGATTCCCGGGGTAAACCTACGATCTCCCATCCACAGGTCTAGATTTCTCTTGAACAGAGTCAGCGAGGTGCTCTGCCTCACATGGACCGGGATTCTATTCCACAGCATAGGGAGTCTCTGAGTGATAAATCTATTCCTCCAGCACGTCCTATTTATATTCGTGCTAAGGTTTAAGTCACTTGCTCTAGTGGTTTTGGTGGATTTGTATGTTTTGAGGTGGAGCATGTCCATTAATTCGGGTTGGACATGGCCTTGTATGTCAGGCACATGTCACCTCTGAGCAGACGGTATGCGACTGAATAGAGCTGGAGTTTCTTCAATCTGGCAGCATATGACAGATTTTGGAGTCCCTTTATCCTTTTGGTGAGGAACTTTTGGGGTCTCTCCAATTGCTGCAGATGTCGGGTGAGATACATCCCGAATGGGGCATTGTACTCGATCATTGGTCTGATAAGTGAAGAGTACAAGGGAACAATGACCTCACTAGATCTGGATGTGAATCCCTTCATGATCAGGTGGGCAATGTAGAAGATCTTTCTAACCACTTTAGCAACGTGAGTGTCAAAGAAAGCCCACTGTCAACCTGGGTCCCCAGGTCCCTGATAACCTCTTCTGTGCTTAGTGGATTGCCACCTATATGGTAGCTTGGGGTTACCTTGTTTTTCCCGAAGGGTATGACTATACATTTTTTGGCGTTTAACTTCAGGCCATGGCTCTGGCACCAGCTATCTGTTTCCGTGAGTCCCTTCTGAAGGATATCCGTGTCCGATGCACTTTCCACTATGGCCCAGTTTGCAGTCGTCTGCAAACTTTGTCAGCCAAAGTCCTCCCATGTTGGCCTGTACTTCTGAGAAGTAGATGCCAAACAATAGGGGCCAAGGACCGAGCCCTGTGGGACACCACTTGTGACCGGCTTGGAGTCTGACATAGCGCCAGCAACTCTAACCCTGTGGGTTCTGTCCTTAAGCCAGTTTGCAACCCATCTTGTGACATATGGGTTTACATTTAAGCTGGTAAGTTTTTCTACAATACCCGAGTGGGGTATTGTGTCGAAAGCCTTTGCAAGGTCAAGGTAGGCTGTATGGACTGCCTTTCCCTCATCAATGGCCTTGGTGACTGTTTCGAAGAAGTCGACCAAGTTCAAAAGGCATGATCTTCCCTTGACAAAGCCAAACTGGGTCGGAAGTTCAATATTTCACAGTTTTGATCATCTGGTCTTCACAGATTACAGGTTCAGTGTTGTGAAATTTCAATCCTTTGAAGTAGACCCATAAATATATACTATATATATTTACATTTTTTGTTACTTAGTTTCTTTTTTCACATATCTTAGAACTTTTCTGGAATATTTGAATCAAAGCTGGAGTTATGACTTGGTGTTCAACATATTTCCTTCAGAATAACTAATATAATGGGCACTACTGCCCATCAGCTAGAGAAAATAAACATTCTCTAATGACTAACTTTTTAAATCCAGATCACCTCAGGGGCTCCACATCTGTATGCCAAAATATAGGTCAAAAAAGCTAGAGTCCAGAAAGCAAAGTGATTGAATCAGATCTCATTAGGTGTGTTTTTTATGTTGGGGGTAAACCTCTGTGCTTCCTGATTTTATATAATGATTCCCAAGATGGAAACTGGCAAGTCTCAACTACAGTGCTCATATTCGATAAACCTGATTTTCAACAAATCTTTGCTACCTTCACACTCCTCAACTAAAGTATTGCTAGAATAGTTCCTACCTATAGTGACCCACCAACGCTTGGTTAAAAATACCTTACTACTATAATTTGAGTATGGGCTGACTCTGTTATGGCTGAATATACCGAATTTATCCTGTCAAATAAAAACAAAATTGTAACCTCTTAAAGCAATCAAAGTGGTTACCTATTTCAATCAGAGACAGATTACTCCTTAGCACATTGCCAGTTAAAATTCTTCAAGGAAGTTACTGCCCAAACTAAAAATAATTCTTTCCATTATGTTCCTCTTTAAGAAATAGTCAGAACATCTTTCCCATTGTAGTCCAACCAGAATTCAAACCTACAGTAAGGAAAAGGCCTTCTCAAGATTAAGACCAACACTATGACACTATGAATCCACCTCTTCACTGAAGTGAAAAATAACATAAAAATAATTTAAAACTTTACTAAATGTGCATCTACAGAATGAGGATAAATGCATCTGCTTTCTTGATAGTAGCTAAAATGATACAAAGAAACTATATAAATACATAAATAATTAAATCATATTATCATAGCTGTACTTTTATGGCAGCTATAGCTCTTTTTCAGAAGTTGATATTACTTCTCTGTGTATAATTTAGACTGTGTATATATAGATAGACAAATACATATTTTACTTTGTGTTACATTATGTAAATGTTTTTGTTCATTCTACATGATAATTGTTTTAGATTAAGCAATCACACTGCATATAGTTTTCTCTATACATATCAGTTGTTTATACAAAGCAGTGCTGCTATGTCATATTTTCTGCTCACTTGCAAGCATATAACATTGACTATTTTTATGACATTTGACATGCAATAAGAAATTTATCTGATTGTAATGTTTATATTGGCCATCAGTACCCAGGTAGTAACTGAAAACGTTCACCAGACCAGATTGCCTACCTGGTAAACAAATAAAATAAACAAACACCCAAGTTGACAGGGAAGAGTATCTGAATTTTCTCAGTGCCTTCTTCTGTTTTCTTTCCACTTCATCTCTGTTAAGTTCAGTTTACAGCATTTTAGTTTCTTCTTTCTGTGAAGCGTTATTAAACTGAAGATGTTTTTTTATAAAGTCATTAGCATCTTGTTCTGCCTTTAAAGATGATCTCTGTTTTGACCACATCCCAGTTAAAACAGGAAGGTATACAGATGGGATAATATCTTGTAGGGAATCTTATAGCTGTATGAACTCCACTGACTTGCAGCAGGGACTCGATGGCTGCCTGAACTAGTGCTCAAACTCGAATGTGAGTCTGCACACACAGTTGCCACAATGGCTGGACACAATGAACTCCATGTCACTGAACAGGTAAATATGGAAGGGAAATGGAGGGGGGGGGGTTAGGCCCAGGTAGGCTAGGGGATTTGAGTTTAACAGATGGGATTGAAAGGTTAGGGTTAGGGAGGGGAGGGGGATATTAGGCTTAAGGAGCAATTGGGAGTTGGAGAATAATTAGGCTTAGGGATGGGAGGGGAATTTCAGCCTTATTGTATGATCATTAGTTTAGATTTAGGGAATGGGTGTGTTTTTAGGGTTAGGGTCATGGTTCTGGGAGGAATAGTTAGCCATTAATAAGTATACAGGTATAACACTTGGGCAGTTATACCTTATCCAATAATTATGTAGTTCAGCCCAGTTTTAAAAAAAAATGCTGCTTTACCTGAATTATTTCAGTAGATTAGTCATCAAACAGTTTGACTGAAAGATTTTTTCCATGGTATTTATACTGTCCTTACCAACCATTCTTTAGTTTGGTTAGGATGTAGCAGTATTATACCTTGCCTAGGCACCGACTTTCCTTCTGGCTTTCCACTTTCAGTTCGGCTGTTAACTTCTTTGGGCCCAATCAACACGCGTAGCCCATTTTGTTCTCATTTACAAGTAACCCAACACTTTTTATGTTCTGACTTTTAGATCTATTCTTGGGATCATTTATTTTATTATTCAGTTTAATAATGTCTTTACAGTATGCAAGTGTCAAAGCATGTTTTTAAACTGTTCTTTCAAGCTTTTCATGTTTGTCAGAGTTTATTGTGATTTTCATTTTTTTAGCTATTCTCAGCAATGCATGCGGCCACATGTACCAAAAGAAATTAAATATTTTCCACATGGCTAACCGATTTTAGGAAAGCAGGAATACACTCTAATCTGTTGTCATCTCCTGAACTGCAATTCACAGACTGGGAAAGTGATTAACACATTGGTTTTATATCCTGGAAATTTAGCCCTGCAGAGGTGATCAAATATGTAAGTAAATTCAAAAAGCTGCAAAGAAAAGAGCTGAAGTGATATTGGGTTATATTGGTGTAGATATAAGCAGCAGAAGTGAGAGTGTTTTTGTAATGTTTTGCTTGAATAAGTAGGATATGAGACAAAGCATTGTAAGAGGGGGGGGGGGGTTATGGAAACCTTACCACTTTGTAGACAGAGAGAACTTGATTGTTCAGAGAAAGGTAATACAATGTTTCTGTGAGGCCAGCAAAACACATAATAAAACAGTCAAAAATACCTTTATTTGAAGGAAATCAATGGAGTATGGTGCCTGAGAGAAAGTGGTATTCATAAAACCGTATTCTTAACCATAAGATGAAGTTATATTAAACTGTAAGAATACAATAACCAAAAAAAATAGGTTTACTTATCACAGGCAGCTTGCAGCTGAGATCAGACTATCTATGCTTAAGATCCTTCAGTTAGTGCATGCATGTTCTCAGACCCACAGATGCTATGCTGATCTGTAGGGCAGGCTGTTTTATGGCTCAGCATTGAACCCCAAGATTTCCAGAGAGTCAGGCAACATTTCCGCATTAGCTGCATCTCTATTTTTTTATATTTACTTCACACACGTTATTCCATATACATTAACCCATATTACACTAATTCCTGACTACCTCATTAACAGACAGCGCCCCCTCCTGGCACTACAGTGTCTCATTTCTGGAAAAATGGCTCAGTAAAGTAAGGTGAGGAGTGGGGGTTGTGGTAAAGTTCAGTACAGCACAATGAGCAGCTTCATTAGTTCACTTTCTGAATTATAGTTCCATTCAGCAGAAGTTCTGGCAGGTAGGCCTTTCTTCAATTTTTCCATGTGTACTTTCTACTCGCTTTCTTCCTAACTTCTGTTCTAAAGGATAGAGGATATTAATGTCAAGCCTCCCCATAGCAGGTTACAAGCAGTACTGCAAGCACATTCCTACTGTGACACCAGAAGAGTATCCATTCCTGATTCTGGGAATGCTATGCCTTTTCTTAGATGTGATAAAAGACAGTAGAATATCAGTATTAAAATCTGATCTCCTGTAAAGCTATGTAAAAGCTCTTATCCTCAGGGGGAGTCTAAAATATTATATGCCTTATTTTCAGTGAAGTTCTCACTAGTAAGAACAGAAAAAAATCAGATGAACGTTTGTAGTGCTTCCAGAAAGATGCAGACCTCTCTCTGTGCATTGCATTGCACACCCTACCTTTGATGGCTGTGAGTAACAAATGAGCATCTGTACAACACCCATGTAGAAGGATTAGGCATATTCAAGTATCTGAAATGAAGGACATGGCCTTTGTTTTTGAGATATTTATAACCACGTGTTTGCCAGGTGATCAAGATGTATTCTTAACCAATCAGCACTCAGTAGTGTTTGTGTAGCTAAGAGTGGTTAGAGCCTAACAGAATAAGGTCATCTGTACAAGTGACCAATTGTCAATTAGGAAAATGAACAGTTAGGGTGCTGGTGTATAGTAAAATGCCAATGAGCCATACCCAGTAATGACATGGGTGGGTAATAGCAGTGTGCTAACAAATACCCTAGTACTGTACTTGAATTAATAGCTGTAAACCCACATAGTAGATGGTGGGATATTTAATGCCGCACGAGTCAGTATAAATGCAGTACATTCCCATTACAAATTCCTTTCATCCGCTTATATGATTTGCTTAAAAGTTTCAGTTTTGTGGTATAAATGCCTGTTGATATATCAGGAAGTCTGATGTCACAAGAACTGCACTGTGCCCTAGTATAGGAAAACAGCAGCAGATCCAGGAAAACTGGCCACCAACTCAGATGTTGTCACAGTGCATATGACCCTATTAAATAATACTGAAAGACAGTGGTTGCTCTGTCAAGAAATATAAGATGAAACTTCCTCATGCATGACTTTTGGATAAAGCTTTTATAAATCTGTCTGCAGCTATGACCTTGGTTTGATGAGGTGTCCATGTTCCCAGGTTGCTGTGAGGCACCCAACACAGCATTTTAGAATTTGTCAGGAGACAGGTTTGGAATGTAACACTGAAAGAAGATGTTGCATGTTGCAGTAATGTGAAACCTTGAATTCTTAAGGGACATGTCATGTCAAAATATGTCAGCAAAGTTGAAATTCAACACCCGTGGGGCCAAACAATATCAGCTTAGAGAAGGAACATGCAGATACTTAGCTGAGGAATCCTAATTTAATTTTTCAGAAACAGCTTTTAGTTACAAATAGTTGAAAAGGGCTTCTTGTAGCATCTATTATGAAAGTAATCATTTTACTCCTCTCTTCAGTATTACAGTTTACTATCACACAAAGGGAAGTTTAATTCTTAATTTCTTACTAAGCTATGTAAGTCCTACAAGCATTATTACTGAGGTGTTAACTAACTGTGTGGCTATCCATTTCTGTTAGTTCTGTAGATGTAACGTGTGTAATTCTTGTTCAAGAATAATATGTATGTTACTTCACAGGGCCCAAGTCATAACTGGAAAGGATCCTTGAACCAGTCTATTTTCCTGGTTACTAAATTAAATAAATGTGGTTCTGGCCAATAGGTAATGTACTCACATAGTCAGCACTGACAATGCTCTCTATATTGTTCTTAAAACTGCACACCATCTGAATATGTCATTGTCATACACTATGGATATATTACTAGCCTTCATGAAGCCTTTAGGATGATTGCCAAACTGAGGAGACAGCCCATGATATGCCTCTCTCTTATTAGAATACTAGTCTGTTAAAGAAATACAGGCATATAATACAGACACTATTTCTTTCTCTCTTTCTTTTTTAACAAAAGCAAATTGATTTGTCTTTCTGGTAAGTTATGGATTACCATACTACCTTAGATAATGTACGCAATCTTTATAGTCTCACTAGCATTTCATGGGCTTACTATACATTTAAAGATCTGCTATTTTAACTGTATATCATACAACGGTTGGTCTTTTCAGTCTTTAAACAAACTAAATTGACTATTAAAATTATAGCATGCTAGCTGATTTTCCAATAATTCTTGATTATCTCATTCACGAACTAGGCTGTCTGAAGTAATATCTCCCATTCCTGTTTAACAAAATGAAGTGTGTCACATCAAGCCTTACTTCATTCTAACAAGGCACTATTGTTCAAATCTTTTCTGCAGTTCTAAATTTTCACAAGTTTTATTTACTTTACCTCCATCCCTGTGCTCTGTAAGAATGCATCACTTTGACCTGGTGATTAGATTAAGTTTTCTTGAAAAGATGGCTTCTCTTCTTTTCTTCTCACCTGTTCATATATTATAGATGATTTTGCTTGTTGCATCCGTCTGAACACTCTTATTGTTTACCTTGGTATGATTGCTGAATTATTAGTCTCTCCTGCCATCAGTTCAAGTAGTAATCTTCAGCGTATAGTGCATTAAACATTTTATCATTAATAAATCCTTTCCAGCATTTATCAGCTCTGTGATAGTTCTTTGGCTTAATAAGATAGTGAAGGGGACTGACTTATGCTTGAACCTTCTTCACACTGAGAATTGGAGTGGTGAGAGATGAAGTGCCTCAAGAGGACCATTCGCTGATTTCCAAACCTGCAGGATAACAATCACCATGGCTACTGCTTGTGTTCTTTTCCATCATGTTTTTTACAGTCTGAATAGTTCTCTCTCTCTACTTGTTATTGTCTTTTTGTTAGCTCCCTGAAACTGAGCATGAGCCGGCACCATCTCCTCTCATTGTTGAAAATGTCTAGGGGACCCAACTTTCCCTTTCCTGGGCTCAAAGTGACCCACTTCTGGGGCTGGTGAGGTGACTGAAAATACTGGTGCAGCATGTCACTGCTGTCTGGGAGCACACCCTAACCCCACAACCTCTCACAACCTTGTGAACCTCACAATAGCTGCCTTTGGAGGTGCACATGCAATGTCCCAACCAAGCAGTATAGTACTCACAGTGTAGAGTTCAATAGGCTGTTAATGTTGCTATTGCATTATGCTTTTGCTAACTCCTCCACCTCCTCGGGATGGGCAAGCTAGTATTGACTGCTCACTTCCATCCTCCCCTGCCTGGGCCATCCAGCACCCATGTATGTAGCTGAACACGGGTCATTTGGAGAGTGCAGTCAGGGCTTTATCCTACTGCATGATGGGGCTGGGTATACTTATAATGCCTTGCAGTTATATGTTTAACTTCTTACTCTTTTTCAATACTTTTAAACACTTTTCTAGTACATTGCTGACAATTGTTTTATATAACAGCATCTGGTGTACCTTGCCTTAAAATATACACTTCAGTACACTAAGAATCACTGTACTTTTAGCCCCTGACAGCTTAATCACTTTGCAATATTAAGAGTACTAATCTGCATGTGCAGAGATACATCGCTTCTTTGAAATAAAACAAAATGTGTGCCCAGTGTGCACAATGGTCATTCTACTACATGTGCCCACTGTGCATGATGCTCATTCTACATGTATGCTCACTGTGCATGATGCTCACTCGACTACCTGTGCCCACTGTGCACGATGCTCTTTCTGCTATGTGTGCACACTGTGCATGATGCTCATTCTACTACGTGTGCCCACTGTGCACGATGCTCATTCTACTACATGTGCGCCCACTGTGCACGATGCTCATTCTACATCTGTGCCCACTGTGCACGATGCTCATTCTACTACATGTGCACCCACTGTGCATGATGGTCATTCTATTACATGTGAGCCCATTGTGCATGATGCTCATTCTACTACATTTGTGCCCACTGTGCACGATACTCATTCTGCTATGTGTGCACACTGTGCACGATGATCATTCTACTACATTTGTACCCACTGTGCATGATGGTCATTCTGTTACATGTGAGCTCATTGTGCATGATGCTCATTCTACTACATTTGTGCCCACTGTGCATGATGCTCATTCTACTACATGTGTGCACACTGTGCATGATGCTCATTCTACTACATGTGTGCCCACTGTGCACGATGCTCATTCTACTACATGTGTGCCCACTGTCATTGATGCTCATTCTACTACGTGTGCCCACTGTACACGATGCTCATTCTACTACGTGTGCCCACTGTGCACAATGGTCATTCTACTTCTTTGTATGTAACCATTTCTTTTTTGTATTGCGATTAATGCATCATACCTTATAGCTAGACCTCATTATAAGGAACATTCCTTATTTTGTGTCTTAAAAATTCCTTGTTTCATGCTGTTCCACACTGAAGGGATCTCTCACATTTTTACTGTTAAGGATCTTTTTCGTAAATACCTGGGTGTAAAATACTGCTTCATTTTAATTCATCAACAGACCTGTTTATAAGTACCAGTTCATCGTTATTAGCAATGCAGTGATCTTCCTAGTTAGTTAATGTTGTAATTGAACAGTGTCCTTTGCTAAAGATTTGCTGTATGCTTTTGCTACAAATAGTGGATGCATTGCAATGTGCTATGTGCTAATAATGCAGTTACTATATGATAAAAATGGTGTAGTACTTAATGACCAAGTCTGCAGAAAAACAAAATAGTAATCTTTACTTAGAAAAGTTGAAATCCAGGGTATTCCTTAAAATTGTGATTACGAGAGCTTTTGATCTCTTAAATTAAGATGATGAGCAAATATTCACAACCACAGTGCTAACCAGTTTATGACAAATTATTTCCTAGAATAATACAATTTCCCCTTCTACCAGAGAAAATATCAGTTCATTGGTGAATTTAAACCTTCATCATTTCCTGTAAATACAGCTCTAAGAGATATTTTGGAAACACACGGAACATTTTAAAAATGAGCAGCTAAATTTCATTAGTTGTCATTTTTTTTCTGAAAAATGTAAAAAACTTTTTTTTGAATACCTTAAACATTTTATGTGTGTATATATATATATATATATATATATATATATATATATTTTTTTTTTTTTTTTTTTTTTTTGCTTTGGCCAGTACCATCTGATAAGGTAACAGGCCCCAAACCATAGCATAGAACTCTATTACTATAACTGCAAAGTGTCAGAAATCAAACTAACAAAAAAACGCTAGAGGGAAACTTAGGAATAAGAATGTTAGTGTTTTAATATTTAAGTGCTTTTGCCACTTAGAATAAATGATCTCATCTAATGGAGACATTTTTTCTAAGTGACAAAAGTATTTAACCATAAAGTTTTCTTTCCTAAACTTCCTTTGTAGCTCCTATATCATGACCTTGACTGTAAAACAATACTGTTTCCATAGGCGCTGAAGCTAACTGGACCTGTCCTTGTACTTTCAGACAATGCATTATGATGCATTTAGTAAACAGGATATATAAACTGAACATTTAATTACTGAAGCATTCATTAAAAAAAAAGAAAAAAAGAAAAAAAACTTCTGAAATTAGTGGATTCAGAGAGAAAAGGGAATTACTACATTCCATAAGAAAACAATCAATCTGGTTTTCACACTTTTGTATGAACTCTGCCTTGAAGGATGAACAACTTTGATTATGTTTTGTTTTTATATTGTTTGTATGGCATAACAGACTTTGTTGGCTTCTTAACACTTTTTGAAATGCCTAAGTATCTTCAAGATGGAGCAGTACATTGCTCTGATATTTATTTACAAACAGAATTTGCTTGCTAGAAAAAAGGCCTCTTTGGCATAGCTACATTACTTAAGGATGCCAGTGGCATTATAACACCTCATTTGATGAATTTCAGTCTGTCAGCAGACATGGAAAATCCACTGGTAAATAGGAGTGGAAGTGTTTAATTTCATGTATCAGTTTGCTAGTCTCTCTCTCTTGCCAGAATTATATCACGTGAAAATGTTCCCTACAGACTTGTAAACAAGAAGAAGCTACTTCACTTAGACTTTCTTAATAAGTGGTACTTTTATAATGATGTTTCTGAAATAATTTACTAAATCTAGTTTATTTAAGGGCTCTGGTGTTGTAAAACTGTGTGTCATTTATGTCATTTATGAATGTAGACAGAACTTTCTGAAGTTAAGGACAAAAACAACAAAAAATGGTCTGTGATTCTAGCAAGCTGCTAATTACCAGCACACACTGAGCTTCAAACTGCAACTGAAAATGAAGAAAATTATTTGTGACATGACAATATCCTTGAAGTTTCATAAATGATTATTGACACTGCACACACCCCCATTTGTTTCCTACTGATTGTGTTCTCTAACAGCTTGCTCTTTGGAGGACCAGCCACACCTTTACCCCACCAAAGTTGAGAGTCTTATCAGCAAATTCTAAGCAATACCATATTATATCTTGTCAGAAAAAAAAAGTTCCCAAAAACTTTATTAAGTAATTCTGTAGTGTTCTCTGAGAGTATGTCACACCTTATTAATTTTATTTTTCTACTTTCTTTGAAGTGCATTGCACAGTTGCTGATCTCTGCTCTTGTTCTCAGGGTAACTGGATAGTTACTTTTTCAGTAGGCAAAAGCATAATTGTAAGGTCATCCGGCCAAAGGACCTCTAGTAATGGCATGATAGTCATCTTGGCAGGGTTAGCAATCCTTCTACCTCCATGTTGTTTTAGAAAGCCTAGAGTTGAACTCCAAGAATGTTATATGAACTCATGTCATCTTGGACTTCACTGCATCAGGCTGGAGTTATGATACTAGTTTAGCATAAGATATTCCTTGCTAACTGCAGCTGATACCATTTCTTCCCTAAAGTAATGGCTTTAGAGATATCAAATAAAAGAATGAATTGTACTGACCAAAAATGACTGTGCACAAATATAGTCAGTAACTGTTTGGCAGGCAGAAATGAAACAGAACTAGAAGACTTCTGTGGTCCTAAAGTAATATCTTTTAGATGTGAGGAAAATTCCTAGGCATTTTAAATGAGAAAAATACTATGTACTTATTTAACCTTAAAGCATGCCAGATACTATTACTGTTACCCTGATTCGTTTTTTTGTTGCTGTTTCTTTTCAACACTCTAGACATGCATGTATTACAAATTGTTCAGTTAATGACTTAGGTGATTAATTTTGGAGGCTTGTAGTAATTTACTTCAAGTCATGTGTATATTTTTTCTCATAAATTTATGGCATTACATTTGTTCAGAATTGCGGTATATATTGACAGAAGTACTTTTAAAGGATTTTGAGCTTGTTAATATGATTTTTCAAAAAGGCAGTACAGAACCATTTATTGTGCTCTGCATTTGTCCCTTTTTTCTAATGTGAACTTAAGAACGCACTGGAGTTACTGCTTTTTAATAAATTGTGCTTAGTGGCAATAGCCAATTAAACCTAACATCTGTTAAATGTATACCTACACTTAATGCAAACTATACCACAAAATGAATAGCAGACAACTGTATCCACTAGGACAATACAGTAAAATCAGAGCACATTTTTAATTATTTAAACTTTGTATGTATATTATTTTAGAAGGGAAATATTTGTAAATAGAAAGTGGACAGCTTTTTCTTGCCAGTAATACATTTCTAAAATTATGATAATGCATTCTTCTATCATGGTAATAATATGTTGTTGACTTTTGTCTGCATTTGTACATCAGGAAATGACATTGTCCATTCTAACAGAACATTTTGTATTTCCAATGACTAGATCGTCAGTTTCATGGAAATAATTAAAAGCATTCTTTTTTAGAAGAAGTCTGGAAACGATTTGTCCAGCTGACTGCATGCAATGAGCCCATATGGCTGATGAGACAGCCCACCTTTGATAGTTCTCATTTGTTGGCTCAAATAGCAGGTCACAGAAGGGTCATAACTGTGAGACGGAGGAATGGTGAATAAGAAAAATCTTTTTCTCATAACCTCTGGGATAGCAAAGCAATCTTGCTCCTGTCACACGCTTAATATTCAGTTTAGGAAGCCATCTTAAACAATTTGTGGAGATTTTTCTACTGCACAACTTTCTGTTCACCCTTTGCACAGTCCAACAGAACATTTGCATTCTGTAACTTGAAGAATGTTGCTGCTTTTCCCCTTGGATTTTAATCAGACCTATAGTATTGCATAGGGGTGCATTTTGTGAGATGAGGTATAGTTTTCAGATCAGTGTAGGGAAGTGGGCAAGGTGGAGCTTCAATCCTAATTTACCCCTCATTTATATACAATATAGCAAGGAGACAGTCACTGGGGCTCAGAAGGGTTACTCAGCACTAACTCTGGCAGTGGCCATTTCCCATTCAGAGACAGCCCTACTGCAGTGCTTTACCTCACAGGGGTGCAGTGCCACAAGTGGTCGTCTCCAGCCTGTCCGTAATACTGATGAGCCATTCTCTTTGATCAGCCTGTGTTAATTAACTATGTGCTCTCCCCTAAGGTAGCTCAGCAAGCCAAAGTTAATGAACTTGGCCAAAAGTTCACACTCATCCATTACTTACAATGGGTGAGATTGCATTAGAGGTAAGTACTGGGGAGTTTAATGGATGGGCAGTGGTAGTGCTGGGCATAAGTGTATGTGTATATCTGTGGCTGCATGTGTGAGAGTATGCAGAGGGATGATAGGTCCCAGGTGTGTGTGTGTGTGTGTGTGTGTGTGTGTGTGTGTGTGTGTGTGTGTGTGTGAGATCAGGGGATTTTTACTGTGAATGTGTATGTGGGGAGTTGTTGTCATACCCCTAAACTTCCTTTGGCTAATGAGAAAATCATACAATATTTTTGAGGGGTGGGACACTAGACACAAGGAAATCTTATTGTACAATAAAGCCACTTAAACGTTTGATAGAACAACAGATTTTGCAGCTCAGAGGCCGTATGAGCAGGTGGGAGCAATGTACATCAGGGATCCTTTTTGTCTAGTACTCTAATTCACTTAATAGGTTAGTAAAGCAATGGTTTGCAGCCGGAAGGATGTGGGGGAGTGACACTAGACACTTGGGAGTTAAACTTGTAAAAAGGGATCCCTGTACCTTCATGCCTTCATAACACAAGATAGCTCATCAGTCCTCTGTGCTACTATTAAACACTATAAATATTCTCTAAAGTTACTTAAAACACAAATTTTAAAACAAAGAAAAAAGCTTGAAAACTGGTACACTTCACCCAAAAAGCAGTCACCACCAGTCCCATGTTCAGTGATCCACACTTAGAGAGTAGGGACTGCTGCTTTGCATATTTTCTGACCTTTAATAATTGTGACACTCTTAACAGTTGGCATTATTTTTACTTATTGATTTATTTATTTTTCATTTAAATTGCATTAATGTTTGGCATTATTGTCTGTGAGTTTCCGGGACTAGAGCAGGAGCAAAATCTAGGGCAGTTATGAAGGATGGGAATCGGTGCATTTGGGAGTGGGCCACCATAACTGTAAACCACCATACCTGTAAATAGCCAAGCTGCAGACTTTCAGTCAAACCTAGGAGCAGAACTTGGTGACAGCAGTGAGACTTTGTCAAACTTAGGTTGAGTTAGTAGAGCAACAGCTATAGCATCATAATTAACTTTTTAAACAGTAAGAAAAACTAACCTCAAATGTTTAACATTACTGACTGACTGTAATCATCTCTGGTTTATGAGGAGATGGGAAAAACTAACAGGATGTATTTGGGATGTTCTATCATCTCCAGGACAGATAACAGATGTGTGTGTGTGTGTCTGTGTGTGTGTCTATGTGTGTGTGTGTGTGTGTGTGTGTGTGTGTGTGTGTGCTTGTATACACATTTTTGTGTCTGTATATTTGAATTTGAGCATCTGTGTGTGTGTATGTTTGTGTGTGTGTGTGTACTTGTGTGTGTGTGTGTGTGTGTGTGTGTGTGTTCATATGTGCACGTGTGCATCTGTTTATTTGTTTGAGTGTGTGTGCATGTATACACATTTTTGTATCTGTGTATTTGAATGTGTGCATTTGTGTGTGTGTGTGTGTGTGTGTGTGTGTGTGTGTGTGTGTGTGTGTGTGTGTGTGTGTGTGTGTGTGGGTGTATTTGGCTGGACACTGCATTTTAAGAATATAGCTGATCTTATAATTCTTCTGTTTGAAAAAAAAAACATTTCTAAAGTAAATTAATTTACAGTTCTGATCTGCTTTTTATCTGTGAAACCATAAAGAAAACAAATATGATGATTCCATCTTGTTAACCTCCTTCTGTCCATCTCTATCTTCCTTAGTCTCCATCTACATCCCATTCCAGACCCTCCGTACTTCTAACCAACAATTACTTGATATCTACCACCCAAAAAGGTCAGTAGGAAAACTACTCTATAAACACTCCCTTGCCCAGGCTTGAAACAAACTTCCCCTTGACTTATGTTCACTCTCCCACACCTCATACTTTAAAAATGAAATAAAAGCTTATTTTCTCAATTCCAGGACCTAACCTTGCCATGACCCAACCTAGTCTTCCTTCCCTTTATATACCCTCAAAAGGACCATACTTAGTACCTCATTACATCTCTCTCTCCAATGTGTCTACTATGCATTTGCATAATTTTATACAAACAACATTTTTTATTGTTGACCTATTGAACTATGTCAATGTAAATTTATGTTACTAAGCTTCCTTTTAGCGCAACTTTAACTTTATGCATGTAACCCAGCATATGTGAATCATTTTGCTATAACTGCTATTATATCAATATTGTTTAAAATTGTACTTGTTTAAAAATGTACTACTGGTGCTTTTCTCCTCGGGTCTCTACTGAAAATGGGCCACAAGCCCAGTTGGACAAACCCAGTTAACAAATGTCAATAAATAAATAAAATAAATTGTTAAGCAAAAATGACTATTTTTTTAAGAAGTGGAAAATAATACATGTCATGCTATCCTCTTTTTTTATATCTTGTATCCTAAGCATTTGAACTCTCTGCTATTGACATTAACAGAAATCTCCATACTAGGTTACTGAACACTCTTGTAAAATAAAATCTCCTCAGTACTATGTTGAGTTAACAGCAAAACCACACAGTAGAAAATGTTGTCAGTAGGTGGAAATACTTGTATTACATATCCCTGAGCCTTTGCTGAAAAAGAACATGTGTCCAGTTGGACTTTCCCAGTAAACAAATGTAAGATAAATCTTCCTTTCCTACTGAACAGCACACTACTTGATTCCATTGAAGTCCATATAAAGACTGAAGGGAGAATCCAACAGTGCCTTGTAACAAACAGCAGAAAGACCACTCATAACCCTGTGTAGATAATTACATCCCAATTCTAGTATGACTAAATCTGAAGTCACCAAGCCTCAGGTAAGGAAACCTATTTAAAATCTGGATAAAATTTTAAATACCTAAGGCAACACATTGTCAACCAAGGTCCATATAGTCAAAGCATAGCCTTGACTATGTGGACCAAAGCACAGCTTTGACTATATGGACCAAAGCACAGCTTTGACTATATGGACCAAAGCATAACATTGACTATATGGACCAAAGCTATGCTTTTCCCATTTGTAGCATATGGCTATAAGAGTTGGACTGTAAGCAAGACATGAGTGCAGCAAATGCAATCATTTTGAACTGTTGTGTTGGAGAAAACTTTTGAAAATTCAAGGGGTTTCAAGGAGATCTAATTAGCCAATACTTAATTAAACCTCTGATAGCCACAAATTCAAACTACTGCTACAATACTGTTTCACTAATCACTGGCTATGCTCTTGCTCATCATTAGGCTAATTTCTCCCAGTGCATCTCTCTTCCTTTATTTATAGCACAATCCTTCTCATTCACTTTCATCCCCTTCTTTTCCCGAGTTAACATCCACATTCCTTTTCTCCTCTTCCTTTTTCGTCCCAAGCTAACATCTTTCAATCTTTCTCTCTTCCTACCCTACAAAATAAAAAGATAGAGAGAATAAATGCTATACTATGTAGTATTTTCTGCTAATTCTATACTGTATCCTATACTGTACTTTACACATAAAATTGTAAATCACTTTTGTCTCAGTTTTTCTGTTGTGCTTTGTATAACTTCTCTACTGTCATTGATTGTCAATACCGTGGAGCTTTTCTCCCCGGGTCTCACTGAAAATGGGCTCTTTCCCCAGTCAGACACTACCCGGTGAACAAATGTAAATAAAAATAAATAAATAAACACAGACTGTAAACTGAAAGGCCTGACAGTTAAACTAAAATGCAAATTCTTTGGCCACGTAAGGCGAAGGCAGGACTTGCTGGGTGGTAGGAAAGACTAAAAGTAAAAGAAAAAGGAAATGGCAGAGTCTGGTACTTATAAATATTATTCCTGAAGTAATGAATATGAATTTACAAGAACTTAGACAAGCATTTGTCAACAGAAAGGCCTGGTGTACTAAAGTCGTTCAGGTCACAAAGAGTCAAGTTTCACTAAATGACACAGAGTGTTTGACGCGATTCCTATTTGTTTCTTCTAGCAGCTATTTTAAAGTTTGTATTTAATCCTCCATATTAAGAACGTACTGAATTGTATGAAGATGTTTGAGTATATGAACCAGTTTTATACACTAGCTGTATAGCAACAATAAGTCAAAAAGTGTATATGCCACGGCTTTTTGTACTTACTACCATTCTGTGTAGTTACACTACCACTAACTGAATACACAGAATATTACTATGAGGTTAGAGCATATGTGCAAGGTCAGTCTGTGGCTGAAAGGTAGCGGAAATTAGCCAACAAAAAGATAAAGTAGTTGTGTGAGCAGAATATTGGTAGAAAATGAGATGGACCTGCTCATTCATAATAAAAAAGACATTTGTCATGTCTGTCAGGATGATTTATAGATTGTAGATTTGCAGCACAAAGAGATGGTTTTATTGATCATATATAGTATGATTTCAGAAGACAGTGTGCGTGAACTTTTTGAAGGGAATATTTGCAAAACTGCTTACTATAGAAACCTTTATGTCCAAGTATTTCCATACTTTATACAATTTATATGTGTAAGAAAGTAGTGTTTGTTTCAAAACAGTGTAGTAATGTTCAGATATTGTAGCACTTGACAAATTCAGAATGGTTATTAGAAAAGTAGCAACAATTTTAATTGATTTTTATGAAATATTACAAAAGATCAAAGGTACAGTAACTTTTTACATAAAAACACGTGATAGTGATCCTTGGTTGAAAAGGGTGAACAGAATACATTTTTGTGAAAAAATGGTACAAAGAGAGAATGAAGAAATTTGGACATATTTGTGTAAGCAATTAAGTTTACAAGTCTTTCAAGTGACCTGCATCTGGTTAGAAAAACAAACCAACAAAAGAGGAAAACAGTGCTCAAGCTCATGCCCTGATTTCATTAGGTGATGTGTGTGGACATCAGAACTGTAACTATTATGTGCCGGAGCATGGACAAGGCTTAAATACTGCATTGGGTGAAGCAGGAAGGCCTAGACAGTAAAACTGTCAAACATGGGCACAAATTTAAAATAGAAGAACATTTAGAGTTTACTAATGTTTTTGATGTTACATGGGAGGAATGCAAAACCTGTTGAAAAGTAAAAATGGCGTCATATAGTCAATAAAATTCCATCTGATGAAAGAGCTCAAATGATGCTGCATGTAATATGTGTGAAAACTTAGACAGATGAGTTTGTTAGCACTAGCTAAAGCATCTGAAAAGTCTTTCAAATAATTTGTAGAGATTTTATAGAAGTATGTGAACTGGAAACATGATAATAACAGAATATTTTATTTTCCTCATATGAAATCAAATGAGGTAGCAAAAAATTTAAAATAAATTGCTGAGCAGAATGGTCTGCAAATTTGAAACGAGTCATATATGTTCAGTGAGATCTTAGCAGTAGTAAAATAATTAGTTGTGCTGCAATACTCTAAAGCTGTCACAAGTGTATTTATTGGCTATATTGGGTAGCCCAAAGTTAACTCGTTTCATCCCGCTTTTGCTGCTGGAGAACATCAGCTGCAATAACAGCACAAACTCTTACTTTGTAATAAATCTGGTCAGAGCTAAATGGAGTTAAGCAATTTATGCCCAAACATAGCCACTCAGCTACAAATAGGCAAGGTGAAAGATTTTCTAAGAATGTTCCAGAAATGCTATATAACTATGAGCTACTGTTGTAAGCCCCTAAAACTCAAAATATGTACTTTTGTCTTTACTTACTGCAACTCTATACATATAACCATCAACACTATGGGTAGTAGTATTATTTTTAAATAAAAATAATTGTTCCATTTCAGATTTTGTGAAGCCAGATGCATATAGTTGAGCACCAAAAGTATATTTTCAACTTATTGATGACTTGTCCCTCAGATGATTTAATATAGATGTTCACAGACAACATAACTGGAAATATGACAATTGTGTCATTGTTTCAAGAGCTTATCACCTGATGTATAGTGTTTGTGAGGCTCTCAGTATGGGTAGAGCATGTGTAAATTGGTTAAAAATTGTCATCAATCACATGGCCCAGATCTAAATCTACACAAGATGGTTGTAAAATCTGCTGATAGTGAAGAAGCTAAGATTATTGTAATTACATGTTCAGTTTCTGAGTTTAGTTCTCCTTGTCCAAAAGTGTGGCCTATCAATCGCAGGCCATTTATAAATAGTATTGAATAACACAATTTGCTACTGCTTTAAAAAAATGTAAAAAAAAAAATCCTGAAATGACAGGGTTGAGAAAAACATTTTTTAACAAAATAAGTAAACAAAAACCATAGGAAATATGTTATTTTTATTTTTTTTTAATTTAAAGAATGATACATATATTTGCAAAATAAATAATTTAAGATGTGTACAATATGGTGCGTGTGGCACATGCCTGGTTACAACACTTCTGATGAGCATAATTATATATTCTTCTTCTTCTTTCAGCTGCTCCCGTTAGGGGTCGCCACAGCAGATCAACTGTTTCCATTTTTTCTTGTCCTCTGCATCTTGCTCTGTCACACCAACCACCTGCATGTCCTCTCTCACCACATCCATAAAGCTTATCTTAGACCTTCCTCTTTTTCTGTTACCTGGCAGCTTCATCCTTAGCATCTTTTTCCAATACACTCTGCATCCCTCCTCAGCACATGTCCAAACCAATGTAATCTTGCCTCTCAGGCTTTGTCTCCAAACCTTCCAACCTGGGCTGACCCTCTAATATACTTATTCCTAATCCTGTCCATCCTTGTCACACCCAGTGCAAATCTTAACATCTTCAGCTCTTCCACATCAAGCTCTGACTCCTGCCTTTTTGTCAATGCCACTGTCTCCAACCCGTATAACATAGCTGGTCTCACTACCCTCTTGTAGACCTTCCCTTTCACTCTTATTGGTACTCGTCTGTCACAAATCACTCCTGACACTCTTCTCCACCCACACCATCCTGCCTGCACTCTCTTCTTTACCTCTCTTCCACACTCACCATATGATGCACAATTATATAGGTAATATAAGTATACTATAGTTGAGATGAGCAGTATCACTCATCCCTTGGCAGCAGGAAACCAAAGCCCTGCAGGGTATATGAAGACACCTTTAACTGAAGAAAGATGGATGATCACAAGCATTTCTAGTGGAAGATGGCTGACCAGATTTGGGAGGATAACAGATTAAATCTTTAATGATGAGTGTTTCAAGAAGGTTGAGGCCAACCAGGTTTATATACCAGCCATGATATGAATTGTTGGCCACAGACGGATGGAGGGATGCATGGCTAAAACCATCACTTACTGATGAGAGACCACAATGCAGGAGGTACAGCAAACAGGACAGACTACATCAAATTGTGTATTTCTTATCTCTGTTCTAATCCTGGAAGGGGGGGGGGGGTTGACAGAGATGTTAACACTGAGTATCTGAGAAGTATCTTAAGAGACTACATGTCCTCAGTGAGAGGAATCATTCACAGAATTTTACTGAAATTACACTTGCTATTTAAATGAATGGTAAAAAGTCACTATTGCCAGTCAAACCAAGCATTCACAGCAGTGTGTCTATGCAGTGCAAGCTGTTTGGTAAAACTAAAGTAATAGTCATACTTAAACAGAATAATTCATGAGGTTCACCAAAGTTATTTTAGAGGCAGTAGTAGCAATTATTGATGGATAATGTGCACTTCTGAGAAAGTCATTTGAAATGCATTATATTAAATAATGACTTAATACTTGTAATATTTGTTTCTCTCTCTTGGTTAAAAAATAAAGGTGAGCTGACCCTGTGAGCGTGTATTCAAATGCATGTATATTGACTGGAAACATCTGTTGTATATTGACTGGAAACATCTGTTGTAAAGCACCAGCAATAACTAAAGGAATGTATATTACAGCTCTAACCCTTATCAGTTATTATTTATCAGTGACCTAATACTCCACCAAATAACCTACAGTTGTGAGGGCAACCAGTGTATGTGTATGTATGTGTTGGTGTTTGTCCATTATGTGATGTGCTGGTGTCTCACTTAGAAATAAGTGCATGTTTTATGTTCAGTACTTATTCTGAGAGAGCCTGACTCTCCTCGGCTCCTCAGCAGAATAAATCAATTATCAGAAAATGAAAGAAAAATTTAATGAGCATGATGCTGGACTAATTAGACAGCACGTTACATCTTTTTTAGCATGTGCAGTGTGAATGTCTCTTCTTTGTGTGGTTAGCCTTCTTCATTCTAGTGTTTGGCATCTCCTACATTTAAAGTGCACCCTTGTTTTGATGTTTTTGTTCATTCCTCAAAATCTGCTTGTTATTGTTGCACATGAACCTTCTGTATCAGCCCTTCAAAGCTTCATTGTGTTCTTATTGAAACATGCACCGTATCATCATTTAGGGGGTCTTACCAAGTCCCAAAAATGACACATCAGAATAAAGCAGTGGTGCTTTTTCTGCAGTGCATCATCTCTTTTGTTATTCTTATCAAGTAGCCTTATTAAAAATATACAACCTTGGTTGACTAGTAGTCCAGATTTGGAGTAACATCACTCAACATCACCTCCAAGGGTGCCTCATTCCAGCAACTGACCTAATTGTCACAACCCTTTCCCTGCATCATATTGGCTGTACACTTTCTCCTTTTCCCAAAGATCCACTGAATGTGTATACTGAATGTCAGGTGCCACCCGTGCTCAATTCCAAATCCCAAAAACATAGATGTCTGCATGTAGGCTAAAATCAGAAAAAAAGTGTCAAAAAGACAACACAGTTCAATGATTTTTTAAGTAGTTTAATCTATTTAGTCCTATGTGGGTTTGTTGTCCAAAGACATGAAGATGAGTACAATGCCTTTTTCTAATAATATACCTTCATATTAGTGAAAGTATATTATTAGAAGCTGGGTTATAAACAGGGCTGCGTCATGTCATGATAGTTAAAATCTGAGTTAAATTTTTATTTCATTGCTTCTGCACAGACCTGCATTGTTTATCATACCACAGAAGGTTATTCTGCATCGTTAGTCAACTTCATGCAGATTTAATAAATTCCACAAAATGATTGTTACTTTGATGAGGCCTTGGAAAGATTTACATAGTGTCAAAAACAACTTTTTTTTTTACTTTTTGGTGTTGACAAAGTCTATTAAAGTGCTTTTTACTGTGTTTTTACAAATGACTTTTTGGGAGCTCAAACTTTTACCAGTTTGTGCTGCTTGGTTTCCCTGAGAAAGAGGCACCATTTTCGGGTGACCATGGATAAATTACTGGTACCATGGTTGATCATTCTTCCAGCCACAAAAAAAAAAAAAGAAAAAAGAAAAACATTAAGCAAACAGCCTTTGCCTCCATAGAAGGCTAGCAATATTCCTCAGCTGGAGGGGGTGAATCTGCTGTGGCCAACGCTGGTTTCCCAGCCCACTCGTCCTTTACCCTTTGGTGTAACACCAAAACCACTATCGACTTGGTGTTAGTCACATCCTCTGTGACTCTTGGCATCCTCTCTTTTATCAAGGGAAAGCTACTCTTGTCAATCCTGTGAGAAGGGGCAGGGAAGACCTTCCTGTTTAGTCAGAATATTGTTCCCATATCTTTGGGAAGCTGCAGCTGCCAATAACAGTCCTGTTGGCCCCAATTTTCCTGTCAAAAAGAAACAGAAAACTAAAGATGTTCATGTCCTGCTCAAATTTCCTTGGGAAGGAATAGTTTATTAAGTCTGGTTCCAGGTCTAATTCAAGCTTCAGATCTTTCTTATAAGGTGGTTTCTGGAAAACTTCAAGGGATTCCTCTTTTTCTGAAGAGATTCTTTGATTCCAAATCTGGGCAGAAAGATGTAAGGACAGATGCAAGGTTTTCTCCTCAGATTTCAGATTCGGAGTCAGAGGAGAAAATGGTATCTGATTCTCTGTGTGATGGACTATCTTTCATAGACTATTTCCAGAATATGCCAGTGTTTTCAGTGGAAAAACACTAAAGTTTCTCAATACCTCAGAAAATTCTCTGAGCTGAAACAAATGTAATTCCCTAGACCGTCTCCTATTCCTCCTGTGCTGTCTGCATTGGAGGGTATGTCACTGCCTGCAATTTCCCTGATAGTTAGCCCGCTTTCCCCTAAAAAAAAAATAGGTTGTATAAGGTTCATTAATCTTTAAAGTATTGTATACACTCATCCCAAACCTCATCTGGCAGCTATAGCTTTAGTTAATCCTACTTCTGGGAAACATTCATTTAATTCCGCTCCTTCCTTTCAGACAAGGATGGCAAAATGATAATTATGGGAAAAAAGTGAATGCTTTGCAACTTGGGTTTTCAGAATTTTGAGTTGTCAGGCTCATATACTAAAGTCTATTATGACTAATTTTGAAAATATGAGGAATGTTTTGTCTGATGTTTCTTCTTATGAGGAAAAATCTGCTTTGAATGATTTGATTTCTTCCATTTCACAAATCACAACTCATTGTTTAAAGTGTGTATATGACTCTGTTGATACTTCTAAGGTTATTGCCACTGATACTATATCAAGGAGGTTTGCCTAGCTGCATTCTCAGAACTTCCCAGAATATGTAAAACATGAGATTTTAAATTATCATTTAGATAAAGAGTGAGTTTTTGGACCCTCTGGGGTAGATTTTATCAAAAATGTGATAAGAGGGTAAGCTGATTCATGGAATTTCTCAAAATTTTCACCCCTTGTTTTCTAAATTTCCAAGGATACCCGCTCATCCAATTTTAGCAAGAAACATAAACAGTTGTAGCAAAATGCTGAGGGTTCAAAATAACTGCACCCCCCCCCCCCAAAAAAAAAGGACAGTCTAACAAGTCAGAATGTCTGCTTAAGGAGCCATGTCCCCCACCTAGCAGGCCCCTTATCCCTTTCACCAAGTCTGAATCTCTATTTTTCTCTTTGGCAACAGATAGTTTCAGATATATAAGTTATGAAGATTATTCAACAAGCTTACAAATGGTGGTGGAAGGAAATTCTTTCCTTTCAAGGTGTAATTCCTCATTCACCAGACTCCTCTATTTCCCTTGTACTTCAAAATGTGTTCCCTCAGGGAGTAATAGAGCAAGTCCCTCTATCCCTGTTTGGAAAGGGTTTTACTCAAGGTTGATTTTGGTGCCAAAGAAAGAAAATTCCTACAGATCAGTTCTGGATCTTTCTTTCCTAAACAAATTTGAGGCGATGTCCAAGTTCAAAATGCGGTCACTACACAACCTGTTACCCCTTTTTCCTCATTTAAGTTTTGCAGTTGCACATAATTTAAAAGATGTTTTACATCACTTTCCTATTCATTCAGTCTTTAGGCATTTCTTAAGGTTTTGTGTGTCTAGAGCACATTATCAAGTTATCTGCCTTCCCCTTTTGATTGTCCATTGCACCAAGAGTGTACACAAAGTATCTTACTCCAGTTATAGCTCATTGCTAGCTACAGGGTATCTACATGTTTACATATTTATATCACTTATCACTTTCCATTGTCTTTTTCAAAGTTTCAAGAGTCTCTCGCTCTCTCCCTGTCTCTTGGGTGAGAGTTCTCTTACACAAGGTGGGATTCCAAGAGAACATTCAAATGATTATTATCATTTATGCCATCACACAGGATTGTGTCCATTGGGTATCTTTTTATTGCCTAATAAAGCCATCAAAACATTATTTTGTTTTCTTCTGTTGCTTCACCTGTTTGTTATTTTGTTGTTTCCTTAGGTATCTGCTGGACACCTCAGTTCAAAGAGCCTTCTTCCAAAGGAAAAAAATAGATCTATGTCAACATTTATTTGGTTTCAACTCAGACTCCAATCTCTGTAAGGGAGTACCTCAGAATTTTGATTCTCATGGCATCTATGATTCTCGTGATACCCCTAGCAAGACTCCACATGACAAAGTTACAATGGTATCTGAAGTTTTTGTGATCCCAGCACTGATGCCCATTATCTTTTCAAATTCCTGTTTTGGGATTTGTCAGAAGAGAAACCACTTGATGGAGACATCAAGTATCCTTAAATCCAGATCCCCATCAGCTTCAAAGCAGTCATTCACCACAGATACTTTGCTTTGGCAGCAGTGTTAGGAGACATAAAAATGCAAGAGCATAAATAAAAAAGAGATGCTTGCTATAATCCAGGCACTCAACTTTTTGAATCATCTTTGGTCCCTTGGACCTTTTGAAGTTGTTACAGACAATATACCACAGTCATGTAGTACATCAGCAGTCATGGAGGAACCAAATTTTTGTCCCTATGATCATGTTAGCTTTGGGATATAACTTTACAGCACAATCTCACTCTACAGGCATCCTACATCCTGTTAGAGCAAAATTGTGTGGCTGGACAAAGGCAGACCCTCATGATTGAAAACCAGATCAGGGGGTCTTCTAAGACTTGATCAGTCTGTGGGGAATTCCTCAAGCTGACCTCTTTTCCTCCTTTCTGAACAGTCTTCTGCCAAAATTCTGCTCCAGGGCTCCATGGAAGAATTGCTGGAAGACAGATGCGTTTTCCTTTCCTTTGGACAGGAATGTTCCCGTATGCTTTTCCACCCCTTCCTCTGATACCGAGTGTACTTCTGGCGAGTCAGAAGAATCCCACAAGATCACTGTGGTGACATCCTCATGCCCAGATAAAAGTGGTTCTCCCCTTCTTCTAGAAATGGCCACAGGAAATTAAGCACATGCTCCCTCATAAAATGGATCTACTCACAGAAGAACAGGAATGTTTAATGCATCCCAACCCCAATCAACTTCAACTGGCTACCTGTGCGATAGGGTCTTAATTCCATTTAGGCACCTGTTTTCTGCAGATGTGCAGCAGGTACTAATGGAAACAAGAACATTTGCTAAAGAAAATCATATATTAGCAAAGGGAAAAGGTTTTCTTGGTAGAGCCAACAACATAACCAGCACCCTCTCAGGACTAGTGTTTCTCTGGTTTTACAATATTTGTTTGAGTTACTATCCTGTTCTGTTTCTTATTCCTCCATCAAGGTTGACTTGTCAACCATTTCAGCAAGTCTGACCAGGGATCTCCTGTTTCAATATACTCTAATGTGAAAATGTTTTTGAAAGGGATTTTGCATAACAGGCATCCAAAAAAAATCCAGTGGTGCCTCTTTCCATCTTAATTTTGTGTTAGAGAAGCTAATACGCTAATACTTGCTCCAGCTTGTCAGGCTGATCTTATGTTTCTGCAAATGGAAAACTGTTTTACATATCGCTGTGACCTCTGCAGGAAGACTGTGTTGCAAGCTGTTGCAACTCAATCTCATTCTCCACAAAGGCAGAGTGTCATTGAGGACTATTTATTTTTTATGCCTAAAATGGTATCTGCACTTACTTTAAGCCAGAATACCCATTTCCTATATTCATTCAAGAAGCCAGAAATGAGGGAGAAAGCACGCTCCATACCTTGAATGTACACAGACAACTCGGGTACTATCTTGATATAAAAAAATCTTTGAGATATTTGTTTATATTTTTCATTTTTTTTGAAGGTAAGAAGATTCAACCTGTATCAAAACAGACTATTTCCAAATGGATGTCTCATGATATTGCCTTTTGTTATTCTCACCACAATAAAACTAATCTAGGCAGAGTCAAGGCTCACTCTATCAGGGCCTTGGCTTCATCTATGGCATTTTAGAAAGGGTTGGATTCTAAAAGTATTGCAGAAGGAGAAACTTGGTCCTCTGTATATACTTTTACAAAGCAACATAAGTTCATTCCTTCTCTATGTTCAGATCAAGCTTTGCTAGGACCATTCACCAGGGGCTCTTAGATCCTTCCGTTTCCGCCTCCTAAATGTCATTATCTATGGTAATCTACCCATATAGCTAAGGCTACTGCAGCAGTGATCAGTACAATGAACATAGCACAGTTGTGTAAGTAAACATATCATAACAGTAGATGCTTGAATCTGCTGCAGTAGCCACTCCCACCCCACCCCTCCACTCCTCTTAGTTTTTGAGTGTATTATTTTGCCAGGGTATAGACGTATACATAAACAGATAGATAGATAGACAGACAGACAGACAGCTAGATAGATATAGATAAATACATAGACAGACAGATAGATATAGATAAATACATAGATAGAAAGACATATAGATGGATTTACTCCTAGCTATGTCCTATCAGGACCCAGCCTCCCTGTGTCAGTAGGCATGAAAGCTTTGAAGGGCTTGTTGTGCAAACCTATCTTTTACGACAGCTTGGCTTGAGCTGCCTAATAGTTTGGGTGTGTTGAAGGTGCCCTAAATCTTTGGAAGTTAGCCGGCTGTTATATCCTTGGCTGTATATAACCCATATTGCTTAGGCTAATGAAGCAGTGATCATTCAAACATGTATTGTTAAGGTAAGGTTACTTTTACAACTGTACTTTCTTTCTACATATGTATCAGTCTGCTTTGTCATTTCTTTCCTTATATTTACTCAGGTTAATGTTTGGATATTTTTTTCCATATTGCTTTTTTGTAGAAGTTGGGTATATTGTTTCTGATAAGGAGGCTGAATGGAAGATTGTATAACCAAATATTCGAGAATTAAGAATGCATAACTTGGTCATTGTCACTAAGAAATGATATAATGATACATATAACAAGTGGTCATATTGGGCGATGCAATTCTGTTCTTATTTGAAGTCAGACTGTATAAAAGTGTTGCCATTTCATTGCTAATGCCATGAATGTGGCCATACCTATCAACTGTCTCTGATTTGTAGAATCTCTCTGATTTTGCCTCATATTTTTGTCCTGTCCCTCCTAAAGTTTTTGATTTTCTGGTATATCGTTGAAAATTACAGCCAATCAATAATGCCAGGCACTAAAGTTTCATACTCATAATTTTTCAGAAAATAAATATTAATGCAAAACCTGTTGTTCTGTTGACTAGTAATATCTGACAGTTGCCCATGATTTTGTTCCTTTGCCCTATTATTTCTGGCTTTTTCCAGAATTCTAGAGCAAAGAAGTTGAGATGTATGAATGTGGATATGTTTCACAACCCAGCAGTAAAACTTGGGAGTACTAATTCCATGTAGTAATATTCATTCTCTAATATTATTCATTGCTGTGACATTTGTAACATTCTCAGCACTCCTTAACAGAAGGGGGCATTATGAAGTTTTCAGCCTCCTTAGTGCATAGACTGCTGTCCTTGAACCACTAATGGGGATGAGTCACCCACTTTGTCAACCTGTTAGCACTATTCCTGATGCAAGTATGGGCCTGGACAATGGGGAGCCCAAAATAGCTGAGAATACTCTAAGGATGCCAGTTTTTGAAAATAATTGGTTAGAATAGCAATGCAAGCAGAGGTAGATACTCTGGAAAAATATTAATTAGCTTAAATCGGTGACATGATAAGGGCAGAAGTCAAGCTTTTCCCTGTACATCTTGTGGTCCTTAGTGGTACAAGGAACATCCATAGCAAAATACAGTCCAGCTACCAAGAACATATTTTTAGGATTCATGATTATTTACTAATAGTTTTTTGTCCAACAGATAAAACTAAAAAAAAAAAAAAAAATCACTGAAAACCATTTTTAGTGGAGTACTTTCTTTTTTGCAGGGGTTGGAGGACAACCTCACCAAACACCTTCTCTAACTTATATATACCAACTCCATGGCCACACAACAGTAGAGACAGGGCAACATCTTCCATTCACTGAAAAGTACTTTCAGTAACAAAGCAGTTACAAGGAGTGAGGAAATGGGAAAGTTTTGTTTCTGTTTTATAGAACTACAATTTCAAGTTAACACTAATGCTTTCTGCAACAGAAAGCTGCAGATGCAGAAAGCATTAGTGTTAACTTGAAATTGTAGTTCTATAAAACAAAACTTTCCCATTTCCTCACTCCAACTGTCTTAAACTCTTCTGAAAACAACACTCAGCAGAAACACTGAAAAATAAAACTCTAGAAATCATATTAAGCACAGGAATTTTTTACCTTTATTGCGGAAAAAATATAGAACTAAAAAATTGAAATGTGTGCTCGTGACAAGCTTTGTTTGTCCAATTGACAACATTGTAACTGCTTTGTTACTGAAAGTACTTTTCAGTGAATGGAAGATGTTGTCCTGTCTCTACTGTTGTGTGGCCATGGGGTTGGTATATATAAGTTAGAGAAGGTGTTTGGTGAGGTTGTCCTCCAACCCCTGCAAAAAAGAAAGTACTCCACCATAACAAAGCAGGCTGGTGTTGATGCCTGTTGCAGCAGCTCTCTGGCTATTCCATTGTGATGATTAACTCAGTAAATCATAGCACATGCTAGACATGGAAAACCATTATGACATCATGTCACTGGTTCATGATGCCTACTGACCAGTATGTATATTGCAACGCTTGTCAAAGATGGGGCATAACAGTCACAGAAAAAAAGTTGTACTGTATAAAACCCATCACGTTATTTTGCACACAATACCTACAAAGCCTGTACTTCTACATTTCCATTTTGGGCAAGCAGCCACTAGGTTACAACTGAAAAAAAAAAAACTGGCACTGGCAAATTCTTGTTTAGATTGATTGATGGCTTTCCTTCCCTGCTTCCATGTCTCTCCTTTTTTGCAGCTAAAAGCGCTACATTCTGTTACAGAGCTGATTTATGCTAGCTGCTTCTCTATGTTCCAGACACCATGAGTCTAGTCCAGTTAACAAAGATGTTGAAGGTTGTCCACAAAGATGTAGTTAAAGCAGGGATTCTGCCAAGTGATCTTTGTTGAATACAGCCATCTGTTATATTAAATCTTCATTCAGAAATTACAGCACTGTAGTTTAGTAGCAAGAAAATATTTTTATGTCTGATGGGATTTAAAAAACGTGTAATTGTTAGCTGTTATTGTAAGTGTCCAATGTATACCGCAGCTCTGTAATAATCATAATTAATAAAAACAACTCAAATATTAAGAGAGTATTACAGATGAAAATAATTGTTGAAAAATCTGATGAGACAGGAAAGTATTATATCAGATGTCAAAAAGTGTGTGCTTGGCGCAACCAGCACTAAAACCTGTGCAGTATGTTGGAATTTTTGGGTTTGAATCCCAAATGAGAGCTAATATTTTCCTTTCATTTATATGATTCTAACAGTGTGTGTGTGTGTGTGTGTGTGTGTGTGTGTGTGTGTGTGTGTGTGTGTGTGTGTGTGTGTGTGTGTGTGTGTGTGTGTGTGTGTGTGTGTGTGTGTGTGTGTGTGTGTGTGTGTGTGTGTGTGTGTGTGTGTGTGTGCACGTGTGCCCAGGTGTGCAATTTCACCTGGGTCACCATGCTGAGGGTTTCCTAGCTGAAAGGGAGTCTCAACATCTGTCTGCCTAGAGGCTCTTGTTGGTCCAGTAGCAGTAACACCAACACGGTATGCCGCAGTACTTGGGTTTGAGTCCCAGTTGAGATCTAATGTTATCCCTTCACTTCAATGCTTCTAAAAGTGCCTAAGCAGCTTTAAACATGAATATTGCTTTATAGAATGGAACATATGAAAAAGTATTATAGGACTATAGCACTCTTGCACATAGTTTGCATTTCTCTTTTTAGGTTAAGATTTTTAATTGTAATGTTCAAACACTTTTAATGGTTGTATTCACTGTGAATATATTGGTGATGAATGTCTATCATTCTGATGTACAAATATTAATATCAAAAGTAAAGGAAAATAAAAATATTAGAAAAAAGTGCCTAAGCAGAGGGCTTTCTTTTATTGTGTGTGTGTGTGTGTGTGTGTGTGTGTGTGTGTGTGTGTGTGTGTGTGTGTGTGTTTATAATCAAACTTGGCTCATGAAATTTTTGAGTATGGTCAGTCAGCCTGCACAATTCTCTGATCTTTCAGGATTATTCCTCCCGATTTCCCTTTCCTCTTCACTTCTGCCTGACTTCTTTATGGAGATAATGTAAATGTTATAAATATTCAAAATTCTAATAAAATTGAATTCATTCTTTGAACTGTTTCATTTTGTTGTTAGTCAAATGTTGTACACACCTGATGCGAACTTCAGTTTAATAATGCATATCATATTTCTGTAAAATTTTCATGATGTATCTAGATTTCTATGTTTGTAAATTCTGTGCTGAAACAGGGTCCATCTGCATCAGCATACAACCACAGTTAACAAAATTGATGGAGGGGAGATCTGCTCCCATTTCTTAGAAAGATAGAGGCAGACAGTAATGCTCAAACTAACACCCCCCACATAACCTCTAGAAACTTCTTAACTAACATACTCCCTCCTTATAAATGTCCATAATACATAGGGACACAATTGGGTTTGATTGCATGGCTAGGCTTTTAAAGGCCCTGGTGGTCGTTAGCCTAGTATATACCAATAAATCTATGAGATTAGTGGGTAGAAATATAGATAAATTAGATAGACAGATATTTAGGTAGATAGATAGATAGATAGATAGATAGATAGATAGATAGATAGATAGATAGATAGATAGATAGATAGATACTAGAGCTGATGTGTATAAATAAATGATTTATGCATGGTAGTAACAGTCCTGAAATGATTCTCTTTAACCAACCAATATGCCAGGATAAGTCCCAGTATGCATTAATATCAGCTGCTCCCCCAGGACACCACCGCAAAAATATATTTTCAAAGGAGGCGCAATGCTACAGAAATTAAACCCATATTGTGCTTGCAGCAATTGCATTGCAGTTTCAGTGCAGAGTGACCCCTGCTACACCCCATCTTGTGACAAATGTCAAGCCAGATGTCTGCCTATATGCTATATAATCCCAGCAGCATTAAAATTAGCTGCATGTGTAACTTACTTCATGAATTCTCTACCAAGCAATGCCACAGAGTGCTGGTCAAGAACTTTACAAACTTCATTAGGTGGCAGATCACTAAGTACATTGGTGATTTAGTATCCATCTGATACTACGTTGCCTAAAGCTGCTGTTTTTGTCTCACTATCAGTGACATTAAATAAGCTAAAAATTGTGGAAAAGATGCTTGCTACCTTGGTCAAAATATAGTTGTTGATTTCCTTGGATTAATAATCCTCTGAAATGAAAGAATGAAATGACACCTGAGCCCCCCACTGCAAAATAACATAAGGTACTTCAGAAGGAATCCTCCATCTCATATGTTACCAATATGCATGATGGCACTGACAGTACTGGGCACTTTTGTAAAAAAAAAGTTCTCAATTGTTTTTGTCCATAAAGTTCTGTCTCATATAATCTTCCCAGTTTGTTCTTTCTTTCATTCTTTCTTTCTTTTCTCCTTTTTCCTGTGCCACTAGTGTTGTTATGAAATCCATTGCACATATTTTGTCAGAGTTTCTTCTTTTAGCCGCTGTTCTAACTATATAACATATTCTAGGGTGTGACTGTAATACAGGATTTGAGCTTTACACTTTGCTTTTATAACACCATGTCGATTTTTGATCTTTGAGTATTTTGCTACTCACAGTTCTTCTGCTACATCAAATACTTGTTCCCCAAAAATACCTAATTTTGTTAATCACACCCAAAAAATACTCACTGTTTAGACCATAGTTTCTGCACTGAACACAGTGGTTGGAATTTTTCCACCTTACTTTCTGTCCGATGTCCCAATTTCTTTATCCAAATTGTTTCCTCTGTTATTCTCTGATGCACTTCCAACACTTTGACATCTACGTCCTTGGCTACTTTAGTAAAGATCTCTCTATATATTTTAATCTTTATTCTTCATTCACCCCTTCCTTCCCATAAGTCTTGGATTATTTTCAGCCATCTTGCTTCTTGTACTTACAAGAATTGTCGTTTTTTTCATTTGTTAAAATGCTTCTTAATTGTTTCACAGGTTTGTTTTGATAGCCCTTTAGTTTTGTACCTCTAAAACAAAATAGAAATAACTATTATTTTTTTTTTACGAATATTATCTGCAGCATGGTTTAGAACCACGTTTTTAACATTTACTTAATTTTAAGTAAGTAGAAAAGACGGCAAATTAAGTTTGATTCTGATTGTGTAAAATGTTCCTGCTTTACCTTCTGTAACATTCCCATTAAAGAAAACTTTGACTGATGCTACCACATTAAATGGAGACATTCGTCTCTGTAAATCCTTTATTTTTTATATATTTTGTTGTAGTTCCAAAACTCTTACACACACATCCAGTTTATGTCCACCTCGTGTACTGAGATGGTTGGAAATTGTCAAGCTGAATTAATGTCCTACCACAGCCAATGTCTGTAGCCTACCTTGGTGTGGGCCATCAGTCTGGGATATGTCGTAGTGTTGCCACTTGCCAGGTGGAGGTTTCACCTCTCCAAATGGATGTGCTGTTCAGCTCATGAGGGCTAATCATGCTCCAGTGTATGGAACTGGAACAGCTGAGGAAGGCAATCGTACTGTGACCAGCTACACAGTGGATAAAAGTGTGCAGGTGGAGGTACAACTCATTTTGTGATGAAATGCCTTTCCATAGGTCAATGCTTGATACAAGGGGTGTGTCTTCCTTCACTTTTAGCTGTTCCCTTGATCTCTCAGCCACTACCAGGCAATAGGTAACAGCCAGTCATTCCTCATGTCCCTACACCTCTGCCCCAAACATATCTGACCGTGATTTTATTTTCATATTTATTAAACTTAAGTCTGGGAGACTAAGGCCTGTTAAACCAGTGTTCAGTGCCACTTAAAGAGAGTCTTACTGACAAAGTTGGCATATTCACATACCGGTCTATTATAAGACGTTTTTCCATAAAATGTAGTAATGAGTAATTTTTCTTTTTTAACATGATCCAAGACAGACTTTATTTAGACTTAAAAAGTGTTTCTGTGACTTATCCCTACATACTCACCAAGGAAATAATTTTGTATGCTGGTTCACTAAAGACATATGAACAATGGTCTGTCATGGTTGCTGCTGAAATGCTGAGGAGAAGATTATTTTTAGAATAATTTGGTAGTGAGACCTACACAGTGAATGGTATACTGCCTCTATTAACACTGATACTAGAAATAAGTGCAGATAAGAGGAAAAAAAGGTGGGATAGAAATAGAAAGTGAGATAGTATAGCAACAGGATGCAAGTGCTGTTAAGAATGAAATATGTATATATATATATATATATATATATATATATATATATATATATATATATATGGATCTAGGACGTTTGTTCGAAACATCAAACGTCTAAATCCATTAAGCAAGAGCATACGTACGTGAAAGTGCTTTTCACCGAAGAAACACTTTCGCGTAAGTATGCCTGTTGCCAAGGCCTTACTATGGTGTGGATAAGGGAAATTCCCTTTGCCCCACTGTAGTGCGGTTTCGGAGGGAGAAAGGGAGGTGTGGGGGGGCAACAAAATGTAAATGTAGTTTTTTTTTATTTTTTATTAACACGCTTTAACGAAAGTGCTTTTTCAGTTAAAGCGCTTTCATTAAAGTGTATTTGGTGGTTATGGATTCAAACATTTGATCACTTGATCAAATCTCCTAGATCCATATACACACACACATATATATATATATATATATATATATGTATATAAATATATATATATATATATATATGTATATATATATATATATATATATACACACACACACACACACACACACATATATATATATATATATATATATATATATATATATATATAGTTTTTTTTATTCACAGTGGCCAATTAAAACATTAAATAATGAGATCTCAGTAATTGTGAAAGAAGCAAAATTCTGGATGCATGACTGTTAACTGCATAACCTGCTGACATTAGAAATCTGTTTGCCTTTTCTCTGAGTTTCTAAAATCACAGAAGGTATAACAAATTATTAACAGGCATACTGTATAAAAGTGACTTACTGAATAACATAATTTATGCCAGACATCTGCTGTCATGTCAAAGCAGCTGCATATCTGCCTGCAGCCCTATGAAGGTCTTCCTAGATAACATTGAAATATCATATATTTCCTTTCTTTATTTGCAAAGTTAAACTCTTATGGCATACCTTAAAGGTGACAGTATAGTTATATTCTGATATTTTCCAACGTACTGCACATTCAATCCTCAGTAAAAATCATGCTGCCATTTTGGTGTTATATTTTCCTGCTGTTATTTCTCCAGTGAATGTTTATGACACAGAATATTGCAGTAGGAATTATTCTCATGCCATACTAACATGAACTTATTGTCATAGCTAAGGGGACAGTTTTACAAACACTGAGACTTAAGTTGTGCAGATGTAAGGTTGCCAAGTTCTTTATTAAAAATGTGTTATATAGTGGTTAAACCTGGTTCTAGTTGTTCAGAATGAGATACCAGTTGTATATGGCATACACACACGCACACATGCACATACACATTTCTATTGAAAGATTGCTCTGTCTTCTGCTGTGCAGGGAGATCAGATATACTTCTCCCCAGTTCTGCGGCATTGTGTCACAGAGGTGGTATAGGATTCACAAGTCTAATGCCTGCAAAATGCCTAATACATTTTCTATGTATTCCGTAAACTCCCCATACCAAGGATAGTTAGTGCTACACAAACCTTCTTTTCCACTGGGATAGGCAGTTTAATCACCCCTGATTTAACTCCATGAGAGAATGTCATGTCTATTAGCATGTGTACCACATTGTAATGGTTGATTATGTCCCAGTCATGGAGGTGATGGTATGTCACTGTCTGATGGACTCATCTGCTAGGTGGAGGTTGACGCCTTGCAACACTGGTTTCCAAGGTGGCTAACAGATGTCGATCAGCTAAAGCCGATGCTGCACCTCCTATCTTAGTAGAACACATGCTTGCTTACTAAAAAGTGAAGGTACTCAAATAATCTGATTGTTGTTGTGTTATTCATCAGGCTAATTTTCTTTAATTTTCTGAATTGTGCCACCATGTTTGATTTTGTCATTTGCATGCTCAATGGCTCTCATGTGCAAACTGATATTGTTTTGCATGCCATTAAACAGTCATCTGCAGGTAATGCATGCAGTGCTATTTTCCTGCTAACAAGGTCACACCAAGTATATAACTATTTCTCTGAATTGTGCCTTCCCTGTTCTTTATTGCTCATCATGCTGGTTTGCCTAACACTGTGTGTTTCTGGCTGCACCCCTTGGTGTGTGTGTGTTTGGATGCAAAGTCAGTACACAAAATACGCATTGTATTCATCTTTATATTTCTCTGTGTAGTTATTGAACATTGTTATTTGTAATATACTTCTCAATTCATGCAGCTTTTCTTTGCTGGTTAACACAATTTGCATTTTGAATTACTCAAATTCTATCTGTTTTTAAGTTTAAAATTACAGCTGTTTTTCATAAAATTAGGCCTGATACACTCAAAAGGGAAGCAAAACTGTAACAGTAATTTATTTAAGAACAAAATGAGTTTTGTTGTTTAGGCTATTTTTTAAAGCTGTAGATACCTTAATGTTTTCAGGGAATAATATTGTTTTAATAGAGATGCACTTCGGAGGTTAATAAATTAATGGCAATGTCAGTTCCTAACTGAGTCTTTTTTTTTTACTTTGATGTATGGCTTTTTTACCAGATCATGATGAGTGGATTATTTTTTAGCTTCTTCATGTCTGACCTTTCCATTTTACAACTCTGCACTTTCACTTGAGGCAGATGGCAGTCTATCAATGGCAGCAAACTGACAGTAATGTGATTGTTTGCCAGAAGTCTAGCTTGCTGTCTGATACACTCTCATGAGATGATGATTCTGGTCATGTATGCAGATCGCTTTCCTTA